>NC_132936.1:7779000-8094500 GCF_034638445.1 Ciconia boyciana | reverse complement strand
CAAGCAACAGTGAGTAACCAAAGTAACGGATGTGATTAATAGGCATTGGATCCAATTTCTTTTTTTCACCAGGAAGAGGTAATAAAGAAATAGTCATGCTGGGAAGCAGCCTTAAACTGACTAAAACCCATTCATTGTGGTGAGCTTGATGATATGGACATTACATCACTGAGACTGATTCCAGTTTTAAAGCCAATGCTGTCTGCAAGCTGCAGCTGGTAAAATCCTCCAGCATGGCTTTGTTGCCATCTGACTTGGGTTTTCACCCTGTCAGAGGCTGGGCTGATAAAGATAGTAGATCAGGGAGTGTTATCATACTAAATGCAACTGGTAAGATGAATTATCTGCTGAGGGCTTAGACTGAGTTGTGAAATGAAACTGGCCAGCAGTCTGCATTTGGGGAATGATCCTGCGAAAGGGAATTCACCTTGTACCAGGAGCAAGGCTGGAGGGACATGCAACTTCTAGAAAGTGGGGCCAGGATTAAAAAGGATAAAGTGAGCTGATCCAACTCCCCCCTAAACTCAAACTTTAGTTTGAAATACCATATTCCAAAAGCACAGCTGATATCTTTAAGCACTTTCACATGTGGAAGTTTCACCATAGCCAGGATTCGTATTTGCTCTTTGGCAGTGTACTGAAGCAATCCAAGACTAATGAAAGCTGAGGGTAACGCTGGCCCAACCTGTGTGAGTGGGCTCTCTATCATCTGTGAGGTCTTAAAGCAGTTTTTATTGCTCTGCTGTGGGATTTTAGCTTTGTGGACTTTAAAAGGTTCTTGGCAGGGGCCTGGCTCTGCTTAGCAGTGCTTACCTCAGACTTAGTGATATGGTGTTGGCATTTGTGAGCGTCCTTCCCATATCTCTGACACAGGGGATCACTTGTTTGTCACTGATGTCAGGATGGTATTTCATATAACATCTGCAGTTTGCATTTAGCAAGCAAACAAGCAGCAAAATAAAGGAGATGTTGCCCCGAATAAGCATGCCATCTGGTACAATAAGAGTGCCACATCTAGTCTCCCACTTCTGAAGACCAGGAAAATGTGAATTTGGCCAGCTGAAGGGGACCATAGCCCAACTCTGCTCTACCACATTGCTGGGCTTGGCTTCTCTGCGTCTTTTTGAGAGGCTAACTGCATGTTTTGTGGATAAGAGAGCCTCTGTTTTCTTGCCTCTCTGAGCTGGGCACCTGGAGGTGAAGACTTCTGACCTGGAATCACCTCCTGAAGATGTATTAATATACTTGGAGATCTCACTTCAACCCAGCTCCCTGAGGACTTGTTTACATTTGGAAGTTAAATTACCTACACGCACTTCATAACAGCTAACAAGAGTGATGTTGAGTGTTTTTGTACTCCTGAGACATGGGGGTAAAATAAAATACCATGTTGTCACTTCTAGAGCTCTGAATAACATGGTGGTGACTGTGATTTATGAGGGTGCTGTAGCCTCATCTATCACTCAGCCATCTCTCAGATGTATTATTGACATCTTCAGTGCCAGTTAGTGAGGAAATAAAGATGCTTGAATATGACATTTTGGCATCCAGCTAAATGACCTCCTTATCACAAATTCTTTGAAGCGTATAAGGGAGATGGTCCCATTTGGAGGTTTCGATTGCTGCTCTTTCTTACATTTTTCAGTTCAATGTGCTATGTGGAGGACGAACATGTTGACAGATCAAAAAAACCAAGAGGGGAGACCAAGCTAATTTCAGTGTTGGTGTAGTCCTCCCTCAAAGTACTGCTGGCTGCTTGCCCTGGCATTTATGGGAATGCACAAGGCATTTGTGCTTAGAAATTGTGTGGACGGAAAAACAGGGAAAATTCCCTGTTGTGACCAAAGGGAAGTCTTTGAAGTGAATACTTTTTCAAATTTTATCCATAGAGTCCGTTTCTTTTTTTCAGGGCTGGAAGAATGAGACTGATTCCAAGAGAATGGCCCAGGCCTTACTATGGGGAAAATGAGAAGAGTATTTGGATTTATCATGTGAGAGCCTGCTGTTATCAGTAGAGTTTAGCTGGATCTTGTAACGTGGGTACCTCACATGACTTTCTGCCACTCCTGCATTCACCAGATTTTGGTGCCAATTAGGGTTTGGAGGTCAGTGGCAACAGTAAAGACTTGCCTAAGTTGTGGCTGTTTGCTACAAGAGCCAAAGAGATGGAGTACTACAAGAAACCTCCACAATGCTATGTTGAAGTCAAACTGGCAGCCACTTAAAAGCAGTCAGAGATCAATATTGCTTAACATCTTCAGTAATGACCTGGATAATGGGACAGAGTTTGTAGGTGGTACCAAATTGGACAGGACAGTTGTTACAGCAGGGGTAGGGACCTCAGAATCACAGAATCACAGAACCGTATAGGTTGGAAAAGACCTTTAAGATCATTGAGTCCAACTGTAAACCTAACACTACCAAGACCACCACTACACCATGTCCCTAAGCACCTCATCCAAATGTCTTTTAAATACTTCCAGGCATGGTCACTCAACCCTGGGCAGCCTGTTCCAATGCTGGACAACCCTTTCAGTGAAGTAAAATTTCCTAATATCCAGTCTAAACCTCTCCTGGTGCAACTTGAGGCCATTTCCCTCATCCTATCACTTGTTACCTGGGAGAAGAGACCGACCCCCACCTCTCTACCACCTCCTTTCAGGTAGTTGTAGAGAGCGATAAGGTCTCCCCTGAGCCTCCTTTTCTCCAGGCTAAACAGCCCCAGTTCCCTCAGCTGCTGCTCATCAGACTTGTGCTCTAGACCCTTCACCAGCTTCGTTGCCCTTCTCTGGACACGCTCCAGCACCTCCAGGAACCTCAGTGAGCTGGAGAAACCTGATGAAACCTTGTGAAGTTCAACAAAGGCAAGTGCAAAGTTCTGCACCTGAATAACCCTCTGCAACAGCACAGGCTAGGGACCAGCTGGCTAGAAAGCAGCTCTGCAGAAAAAGGACCAATGGGTCTCAGGGCACAAGAAGCTGAACTTGAGTCAGCGCTGTGGTCTTGTGGCAATGGCGGCTAAGTGGATACTGGACGTTATTAGTAAGAATATTGTAAGCACATCGAGGAGAGGGTTTATTCACTCTGTTTGGTATTCCAGTACTCCACTTAACTGGAGTACTGGAGTGTCCAGTTTGGGGCTCCCCAGATAAAGAGATATGTTGAAAAACTGGAGCAAGTCCAGTGAAGGGCCACCAAGGTGGTCAGGGGACTGGAGCACACAGCATATGGGGAAATGCTGAGGGACTCAAGTTTGTTCAGTCTCGGGAAGAGAAAGCTCAGGGTGGGATCTTATTGCTGTTTTCTAGTACCTAATAGGTGACTCTACAGAAGACTGTTCTTGGAAACACACAGAAAAAAACCAAACAAACACCAAAAGCAATGAACAAAAGTTGCAGCAATGGAAATCTGATTAGATACAAGGAAAAAATTCTTCACCTGGAGAGCGGTTTAGCCCTGGAACAGGTGCCCAAGAAGTCTGGGGAATATTTATCCATGGAGATTTTCAAAACTTGCCTGGGCAAATTTCTGAGCAACCTGATGTAACGTCAAAGCTGGCTGTGCTTTGAGCAGGAGGTTGGACTGGATAGGCTCCAGATATTGCTTCCAACTGAAGTATTGTTTGGTTTATGTGCTGCAGTCTCAACTGGTGACTTTTTTCCTGGATATATTTTCAATATTAAGGTTTGCAAAAAGTCCATGTAAAAGAGGCTTTTAAAATCTTGGTGCCTTACCTTCTATGCTAGGGAATTTCATCCCCATCTGTAATTGAAGCATATTGAGTCTCTTCTGCTTTTCTGTTCATTTTGGCTAGTGCAGGTTGAGCTGGAGCAGCCTGGCAATTGGAGAGCTGAGGACTTTGCCACTGATACTTGTGAATACGGAGGCCTGGTCTGTGCCTGAAGAAGCTGGGTATCTAGGGCTACGTGTATGCTGGTAAACTAGCAGTACCAAGGCCTGGGCACAGATACTGGAAAGAGATCTTCTGTACTGTTAAATTGTAGCACGGTCCATGGCATGGTTCATTGCCTTGGCCCAGCTAACACTCTCCTAGGCAGTCCAGAAGATGGTTTGAGGTTGGTTATAGGACAGGGACTGGGTATCACCACTCTGTTTTGGAGGGTAAGAGTGTTCAATAGCATGGATGTGGGTTGTTCCACCACAGTTTGCCTCAGGGCCAGGGAATGGGCCAGGGTAAGTCTTCATTTATCAGTGAACATGTAGCCAGTGTAGGCTGGACCTGGGTACTGTTAAAATACAAGTAGGGATTGCAGTGTTAGGACCTGCTCTGGCAGATGGAGCTACATAGAAGAGGCTCTGATAACTCAGGCTACACCTGCATTGGTAGTGGGGCTGGTGAAGGGGCTAGAGCAGGGTCCCACAGCTGCCTGCAGGCAGTATGGCATGTTGTTTTCAGTGGGTAGCATGGGCAAGGCTGTCCTCTCCTGGGGAAAAAAAATGCAGCTACTGCCTGATAAAGGTAGCATCAGGATTGTGCTCACCTACCATGTACACATCAGCTACTCTGTACTGAATACAGTGAGAAACAGCCTGCTGCCTGGCCCTGTGGCTGGCTGACCCCATGTCCATGCAACTAAGCTCTCTACCATGTACTTCTGGTCCTCTACTTTCCATCCAAAATATCTGGGTCTGCCTTCTGCGAATTGATGATTGGGACTAGCCCTGTTATATCTCAGACTATGTTACCTGTTTGGGGTAATGCTAGTTGGCAAAATCATTCTAAGGAACAGGGTAGCACTTAAACAAGGGGGATAATGGAGTGTCCGGATTCCAACCCTGTTTGGTTTCCTAGTGCAGATGACACTGCTATTGTCACTAGGGATGGATACCGTAGTCTGCTCAGAACTGTGTGGGAGGAAGGAGGTCATTGATACCAAGACATGCCTGGTGATGGCTAGAAAAGCTGGTGATGTCAGTGTCAGGGTATATGACAGATAGAACTCCTAGAAGCATTTTCAATGTGCTGAATCTACAGATCTGGCACCTGAAGAGTCAGTCCAGTTTGTTAAGGTGGAGGGCAGAGTCTGTAGTTTGTTAACCGCTCATTCCTACAAGAGAAGCATCCCAAAGGCTGACCACCTCTGGTGACAACACATGCAAAAGACGTGTCGTGCTTCTCACAGGACCAGTAATGGGTAATTCCCCAACCTCCCGTGGAGGTAGTGTGCTCCTGGGCCGGGGGATGAGGCCCCTCTGCAGACAGCCGTGGGATGCTGTCTCTTTTGCGTGAGAACAATAACAAATAAAAAGAATAGGCGCCCTCCATGAAATCCTGTGCAGTGCTTAGATTTGATGAGTTTCTCTAACTGGACATTTGACAAAAATACAATAAAGCAGGATTGCTGCATGCCAGATGTTTCCACTGGAACCTCTGACACTCGTTGGATCAAAAATCCCCTAAGGAAGTTTGGGTGGTTCAGTATGAAAATGCTCACATGGGGCCCTGTTCTTTTGTCATTTGCAGCATGTGAAATAAAATGCTGCCTTTGATTTGAGAAAAAAGACATGTTGCCCTCTAGGCTTAGTTTTCTGTGGCTTTTCCATGTCTCTCATGGCTTTTGTTGTTGTTCTGGTTCTAGCATTCAGTACCTTTTGGGGTTCATTTTCTCTTTCTCTGCCTCCTGATTAGTGACCAAAAGGGGTTTTTATTCCTTTCTCTGTAGCTTTCCTGTTGCTTTTAGCAACAGCTTATTGTTGAAGAAATGTCTTCTTGTCAGCTTCCCCTTGTGCTTGGCCCTGGCTGGACAGTGAAAGCAAACTATCAGTCTAGCACCTAAAAGTTTGAGGGCTTGTCTGTACAAATCATTTTCACCTTAGCTGAGAAAACAGGCACAGACCATCTGATAGAAAATAATACTTGGGAAAAATATTTATGTTTGGAGCTTTCCATATTCTAAATTCCTGATATGACAAACATTTCTACTTGCATGGAATAAACACACTTAACAAAAATATTTTTACCTAGATGGTAGATGGTAACGTTATAATTATTTGACCTTGTGGTAACCCTCATTAGAATTCTCAGAAATACAATATCTTCTAAGAGCAGGCAGGGACACTGACCACCTCTGTCTGCAGAAGGGGGCCAGGGATGGTGACTTGAGATAACTCTCTTGGACATAACAAAGGCTAAAAAAGCCTACCCAAACTCTCCCTATCTCTTCTACTCAAAATGAAACAAGCTGTATTGCATTTGCATGGCAAGGTTTTGGTAGCGGGAGCTACCGGGGTGGCTTCTGTGAGAAGCTGCTAGAAGCTTCCCCCATGTCTGATAGAGCCAATGCCAGCCAGCTCCAAGATGGACCCGCCGCTGGCCAAGGCCGAGCCCGTCAGCAATGGTGGTAGTGCCTCTGGGATAACATATTTAAGAAGGGGGGAAAAAAACCCCAAAACTGGGCAACTGCAGCCAAAAAGAAGAATGAGAATATGTGAGAGAAACAACTCTGCAGACACCCAGGTCAGTGAAGAAGGAGGGGGAGGAGGTGCTCCAGGCACTGGAGCAGAGATTCCCCTGCAGCCTGTGGTGAAGACCATGGTGAGGCAGGCTGTCCCCTGCAGCCCATGGAGGTTAATGGTAGAGCAGATATCCACCTGCAGCCCGTGGAGGTCTATGGTGGAGCAGATATCCACCTGCAGCCCATGGAGGTCCATGGTGGAGCAGATATCCACCTGCAGCCCATGGAGGAACCCATGCTGGAGCAGGTGGATGCCCAAAGGAGGCTGTGACCCCATGGGAAGCCCATGCTGGAGCACGCTCCTAGCAGGAGCTGTGGACCTGTGAAGAAAGGAGCCCACGCTGGAGCAGGTTTGCTGGCAGGACTTGTGATCCCGTGGGGGACCCACGCTGGAGCAGTCTGTTCCTGAAGGACTGCACCCCATGGAAGGACCCATGCTGGAGCAGTTCGTGAAGAACTGCAGCCCATGGGAAGGACCCATGTTGGAGAAGTTCATGGAGGACTGTCTCCCATGGGAGGGACCCCACGCTGGAGCAGGGGAAGAGTGTGAGGAGTCCTCCCCTGAGGAGGAAGGAGCGGCAGGGACAACGTGTGATGAAGTGACCGCAATCCCCATTCCCCATCCCCCTGTGCTGCTCGGGGGGAGGAGGTAGAGAATTCGGGAGTGAGGTTGAGCCCAGGAAGAAGGGAGGGGTGGGGAGAAGGTGTTTTAAGATTTAGTGTTTTATTTCTCATTACCCTACTCTGATTTGATTGGTAACAAATTAAACTAATTTTCCCAAGTGGAGTCTGTTTTGCCTGTGACAGTAATTGCTGAGTGATCTCCCTGTCCTTATCTCGACCCACGAGCCTTTCGTTATATTTTCTCTCCCCTGTCCATCTGAGGAGGGGAGTGATGGAGTGGCTTTGGTGGGCACCTGGCACCCAGCCAGGGTCAACTCACCACACAAGCAAAACCTGGAAAAAATCAGCACACCCAAATCAAATCAGAGTTTTACGCCTCCCCGAACGAGATCACAATGCCCATCTCCCTTACACCCATGAGGTGGGAATTTGCTAATAACTTTGCATGTTACTGTGATCAACTGCATTATCAGACAGCTAAATAAATCTACAGGAATTCCATATGAATATTATAATTGTAGTATTAACGTATTTTCTGTTCCTATGACAGTCTCTTAGTTTATGGGGAAGCTTGTAGTGTTTCTGGATAAATACATTGGAGTGAGACTCCAAAGATCTGAATCTTTTTCCATGCTCTGCACTGATTTGCTGTTGTTAGTCTTTTTACTTTTCTATGAATCTGTTTCTCCATCTGTTAAAATGAAGATACTGATACCTGTCTTAGAGTCCTTTCAGACCTTTACAGAATAAATCCCAGGTGAGAAGGAATTATTTTTATTACGGATAGCCTTTTCCCTTTGAAAACAAGCCGTCTTTTATTTGCAGCCTTCTTTCTACGGTTGTGTGGGGGTTTCTGATTCTTCACTTCTTTTTGGTAATTTCCTTTCATCAATTTACAATTTATTAGAGGTGTTTGAGAGGCATGTACACCTTCCCATGTAAACACAAAGATTTTTAAATACTCATGGAAAGCTTGTATGTATGTGCTCTCACAGTCTGCATCTGGTAAATTTTTTATAGGCAATTTCTGATGTGAATGGGCAAATATTCACAAATAGGTATGCTTTTTCCCTTTTAGAGTGTCAGTCGGCTACTGCTCTCCAACTCATGATCAAACGCTGTCAGGGGAAAAGAAGCTGCAGCATATATGCCAGCACCTATGAATTTGGAGATCCTTGTTACCCAGGCATCCGAAAGCATCTTAATGTCATCTACACCTGTGGTGAGCCACGAAATTCTCTTACTTTAACTCTCATTGGGGTATGTGTTTGATGAACAGTGGTGTGTGAAGAATGACAAGACTTGTAATTGTACATAAAAAGTTGTTGAACTTCCAGTTGGCTCATGGTGATTCTTATTTGGTCCACAAGGGACAGTTCTCTGTATCACCTGAGTGGTTTAATTCTGTCTCTTTTTCTACTCATTGGCTTGACAGAAAAAGCAGAAAACATGGAAATTATATTTGGTTAACCCATTCAACACTGCCTCTGCGAGGCAGGAAAATCTGGTGGTGAAATCAATCCACTCATGCTTACATCCTGAATGTTAGCTCCTGCCGTTTCATTTGACTGCAGCAAAGTTGTGGTTATCAGTAGGATCCTTATTACTTTGTTTTATATTTCACTTTGTACCCTAGAATAAGACAATCACCAATCCATACTCATCCATGGCGTTAGTAGAAAATCACTCCCAAAATCTTCAGGTGAACATTGCAACATTTTCCTAACAGAATATTGTTATTTGAAAAAAAATAAACAGTTGGAGCTCTCAGCTGGGAGCTTAAGTCATAGTGTTGAGCAGACACTGTACTCCTACTTGACTAGTCATCTTATTTTGCAACAGAGAAAAAATGTTCCTCTCTGAGCTCTGTGGTATGAAAACAACATCAGGTCTGTCTTCTTCCAGTGATGACATTTTGGTCATTTGTAGCTGATATATTTGAAAATATTTGCTTGAGGGTTTTGCTTATATTGTTGTTGCTAGGATCAACTCAGTCTTTCTCTTGCTCTCTCCATTCCTTTCTACGTCCACCTGGAAGAGGAAATTCTGATGCTGTTTTAAACCTGCTGAATAGACGGCTGAGCACGTAGTAGAGGAGGCACTGGCTGTGTCCTCAGACAACAACAGGTCTGTGGGTCAGTCTCTGTGTGTAACTGCAGCATGCTGAATCTGACAGATGGTACTTGAGATGGAGTCACTATGGTGTTTCTTGTAGTTGCTGTAGCGTGTCTGATGTACAGCACCTTGAAAAGCAGAGAGAGACATGCAGGAGCATCAGGCTCTGAGCTCCTGTCTGGCTGTTGTTTCATTTGGCAGGTGTGGCAGGAAGGTTGAATTTTTTTTCTCTTGGTT
This sequence comes from Ciconia boyciana, assembly GCF_034638445.1. Lineage (NCBI taxonomy): Eukaryota > Metazoa > Chordata > Aves > Ciconiiformes > Ciconiidae > Ciconia > Ciconia boyciana. The sequence goes on along the minus strand of NC_132936.1, from coordinate 8,085,048 downwards.
TCTTTGTTTTCGTTTGAAATGATGTAGCAAGAAGTAGCAAGGCTATCCATGCAAAGCCTTGTGAATTTTCTAACCAGGAAGGTGATATTATATCACTTTTCTTGTAAAGAGACTGGAGAGAAGCTTACTCTCATGGGGATTTGATGGCAACCAAAGCAATGCCGCGAAACAGGAGCTTCATAACTCAAAAGTCCGGGGAAAAACCAAACAGAGCCCCATGATATATTTCCAAGAGGGTATCTCCTTCAAAGGCCTTGGCAGCCTTATTCTGGCATTGTGGTCCTGGTCCCAAAGTCCACTACAAAGGCATTAATGAATGATCTCTTAATCTGACCGTAACTTTCCTAGTCATAGCCTAACTGCACCAGGAAATGAGTCATGCTTGAGAGCACAAAATGGCATGTTTTGCTTTTTAGTGGGTGAAATCTGCCTCATCCTTTGAAGGTGGCCATGGCTCCTTTTCAAAACCATGATCTCAGACATGTCTCTGAGCTGGATTTTGTGATCATCAGACACACATTTCTCCCCTCAAACAGCAAAATCCTTCAAAATGTAAAAACCAAATAAACAAGAAATCAAATTCCAGTCCCATGTGCTTGTGCTGGACAGAAGTAAATCCTGGCATTATTTTAAAAGAAATTATAAAAATGAGCAATATGATGTTCTTATGGTTTAAACAACAATTGCAGTGTAGAAAACCTCCTGTTGGATTCCTCTTTGCTTCAGGTTTCCATAAAGCTGCATGCATCGTTGCTCCTGGTGTGGTGTGCTCCTACTGTCACAAAACCTGTGGGAGTCAAAGGGAACAGGCTTTGACTGGTAAACATGACCTATGTCTAGATACATATCCCTGTTCCCCACCTTTCGTAGTTTGAAACACTTGATCCCTGGAGCGCAGGATGCGGCTTTGCTGGTGTTCGCTGGAGAGCAGTGAAAGACGCAGGGTAACCCTGGCATAGCTTGGGAAACGTGGTGGGTGTACAAAATGGGGTTCTCTGAGCATCACTTCAGCCTTTCTCATTGCTGGTTCAAATGGGTGACTTCATCGCTCCCTGAGATCAAGCAGTGCAGTCAGTCTGCTCTTCTCTGTCACTCCCCAGCTGCCAAGGTGTGGCAGAAGTGTCCTGCCATGGTTCTGCAATTTGGGCCATGTCACTGGTCTTACCTGTGACAAAAACTGCCATGCGTCCTTGATCACTGTTACCAACCCACTGTGCTGCTTCAGAAGAGGTGGTGAGAGCAGTCATACTGATGGATGTGGCGGTGTGGGTAGGAGGGCCTTCACACAGACATTCCCGTGTGAGAAAATTCAGTAATTATGGGGACAGGGCAGCTGAACTCTCCTTTTGGTGCTAAAGCATGGGGAGGGCTGGAAAGAGAAAAATACATCTTCTGCTGATAGCAATTCATGAAGGAAAAAAATCTGTTGACGGAGTAATTTATGAGGTGACAAAAGGTAGTATTAATTGAAAACTCATGCGTTGTTAGCAGAAATCACGGTCCTTTTGCTGAGGTGGACTTTGTGACAGGCATTAATGCTGGTGTTGGCTGTGTAGAGCAATGACTAGTGAACAGCTAGTGAGGTGACTTATCTCCCAGTCCTGGCAGGAGAACATCTGCAAGAGTCTCTCAGGTCAGCATGTACAGACTGTTCTTCTCTGACTTGACAGCAGGAGATGAGCCCTGTCCTGGATCCCTGAGAGGTAAATGGATGAGGCAACAGCTTTGGTTTCTTTAAGCCGTGTCCAAATTCCTTGGAGATTCATTCCTCCAGCCTCCATGTTTTATTGGACATGACAATTCCTGCCAGACGTACACAATTTTGTTGATAAATCTGTTTTTAAGTAAAGTTGTCATCTAACTTCTTGCTCAGCTGTAGTTTTTTGAATAATTTGTTGTAATTACTCCAGCCAGTGGGAGTGTCTCAAGTCAATTGTTCTCCGTATCGTATTATATCCCTTTGCATCTTGCATTAAACGCCGATTGGCATCACTTAGCTGAGAGGGAAATGCTACAAGTTAGCGTGTATGTACAAGATGATTGAAACGAGCGAGTAACCGGCAGCCCGATGTGATAGCGATCTCTCATGTGTGTTAGGGTCCCATTAGCCCAGCCAGGGAAACAGATGAAAAATCCTCCAGCGTAAAAACATTCCAAACCTGAACCTTGGCAGGAGCTGAAATACTGAATTTTGGCCCAAAGCCAGATTTAGCTAATGGGATGGTGTGGAAGGTGGGATTTTCCAGTATGTGGGTCCCATTCCTGCATTAATAAATACACGAATTATTTTTTTTAAAAGGGAAAGGCAAGTTAATTCTGGGAAAGCACATAACACATGGTGGGGTTGCTTTCTGAGTGTGGCAGCTGTAACTAGAGGGAGATATAAAAATTTTAGCTCTGCCTTTTCTTTAAAATACCCTGAAACTCTTAGAGGATAACAGCAAATAAGAGAGTATTAATGCAGCTGAAAAAATAGTGCAACAAAGTCTTTTCCCCTTACTTTCTGTGTGTCCCCCCCTGCCATCTCCCGGTCTCCCTGTCTCTCTGTCTTTCTCTGGTATAAAGCATTGTATTTGTAATATCTGCGGGTAGCTTTTTAGTGTCATTACTGCTGTGGTTTTGTACTTAATGATAAAAGTTACTGTACTCCTGACCTTTTCCTTTTTTCTTAATTGTCCACTTATTACCTTCAAAGACTCCCTTTAATTCTCTAGATCTTTCCTCTCTAGTATACTAGACTTGTTTTTTGGCCTCTGTTGAAGTCCGAACTCAGCAATGTATTAAAACATTGTGTTGAATTTTTTTCACGTGCATAATGCCACTTGGATTCAAGGAGGTGTTTAAGTGTGTGCTTTATTTTAAGACCCATGCATAAATACCATGAAAGTTAAATATTTGCTCAAATACTTCCTTTGCTCAAATACTGAGTGAGGATGAGGGGCTTGTCTGTGTGTAAAGAGAAACCTTATTCTTAGCACTGAAAGTCAAGAGAAGGGAGCAATCCAGAGTGCCTACTGTCCTGACTGCCAGACCTGCCTCCCTCTGCAGTCAATGGAGGCTGTAAATGTAAACCCTCTGCTAATTACCTGCTATTCTTTAAATACAGGCATCGGTCAGAAATGGTCTGATGAGAAAAAAAAAAAAAAAAGATGGGGATTGTGAATTTCTTTGTGCCTAGGCATGTTTCAGTGGGTCCTGATAACTGGTGACTTTTTAGTGCCTTTGTTAGGCATATGTTGGACAAAATGGAGGAAACGTGGCCTTGGATGTATTTTTGATGCCAATATCCATCATGTGTTTAGATGTGTGTGTGCCTCCTGCTTGATTCGTGCTTGATGGAAAGGAGTCATTGTACTGAGAGCTAATGAACTGCCATGGTAACTCATAAATTGCTTGGAAAATCCTGCAGTTCTGCCACATTAATAATCTTGCCACCTTGCTTTATGAGGCAATAAGCTGCGTCCCAGAGGCCAAGCGCTTCACACCCCGATCAGAGAACCAGGCAGGTAAAGGATAAAGTATGAGCGCAGGGACAGCAGCTGCTGTTCTGCAGTGCCTGATGCTGCTGGGAGACCAAACAGGGTCAATGAGATGTGGTAGAGATGCTCTGGGGTGATGGGGGTGTGCTGACCTTTGCTTTCTCTGGGTACTTGGGAAGGCAGTCTGGCTTTCTCCAAAATGTTCTGTTTAAATAGATATTCTATCAAGTTGGACTACAGGCAGGGTCTGTGTTAGACAAGAATGCTCTGAGGTGGTTGCCCTCATGATGGTGATGAGGAGGGAGGCTGAAGAGCTGCACAAATTCTCTCCTGTCATCTCAAAGGGACTGTGCTCTAGTCCATTAGCTCCTGTGCAGTAAATCTATCAATGCCTCAGGCTGGATGAATGTAATGATCCCTTTTGCTCTTAAAATGTATGAATTAATGCATGTAGAAAACGTATTTTTATCACTGCAAAAATGCTTTCTGTTGCTATAAAAAGCAATGTCCAAAATCTGCAAAAAAATAGAAAAGGAAAAATTCCAGACTTCCAAGAAAAAACAAAAGCCTTTTAGACCTTTTTGAAACAGGGCAAGGCAGACAGGGTCTTGCTAGAGAAAGACAGACACAAAATATATAATGCAGACTTCCTTTCTTCAAAAGTTTAAATAAAATTGATGTTTACAAACAAGTAAACATTTTAGGCAACCTAGCTCTAGGGATGTTAAACTGAATGTATGATGTTTGATAATGTCTGTTTAACTGTGATTCTAGTGTCATACTGTAAAGTAGAACTCGCAAACATGTAGATTTAAAACTCATGGCCATATAGTTTGACCTACCAAATAAATAAAGAACAGAATAATGATATAATATAATTCCATTATGTGGCTACTTTTAATGTCAAGACACTGGGTTCAGAGATGGTTTGGGACATCTGTTCAAATCCTCTGTCTTATTTTCCTAAGATAATAAAAGTTTGTCCAGTAACTTTTGTATCAAGCCTATGCTTCTCTTGAAGCTATAGTGCATTTTTTAAAAAGCTATCCAGTTCTCATGTAATGACTGCAATAATGAAAAATTCATGAAGTGGGATTCATCTGACCAAGTGTAGACACATAAGCCTTAGAGATTTATAGTGTAGACGTTCACATCTGAGAAAAATTCCTTTTACAGGTAATGGAGAGAAACAGCTGCTTTTGAGGCACAAATCATCTCATCCTAAAATAGGTGTCTGAAAGAGATGAACTGCATATTTGAAGTGACGTTCTCCTGTACTGGCTATAAAGGGAGCTTCTGGTGCTTAGCTGAGATGTTGTTACCTACATGTAGGACGTCTACAATGCCGATATCTACATCTGGTTAAATGCCTTTCAACCACCGTGTTCCTACGCAAATGCTCCTTTTGGTCAAAATTATCACTGCCACATAATGATAATGATAATACCAGTGTTTTCTCCTTACGTTTATTGGTTTCCACTCCAACTGTTTGACTGGATCTCCAATTATCATAGATTTATCCAGGTAAGAGATGAATGTGATTCTTATTTAAGTTCTTAAGGGGGATTTCTTCCTCTGAACCTTGAGATATTACCTGTAGCCAGACAGGACTGTTAGTGCTGAAAAAGTTCTCAAACAGCAGCTTGGTGTTTTGCACCCCAGCTCAGGGTTATATCAGTCTCCAGACTTGGGTTTGGAGAAGGATTTTCCTGTTAATTGGATTTGCATGGGATTGAGGTCCACTTTCTCCATTTCACCTTTATAAATTCCCTTCGTGTTTCTAGGAGCTAGGATGAGGTCGATAGCTTTGCTGTCTTCTTTGACTGGCTTTCAGGTTTTTATTCTTTTGGTCTTTTGTTCTCAAGGTCAGATTTGTTGTAGACTGTCAGGGAATGGTATGGGAGAGGGGGCAGAGTAGATTTTCATTGTTGATGTAGCATCTGTTGCCTATTCCTGCAAGCAAATGGACTTCTTAAATCTCCTTCCAGCCTTTTACACGTTTCCATCCAGGGGAAGGAAAAGCAAGGAGCTTATTTCTCCTTTCAGAAACTTAGACCTCACTTTCAGAAATACTCATACTTCACAGAACCTGTTAAAAAAGCATGTGGTCGTGTAACTAAAGACTGCACCATGATAGGTAAGCACAAAACTTAAGGCTGACATTTTCCAACTTCTGAGGCTGTGACTTTGTTATCTTTGGAGATGTTGTCTTAAAAATTTTTGTGGATGCAATTTCCTGGATCTGAGAGAGAAGCAAAGAAGGAAGCCCCTCAGTCAGCAAGGCTCATATGATTTAGATTCATGGCACAGATCTGTTGGAGATCATGACCATGATCATGACCATGACCATTACCTGAGGGCAAAGGCAAGATGCCATCTCTTTTGCTGACCGGTGCTAAAGTAAGTGGAGCACACACTTTACTAATGGGCTTTGAGGTACCCGTTAATAACGGAGACTATAGTAGCTCTGCCATCCTACATCAAGGAGGAATATGCTATAGAGGCAAAGAACTGTTTAGGTTTAATGTTAATGACTGCACAAGAACGTGAAATGTGAGTGACATGGCACAAACAGCCTGATTAGTTTTAAGAAGAACCTTGGTAAATTAGGTAATCGGAGGCTGTCATTGTGCTGCTCCTGTTTGTCTTTGCTTACTGTACAACTCACTGTAGCTTAATCTGAATCACACATCCAGAAGAGTCCAAACATGTCTGGCCTGGCTGGCTCAGACGCAGCAACTCTTCATTACCAGGGCAGAATGAGCCTGTGTCTGACATAGATTAGGGTAAATAAATGCTCTGAGGAAGCAGAGCTCTGCATCTCAGGTGGAGGAGGAGCAGGTAATGCTGTCACCTCAAGGGAAAGGCTTGAAAGCCCTTTGATTCTTGCAGAGAAGAAATGGAGACCTGGAGATAAAAATCATTGCCTTGGGGACAGGGAGGAAGGAAGAATGGGCTGGAGGAAGCAGAGAGGGAGTTCAAAGGACAACTTTTACGATGATCCTAAGCAGAATGAGCTGTAAGGCAAGTGCCGCCTTACAATTAGGCAAGCTTTGCAAGCCTGCTGCTGTGGTCCTCCATCTCTGCCATTACTGGGAAACACCTAGAGCTTCTACTATGGAAAAAAAGAGGAGTCCCATAAAGAGTTAGCTAAAGTACTCTGCAACCCCTGACTCTCACTGTTCACAAGGTGTGTGCACCTGAGGCCTTTATTCCTTTTACCTCTTTTTTTTGTTTTGTTTTGTTTTAGTTGATAAAGACCATGGTCTAAAAGTCACAAGGGAGTGCATCAGGAGCCCTCTGTGAGGTTCCTGTTGAGTGTAAGGGGCTGCTGCAGGTCATTTTGCTCAGTCATGGCTGGATGCAGGGAAGGGTGGTCGGACTGTCATGGTGGAGTGGGTGACAGCAAGGATGGGAAGGAGGCAGGTGGGACTTTTTTTCATTCTGGTATTATCTGCGTATTTTAGAAATTTAGAAATTTAAGAAATATTTTAGAATGGGCCCAGAGTTTCTGTTGTAATAACTGTAATGCTAAACTGTAATGTAACCAAGATTTTATGGTGGCTGACAAACCTTTGAGGTTTCTAAACAGATTTGCTCATTGAATGATTTCCTCTGGCATAAATATGTGCATGTACTTGGGGTTGAACAGCGATCTACAAACTGGATAACTGATTTCAGGCTGGGAGTGGATCTGGGGGTCTGCCTGGCTGTCCTGAGACCTCCCTGCTTGAATAGGGAGGATGCAGCCTTGAAACCAGTTGTGATCCATCCATGATTTCACCCCAGAAAAGCAGATCTACCTGAGAATGATTGTACAAGATGACATCTGAATGTAATTTATCTAAAGGAATACTTTAGATAAGTATTCTTTCAGAATATAAGTATACTTTCAGAAAGTCTGGAGAGAGATAAATGGAGCAGAATTAAAGTTACATGGGTTATCTGTATGGTGATTTTTTTTTTTTTCTGTAAGCATAACCCTGCTGTCCAGACTTTTTTTTTCTTTGTCATGCTGACTCCCTTAACGATGTTCTTTTAAAAGTCCTGGCCATGAATAAGTGGTAGATATTTATCATTTTATTGTCACTGGCTACTTTTTTACCTGGGAACCTCATTGAATAGCCTCATTAAGTAGGGTTACTGTTGATTCTCCATGCCTGCCAAAACCTGCACAGGTTTCAAATGTAGTAATTAACGGTAATGTTGCCACGTATGAGTCTTCTTTACTGACAAGGAGGTAGGCAGCCAGTCTGCCAGCCCCTTTCACGCAGGAGACTGCAGGCTATAGCCAGAGGAATGTCTCAGCAATGAATGGCTGACCCTTCATTCAGTGATCACCCTAACTCCTCCTAATTGAGGTTAATGCTAAAAGCATTGACACCTTGATGCTAACTCATTAGTGCCTGGAGGCTACTGGAGATTGCTGACAGCTCAGTGAAACACTCATTAGATTAAATTTAAAGGGAGGGTTTGACACCACGACCAATTAAGATATATTTGCATGGATCACATATATATTTGCCTTTCCTTTTTGAAAATGTATCGAGACAATGCCATTCCCTTGCACCGTTTACAGAAGGATTCACAGCCAGTGTCTTTCTGCAAGCATGTGCACACTTCTCTGCTGTGCACGTACCACTGCCCTGCTGTTTTCTAGCTGCCCTCTCTTCTCTTTCTCCACTTTAATGCGAAGCAAACAGGAAATTCTCTGGGATTTAGAAGATCCTTGTTCCTGACCTCCCCACTTGGAAGAGTGGGATGGAGAGGGGAAATAAATAGCAATTTTGTGAAAGCCACCAAAGATGCAAATATATGTGACCTCTGTGATGGGGTGCCTTTGTACAATTGGGGTTTGCGAGCTGCTGCTGAAATAGAATAATGGTAACAGCCACGCAGGGGTGTCTGTAGCCCATTGATGAAAGGTACACGGGCATTAAATGTGTATTTAATTGCTGGGAAGTGCACCAATGATTTACACAATGTTGCCATGCCTACAGGCCTCAGCAAGGACTGTCCTGTTGTGCAATGAACTCAGTTATGAAGAAGCAGTCCCTGCTATGAGTAATTTAGTGGTTACATAGGCAGGGCCAGACAGACTTTGGGAGAAAGTTTCATGTTACATATTAGTCTCATTTAACACATGGAGACAACATTTACGCAAGGGTTTGTGTCATAGGAGCTGAACCTAAGATCTATCAACATAATGACTTACCTGTGCATGCCTCCTCCCCACCTAGTAGCTTATCGATGTATATTTTGTGGTGACTTTGTTAGATGAGAAGATCCATGCTTTGTTCTCCAGGTGGACTTTTCACCATGCCATATTTCATGCCTAATCATTTCTTACGTGAGATGAAAAGAAAGCAGCAGGATGTGGCAAGATAATTTACATTTTTTTTCCTGTCTTGAACCTGAGCTGTGGCTCTCCATGGCCAAAACAACTAGGGAGGGAGCTCTGTAGCAGGCAGCCATTAACACCCCCTGCCCTGCATAGACTAGGCAGGGAGGAGGATGCTGCGCCTTATATGACTTATCTGACTGATGTGATTTATAACAGCTGAATGATGGCCAGTCAGGGTCTTTTCAGCCATGTGTCACTAAAGAGCATTTCTCTTGTTCCAGTCCAAGTTCTCAGCTGGCAGAGGCAAAGTGATGGTAGGGCATAGAGGCTGACATTTCCGTGTCTTCCCGCTACCTGGGAACATGCCCAGCCCCATTTCATCCTTCAGTGGTGTGAGAGAAGTCCAGGGAGCCACTCTTCTCCCCCACTTTGGACATTTTCTTGCATTCCTGTTGGATGTCTGAGGCCCGAGGCATGGTTATTTTATCTGCTGGCTGTATGGAGGTCTTGGAATGGACTTTTACAGTCTTGGTGTCTGGTCATCCCTGCACTAGTGCTTAGAGATGGGCATGCCAGTGACTAATTTAAGGGTAGAAGCCCCCAAAAAATTCCTTAGGTAATGTCTGCTCAGTGCAGATGACCTTTTGGGGGGCACCCCACCTTCAATTACAGTGGGGAGGACATTGCCATGGGAGTTACACACTGCAGTCTTGATCTTCAAGAAACTTTCCCAAACATTCAGCTGACATCTACTTTTCCTACCTCCATTCCATGACCTCCATTTATTCAAAGTGTATGCACCCAAACAGTTAATGCCGCTTCAGACAGACACTTCAAATACTGTTGACAGTGGCTACTTTTCGTGTGCTGTTTTAGTTATTGTTTAGCTAAGCCATTCATGTTCAGCTCCTTTAATCTTTCCTCATAAATCAACCTGTCCAGTTGGTCAATTGTCTTTTTGTTGCTCTTTTCCACAATTACCTATATCTTTTAACAAACACTGAGCAGGCTTATGGTTCTCTTTCCCCTGGGGGCCAGCAGAGACTTGCAGTTTCTTTGCCATATATTAGCAATGGCTGTCGTTTCAGCATCGTGCAGTACCAGTGCCACTACCCGGGAAGAACAGCTGACCCCCTCTCTGGAGTTTCAGTCCCAGGTATCCTGCTGCTCAGTATTTCACTTGTTTTCCCTCATTTAGGTGAACTGAGCTAAGGAAAGTGGCAATTTCTGAATGTCAGAATAGAGAAGCATTTCTGCATGGGGAAAACAGGATCATGGGGGACAGTATCAGCATCCCTTGCTGTCTGGTTGTGTTCCCAGCCTTACTAATACAAAGGCCTGGGGCCTTAAGGATGACTGATACTGCATAATATAAACAATGAAGCAAATCCTACTAAATCCCTTTAGAAGATATTTAACTAAATTCCTAACCCATGAGGCCACCCTGGGCCATCTCTTATCTTTGAAAGCCATCTCACAGCTGCCTGCAAAGACTCTGGAGGCTGGTTAATCCAAGCAGATGGACCCTTGGTGTCAGCGCCTTCAGGGGAAAGAGCGAAGAAGGGAGAGCAGAGACTTGGAGGTCTCTTTTTTGACTGGGTGTCATTCCACTGCAGTCCAAGCCAAAGCCTCAGGGAGAGGAAGATACCTGGTACGCAGCTCCATCTGGAGTCCAACAGACCTGTTCCCTAGCTGCCCAAAAGTTGCCTCAGTCTGGGTGCTCATAGCTCACAGTGATTTGGGGAGTACGTATCAGGGACTGGTTTGTAGATGTGACTTGCACTATCTAGTCCCTAGGTCATATTTATTTGCTTCAAGCTTTGATGAAATTCTTGTAGTATTTCCTTTTAGAAGAAAAAAACACCTCTTGGAATAGACAAGAAATGCCTTTTTTACAAGGCTACATGAAAAATTAGAAAGAATTTTCTAGATCACCTCATAAAGATCACCTCATAAAAGGGCAAAACCCCACCACAGTTCTTCCCCCTCCTCCTTATCAACAAGTGGTGTCTCTTTATTTTTGGACAGGCATGGTAGTTAGCATGGTCCAGTGGATGGGCCCTGGCGTAAGGCCAAGAGGCTTTCTTCTTAGCCCTGATTTGTCACCAGCTCTTTGGTAGTGGGCAGTCCCTTGGCTGCCTCCTGCTTTGTGTGGTTAGGCTGCAGGTCCTAGTGCTGTTTGCTCAGCATCTGGCATGAGAGAACAGCAGCCTCACCACCTTCCTTGGGCTATCAGTTTATGCATCTAGTGCAGACATGATCACACAGATGTGATGAGTCTCTTTCAGTGCCTACAGTTGCTACTGAACTTTATTGCAATGAAGCTTTGGAAAGATTAGGTGTTAAGCTCCTGCCTGACATATCCATTGTTGTCACGATAATTCGCTCAGTCATAGAATACCAGGTTGGAAGGGACCTCAAGGATCATCTGGTCCAACCTGTCTTGGCAAAAGTCATTAATTCAATGACTGTCTCACACTTCTCTTTCATTTTTTTGTTTCTTCTGAAGTATTGTTATAATTCTTATTACTATGAAAAATAACTAATATTAAATTTTCGTCTCCCCTATGTTTCACTGAAGAAATTCAGTGAAAAAAATAAACCATCCAGCATTTATCCCAGGATTACATACTAACACACATTTTTTAACATGCTGTATATTGATCAAAGGGTCTGACTTCTGCTGTATGAAAGCTGTACCTGATTCCCACAAGTAAGAAAGGCAAATTTTCTCCTCTGTGCTATTAGAGATTATCAAAACCTTCTGCAGATGCCTTGGGTATCGGTGAAGAATGAAGTATAGGATGTCGGTGCTGTGTTGTGGCGCTCTGAGAGGATCACGCAACCTAGTAAATTGGAGTTGGAACGTGTGTGATGTAAATTTTCTGTCAGATGTTTCTTAGCCTATTACAGTATTAACAAAAAAATGGATTTTCTGTCCTTCCTCACCTCATCATTCTTTGTCCCCTAAGTTACGCTTAATTAAAAATGAGGGTGCCTCTGAGAGTAAAGAAAATGAAATGGGGAAGGCACAGATATTGGTTTGTATTTTTTGTTTTTCTTTCCTTCCTGTTCCTGTTCAGTGTTGTCAGGGTAGTGATTTTCTCTTAAGCAACACTTAGGCATATGCATATGTTTGCATTTAATTTCCAGATGGCTTCTAATAACAGTGCAAGTTGCTGCTTTATAGATCTGGAAGACTGACTGACTTACTTACCTTCTTTTTGCAGCTGGCCAAGAAATTGCGCCCCATACCCTGGGATGCCAACACGCTCATGGCTGAGCCAGGCTTTTTGACTTTCAAGCTAGACTGGTGCAATAAATGATTTACCTGCCCCATACTGCAAAAAAGGTTCACCAGCTCTTTTACATATGTGAGGCTGGCTCACTCTTGAATTCAGGATCATACGAACTGCTTTACTTTTTGGCATGATGGCTCTTTGTAAATGTGTTTCCTGAAGTCTTGAGCAGATAGGTTTTATTCAAGGAAATGTATTTAATCATTAGCACTGACATTTTTGTTAGGGCAAGAATATTTTCCAAAGTGAGGGGTCTTGTAATGATTGCTCTCTCTTTCTCTGTAAGCACTCCTCTGCAGACTTCTTGGAGGGAATGCCATGTCTCTAGCTGCATCTCAGGTGTCTTGTCCTGGCTTGGCAAGTTGTGTTTTTCTGAGGGACCTTGCCAAGTGAGTCGTAGATCTCAGTGTAGCTGGGTCCAGATTACAGATCCTTTTGAAGTTCAAGACTAAAGGTTTGGACTAGCAGTGGATGCAATCTTGAGTGCGAACAGAGGGATGGAGTACTGAGTGCATAGACATATTGATCTGAATAGGAATGCAGTTGCAAATAGGTATGTTATTAAACACACTCTAATGCTGACCAGATGTAGCCGTCTACAGTATAATCAGCTACATATGGGCTATATACGCTGGCCTCCCTTTGTAGTCAGTATATGAAAAGAAATAGGCATTTCCAGGTGGAAGTTCATCTCATCTTCAAGTAGGTATCTCAGGCACCTTAGAGGTGCTTATTTCTCTCTTTTATTTATAAAGAAGCCCATGGTGACTAGATAAAGTGCAAATATCTGCATCCTTGACATCTAAAGTTAGGCCAGATATTTCTTACCTTGAATGTGTTTTCTACAAAATTACCTATTTTCGATGAATAGTTGTCATTACTTTCCTGAGTCTTCAAACCTCATGATGTTTAAATGAAGTTCTAGCACCTTGTTGATTATAAGTTTACTAAATTGCTTCAAATCTTTTTTTTTAACTTACTAGTGTTTGATAGCTTCATGTCATGTAACCAAAAAAGACAAAAATTAAGTAAGTAGTTCAATAACATCTGCTCTCAGAAAACGTGTCTCTTCTGAAGGGTTTTTAACCTTCAGTGGGTTTGACCCCAGTTTTGCAGGATGGGATTCAGTTTTTGATTCTGATACTGAATGTAGCTGTCTAGAGGTATCAAAGCTCTTGCTGTAGCCAAGGAAACTTGTTTTTGTACTGACTAGATATCTAGAACTCAGTAGCCCATATATATACGCAATATATAGTGATATTTTAGACAATTTGTTTTATTTATACATCCTGCCTAATAGTTGCACACTCTGTCTTTGATGTTTCAGCCTAGGGCCTTTCAAAAGCACTGGACAGTCGTGTTTAACTGGATCATGGGTATTTAACCAGCTGAATTATTCTCGGACTGTAAAGACCAGATCAGTGCTGACAATAATGGGAGCTCACACACCTAATACCCATGTGGACATTTACATTGCGGACACCTAAATGCGGGTGTCTGAATCCAATGCTGACTCCCCCACTTCTTGTCACTGTGCAAAGACAAAACCCTGGGAAGGGTTTATATTTTTCCAAGGGATGCAGTGGTCCTAATACAGTTTCATTGCTCTGGCAGCTGTCCCTGTGGAGGACAGCAAGAATGCAAGAGAGAGAGAAGGCTAGTGTTGCTATTTATTTCTTGTTTTAACCCATCTTTTAAAACAACAGATCCCCAAAATGGACATAGCAGTGTTATCCTTCTTACGGCACAGAAGAGCAAAGAGCCTCTTCTCTATTTTGAGACATCAAAGGAATCTATATCCTTCCGAAGGGCATTTCCTTTCCCCAGTTAGTGATAAAAGAAAAACTTTCCCATTCTTTTTGTTTCAGTGGAAACTTACCCAGCTCAGAAGCAAGGGTTTGGGGTTGGGGCTACAGTCTATAACATGGAAAACATGATAATTTGCAACCAGAAATGCTTTGTACCAACCCAAGAATAACTGCTTGTCCCGCAGTCAAAAGCTCCTGGTGATATTTATGCACTGTAGTAATGCAGAGTGCTCCGGCATGCCCATATTTTGCACACCAGCTCTGTGGGATGTTTGTCCACATGGAAGCAGCTGAGGTGACACCAGTGGAGCTGTGAGCACCTCCATAACCCTCCTGCCTTCTGACTGCCTGGCTGTCCTGTGTGCACGTTGTGCTGCCAGGGCACAGCTGACCACAGCATGGCCTCGTATGCCTGGAGGTGTGTTACCCTGACAGCCTGATTCAAGCATGGGAGGTCCTGTCTGATTTGGAGGACATGCTCCGGCCAAGCCTGCAAGGAGCTGCTTGCTTGGACAACCTGTGTCACTTGGAGAAAGGACCAGGACCAGGACTGCGGTGGAGTGAACACCCCCAGTAACACAGGGAAACTCTTCTCTCCAGCGAAGCAGAGCATTTAGCACAGGCATCTTCCAGCTAGACCCCACAGCCCGGGAGGCTCTCCAGGGACTACCGAGCCCTCATCTTGGCAGAAGCCAGCACAGCCTAGTTAAAGTCCCTTCCAGCTGGCTCCGAGCCCGTCAGTACCATCTGCCAGTGGACATGTTGCAGCGTGCCGTGGCTTGGCCACTTCACCGTCCCTGCACCACAGAGGCGTCCTGGGAGCTACTGGTGTTGGTTCGGTGCCCACCGGTAGGAAATCCCCGTGCCAGGGGGAATCCCCCCGACATGCAGCCCCCAGCATCTTCTGTTCCCTTTGTGTCTCCCAGGCAGCAGAGAGGGCAGGGGATGAGTTTGCATGCATTGAGGAGGCAGCTACGACCTGCCAGGCATCCCCTTAGGCACCGCAGCATCCACTGCTCTGCGCCAGTTTGGACATTTAACTGTGTTTAGGAGGGAGTCCCTGTGGGTTACACTTGTGCAGTAAAAATGTTCTCTGGCCCTAAGGGCAAGTGGCACTGCATGGCTCGCATTTGAAGAGACAAACTGGGTATATAACCCAGACTGTCTGCAGTGAAAGGTCCCCTGGCCATGCTGTCCCCTGGACCATACCAGGGTGCTGTTTGGGTGAGCACAGGCCAAAACATCTCTGGCAATTTTGTTAGTTACAACATGAGTACAATCGCAAGCCAGTGCTTGAGCCCTTTAGTTTATTAATATAGATATGCCCTGGATTTGACCTCCAGATCAAGGAAGTTTATTGATCATTATTCTTCCAGTCCCTCTTTGTTTATTCTTCAGTCTTTCTGGGATAACAGACTACTGCATTCAGCAGCCTGGCATACTTAGAAACATCCCTGCTCCAGATCAGGACAGCTTTCCCTGCCAGAAAGGGCTATGGGGCTGCAAAACAATCTCTTACAGGGGAAGTGTTGAGACAGTCTGGACCTTGTGTGATGGAGAGTGGGTCTTGCATTGGCCAGGGAAAGGCCAGGGAACCCTGAACTTGGGAGTGTTTTCCGCCTTGGCTCCCGTGACAGTGAGAGAGCAAGAGAGGGACAGAGGAGAGGGCTGTGCCCTGCCGCTGCAGGGGAAGCCGCCCCATTTTTTGCTCCTAGGACAAATATTTTTGTCCAGTTCTTTCTCTTGTTTTTGTTGCTATAAGGTTGGCAAAGCAAAACCTGCTAATGCCAGTTGTTCCCTCTGCATGTGGGACATGGCCACTCAGCTGCTCAACAAGTCTCCTCCTTTTCCTGGGCTCCCCTTCTGAGAGAGCAGCAGCTGCTCCATGTACCGCTATCTGGTACATTCAGGGCAGAAGGATGTCTCCTCTCTGGTACTAATGACTTTGCCCATGATTTCTCAGCCTATTTGGAAGGAAAAAGAAGTTGTTGAACAACATCCACCATTATTTAGACTGGCAGTGGAAACCAAGCTGGGCTAATTTGATAAATTTGAAAAATACAGACTCCTCAGACCAGTGTTTCTTTTGGACATGTACATTCAAGTAGCATTTAATTTATTTCTTTAATAAAAAAAACCCCTAATACTCTTTAATAAAGTTCCCAGTTCAGTCTGAACTCTGCTTTGCTCTGAAGGTGCTTGGGATCATATCCTGTAGCCAGGAGAAGCTGGAGCATTTCTAGTCGTTAACCAAGAATGAGTCTGAAAGGGGCTTTGGGGGACAGAAATGAGAAGGTGTTGGAGTAACCTTTCTAGTCAAGGTTTGAATCTCTTCTTAGACAACAGCTATTGCAGGGAGAAAGGCCAAACTCCCTGAACGCACTAGGCAAAGCAGGTTGGTAAGGAATGATGTCTTGTCCAAGTGGGTCCTAGGACCTGCTGCAAAATCTTTCAGTGGACTCAACAGGTTTTGAGTCAGGTCTCAGATGATTCTGTTCTGCAATAAACACAGAGGAACAGCAGTAATTGTAGACCATGGTGTTCTTTTTGGTCACTATGATGTTATTATAACTGATTCCCAGTCCACAAACACACCCAGTTTCCTTTGCTTGCCTAGCAGCTCTTATGAACCAAACATGCTGTTGAAAGGGAGCTGCAGATAATGTGGTTTCCCTTAGCCTTTCAAACATGTTATAAAACCAGTGGAGCCAAAGTAATCATCATTATTAGTAAGCAGACTTGGAGCCTGAGTCTGAATCTGCTGTGAGTATAAACAACCTGCGTTTGCGTGCATCCTCCCTGCCTTTGGTGACTAAGGGTTCACTGTGAGATTAGGGGTTGAAGGCTCTGAGATAATAATTTCAGCTGTGTGCCTCTTAGCGCTATAAAGCCCATAGAATATCAGAAAATTTATTGCTGTGACTTGTCGCAAGCTCCCTGGAGTGGATGAGGGTTGCGGACCTCATGATAAATAGCACATGCTAATATTTAGCAAATGATAATGCAGACCACAGAAAAGTACAGAGAGAGGGAAATATATTCCCAAGGGCTGATAACTAATGTGAAGAGCCAAGAAATAGTTTAGAGTGGGAGGGAATTTCCCCAGCTTCCCTCCTCCATGGATAAGTCACTGCCTTACTGATGCGCTGCACAGGGCCCAGCATTGATCCCTCCAGCACCAAAGTTACTCCTGGCAATGGTTCAGACTATACAGATTCTCAAAGCCCTGCAAGCAGAGCAGACCTGATGTTTTCCAGCCCCAGCTGGAAGGTGATATAGGCTATATTTGAAGCAGCTGAAACAGCTTGTGGCTAAAGCTTAACTGGTTGTTTACAGGGCTCCTCCGATGCCTCTGTGCCATTGGCTCCATGCACAGGGTGGGTACTTTACAAGACCATTTCCCTGTCGCCACTTCCCATCTAGTCCCTTTCCAGAGACCTAAAAAATCCTCTGTCTTCTTGCATCCAACCAGCGAGGGCATATCCCCGCTAGATATCTCCCTGTGCCTGTGATATGCCCTCCTGGCAGGATCACGTTCCCTTACTGTAAACAGAAATGTGCCATCAGAGGGGATGAGGCACATGTAATATGACGTCAGATGGCGGTGGGTGAGCCCTACTTGAATCAGAATCACTTGGTGAGGTATTAAACATGCGTGTGCACAGACAGCACCATTCTGGTACACACTGTGCCAAATTATGTCAGTCCTTGAGGCAGTTTGTACAGCTGGTAGGTGGTTGCAGTAAGCCAGGGCTGGGGTGATCCACAGACTCCTTTCCTTTTTGTGGCCTTAAACAGAGGCAGCTGGAAGGTGGATGATGCCGACCAGCTGGGTCTGCTGCTTGTGGTCTGGGATGGAGAAGGGGCCAGGCATGGTGAATTCCTGGTGAATGAAGAGAAGGGGATGAGAGGGAGGAGTGAGAGGGGCAAGTCTCAGCCTTGAGACATGATGGGTTTGCAGTGGATGGAGCTGCTTCCCCTTGATGCCCCCAGGAGATCTGTCTTACTTCATCACCATATTCTGACCTGCGTTAGAGGCTGATCTTTTCGCCTAAAATATTATATACAGAGGATCTGTTTATTCATCTCCAGCCCTGGTCCAATGCAACACAAGCTTGCAGCCTGCTGTGGGTCGTTACAGGGTAATGCATGCCTTTGCAGAGCTGGCTGTGCTACAGGGATGGAAAATGTCCACCTCCTGCACCACCACTGTGCTTAATCCACAGCTGAAATGAGCAGAGCTCAGAGGCAGAGGGCAGCAATTGCCTAATGACTTTAGGTGTTACTTTGGGGTAGGAAGTGTAAAATGATGCAGGTAAACAAATGAACATGGAGGGTAAGGCTTTGCTTGCAATGGAATTTGCTTCAGGTATTTCCATCAGTTGTGAGAAATACAGCCTGTTGGTGATCAGAGAGAGAGTCATGACACTTCTGAAAGACAAGGATTAGAACTGCAGCCTGTGTCCAGTGTGACGTGTTTGTGCTTGGCCTCATAAGGTGAGAATTAAAGTTTCCTGTATGATTATGTGGAAACTGCGGTAAAACATACATAAAACCAAATTGTGGGTCATGCGTTTCAGATGCTGGAAAGGGAGAAATGATAGATAGCCTGTGGCAAAATCCAATGTATGTACGTGTGACTGCAAAAGATCAGAAGAAGGCATAAGCATCTGATTTAGAATACTTGTACTGCAGAGGCAGATTCATAGCATATGTTGAGAGCTTATAGGGAACAGACCATGTAGTATGTGATACCACACGCAGAGAGAGCTAGCACGCTGGAAACTTCATTCTCCTGGGAAAAAGATCACGGAGCAACATTTATTTTTAAGAGGCACCCTCATGTTTTATTTATTCATGCTTTCTGTCATGATATTTGATAGCATTGTATTTCATCACTTGGAAGCACACTGCTTGGGAAGGCAGGCTTGGAGAGTACCTATGCTCTGCTCAAACCCATTTCCCTGTGGTTGCATACCATACTAGTCCCATTATTTGACCATTGTGCGTCCTGAGAGCAAATTGTGTGTAGTTAGGTTTAGCTAATGAAGTGTAACCTGGGAGAGATACACTGGAGGAGGACGTCATACCTTAATAGACCCAAGGAGCAGGTCAGTCATATGGTCATAAGTAGTAAGTCCAACCCTTCCTCCTGAGTTTAAAAATAAATTAACATGAAAACTGTACACTTTCAAACCCCTGTGTGCTCAAATCAGAGCAGCAGTGCCATAAATAAACCTGTTCCTCATCCTTGTTCCTTCCACATAACACAAGGGAGCTGGCTGTCCTGCCTGTGCCCTCCCTCTGCTCGACCTGACAGCCCTTTTTACGAGCAGACTGAAATACTGTGCGTTCAACCTCTGGCTATGGGTGAGCAAGAGCCTCGGATAGTTGTCTACTGTCTTGCTGGAGTGGAGGTGACTGGTGGAGGCACTTCCCCACTGGCCAAGAATCTCTCATCTGCGGTGACACACAGACCCTTCTGTCAACATCTCCTTCATGCCGGATGAAATATCATTTTGGTGAGGCCAGGGGGAGCAACCTTTCTCCTTCAGATCCCTTTTCCAGTGACTAGGGGCTGCTTCCAGGGTATTGAACAGGCAGCCAAGGTCTGTTACTGCTCTCTCTGCTGACATCGTCACTCAGCATCCTCCTGCAGCATAGCTAGGGGGAACGGGGAGTCTGCTGGCCACTTTCCAGCCACCAACAGCTGCATGTTCCCCTCCTGAAAAGCAGTTCTGGTCCAAAAGAGATGGCCCGATGCAATGAAATTTAGGGAAAGACCTGAGGCAAAGCTGCAGAACTGGGAGGAAGGGATCGTTGCTGGGAGAAGAACAGTGGGAAAGACTATAGGAAGGGAACTGACAATAGCAAAGGGAGAGATGGTTGGCAACTGGAGAAAGGTGGGGCTGACGGAGAGGGAATGGAAGAGAAAATTCTGAGAGGAGTGGTTCGATCACTTTGTAGATAAAACAGGATACTTGAGCCAGGATTTAAATTTTTTTTTTTTTATTCCAACTCTGATCTGTGATTTAGTGCAGAAGAATTGTTTTATTGTTGTGTGCCTGACTTTCCCCCTTTATGAAACAGGGCTAATGGCCATTAGCAACTCTATAGCAGGTGAGGGCATCTTAAGATCCTAGCCTGGAAGTGTTGCCATTTGAGCATTATTGATAGACATGTGGAGACAGGCTGTCTCTGTGAATACTTCTGTGAAAATCTTCTTGAGTGTCTTTAAATTTGGCAGCTCCTAGAGCACATACACCAAACCTGAAGCACATTCACAAGGTCTGACATTGGTACTTATGCCCTTAACTGTTCTGCCTCCTCGTGACAGGTTTTGCAATGTCTGGTGATGTAGTGGCTGACATAAGAGGAGGGAGCAGCAGAGCTCTGAGCAACTTCCTTAAGGAGCAACCAGCCGTAAGATTTGTCTGCAGCTCCAAAACTGCAAGTCATGGAGGTCTCTGCCTACATCAGTGCTGGAGAACTGGGCAGACCTGGGTGACCTTAGTCAAGTCATTTATTCCCTCTCTGCTTCAGCTCTCTATTTAAAAAAAAAAAAAATAATGAGGATACTTTCCATGACAGTGATGAGAGTAAGTAAGGTAAAGAGTAGGACGTGACAAGGCGTAAGGGACAGAGTCCATGGAGGTACACAGATGGAAGTTCATCTGAAAGGTGGATGTTTGTCATCTGCCATTCATCATGCCATTCACCTTGCTGCACTCCACCCTCAGTTGGTGATCATTACCATCACTCAGAGACTTGAAGTGATTTTAACAAATTGCCTGAGATGTGCTGTTTCTCATTTCAATAGGTCTTAGGCAAGACAACAGAGGCAAATAATTCAGTGTCACAATGCTGATAGCAAAAGAGTCACAGATGCTGATATCAAGAGACTTATCTAGTCCATTTTGACCTTTTTTGTCTTGCTTTTCTCATCTCATCAAACTATCACTGCTGGACTCCACAACTGTGTCTCTTTGAGATCCTCTTTTACACAGCCCAAGCCTGAAGCTCCCTAAAGGACCGGTCATTTTGAAGATCTTCGCCATATCTTCGTATGTGCTCAGTTCTCTTTTCAGAGCCTAAGTAAGTGATGAGGTTTTCAGGTATAAGTATTTCAGATACAGTTGTGACTGTTAGGCTCATACTTGTCTACCCTCATCTCTGTGCTTGTGCTTCACTTACATACGTGCATGGTAGATATGTTGACTGGTGGGACATAGTAGGGAGCCAGAGAAGTTCAATAGCTCGGTGTTCAGTTACTTGAAAGTTTCACATCTTCTGAGCGAAGGCAGTACTTGGCCTTTCTTTTCCCCTGGCTTTGCTGATCCAGAACTGCCCTGGCCAGTTATTACATTTATGCCAGTCTGAGTCACAGGGCAGCTGGAACAAGCTGTTTTCTTCATCCCTCTTTGGAGTAGTCTTTCTGCTTTAAAAGGGTAGGGCCCCTTGTAGAGGTCACTTAATTTTCTTCAATTTACATCATTTTCCTGCTCAGATGTTTGGCTTTTTTTGGGTGTGTATGTGCGTGTGTCTAATCTTCAAGAACTCTGTTGAAACAGCTATTTCATTTCTGCTGATGGAAGTTCACATTTCTGTTTAGTGGAATGACACAAAGAAATGATGAGCCTTTTCTTCATGACCCTGATCCCCCCCCTTTAATCACAAAAAGTTGATGATTCAGACATTAAACTGATCCAGAATCCTGTTCTTATTACTGTGGTGACCCCCATTATATGTGGTGGAAAAGAGAGTTCTGATCTCTGCAAAGAGTGGCTCTAGGCACTAACTTTTTCACGTGCCAAGATACCTTACTGCTGTTCCTGTGGGTTAGCTGACTTTCACCGAGTTGGGAAACATCCATAAGCAGAGCTGTGAGTGGAAGTGACATATTTACCTCGCCTTGTCTCCTTTCATCCCCTTTTAGACCTCAAACTGTCTAACAGCATTAGGAAGCCCCACAGAATGAGAACTTGGAGTCAGTACTGCTGGCTTTACCAAGTCTCTGTGCTATCTGCTGACACTAACATTAACTGAATACATTGGGAATGGGGCAGAATACGACCTCTGTGAGAGGAGTTTCAGGGATATGGGAAACAGGAAAATAGAACTTGGGAAACCAGATCTGCCTGCTATGTTTTTATTGCCATTAGTCAAGGAGCTGGCTCATATACAGTTATCTCTGAAAAACAGAAGAATCAAACAAGAACCAGAGGACAGAGGAAAATATGCTGTATTGATCTGTACGAATAAACTGCAATCATTAAAAGAGCTAGTAACTATCCAAGAACTTCAGCTTCCATCTCTAGTAAAACAGTCTAAATAAGGAAAGAAGAAGAATTTGCTGTGCCATGCATTCACATTGAGCCATGTGTATGCTAGCTAACCCTCAAGATAGCTGCCAAAACAGAATGTAAATGATAGAAAAAGAAAGGGGTGAATTTTGTTGTAACAGAATAATGGAGAAAATACTAAGCAAAGTAAATCTGTAAGCAGTTAAAGAAAACCTCATCCCTGGTGAAGAAGAGTTTATTGAGTTTTCCGTGTGACTCAGAGCACACTTTAGTTATTAACTCAATTCCTTTAGTGGCATGTAGGAAGTATGCAGACCCTCTACACAAGTTAACTTTACCATTGAAAAGGAACATGAATGACACACACATAGATTTGTAAGAAGCAAATCCAGACATAACTTAATCACTTACTTTGATCCAACTGCAGACCAAGTAGATGAAAAGAATGTGGTCATTTAATCTGTGTAAATAAGATGTCTGTTCATGTACTGAGGCAATTAATGTATTGTTTCATGAAGACTGAGCTGAAAAATTAATTTAGATTGACTGGAGATGAAGATTATAAAACATACTGAAAAGAGGCTGGAGGGACCAGAAACACATAGTGATGAATAAATGCCAACACTTGGTGGGAGATACCTCAGGGGAGCAGTAGGGAACAATGTTAAACTGTTTTTTGCTCAAGATCCTTATTAATGATTTGGAAGGAGGGTTGGCTATGATGTAAGCTCAGTGCTGGGATGGTGCTCATCTTGGGAGAGATCATGCTTTCCAAAGCACTAACACTAACAATTTTTGATCTGGCAAATTTTGGATAAATCAGAATCACAGAAAATGGTGCCAAAAAGTTCAGTGTGGGAGCCCTACCTAGAGTCCTAGTGATTGCACCTGTCTGTAGATGCTTCACTTTGAAATCTAGGTCCGTGAGATCCACCATTTAGAGCAAATGTAAGTTCTCTTGGTTTCCACTATGGTTCAGCCTCTCCCACTTATTTATCTAATGTTTGTCCAACTTCGTCCACACTGGAGTCTCCATATCAGAGCCTCCTGGCTGACCCCATAAAAATGCTGCTTCATTATACTGGTATTTGAACATTTCTTGTGATTCTAGCAAGTATCTTGATACTATTAAACATTTCAGACAGACAGCTGGTGAAGCAATAGGGAGTTGTAGGGTCTCCGTTTCCGTACTAAATTTACTGTTCCGCAGCCTGTTTCCAGAGGCCTGGGATTTACTCAGTGAAAGCTGCACTTCAAGACTGTCCTTTGGGGTCTGTCATCATTGCTTTGAGAACAGAGATTCAGTCACCTGGGTCATCTGTCACCTCTTGACTTTGATCGTGGGTGTTCAGCAGTCCTGCTGAAGGGAGAAGGGCATGGTGCAGGCTGGGAAGAGGGATGGGGCAATGCAGCTTGCCTTGCTGCACACATCTGGCCAAAAGGAGCTGGACAGGTAACCCCATCCCATATCTGGAAAGGGGCAGGGAGAGAGTTACAGGCAATGCAGAGCAATATTGCTATCATTTCGCAAAGCGTTTGTTGGCACTGTCCATCACTAGTTGTAAGGCCCAGTAGAAGTTATTCGTCCTTTAGGCATTGCTGTGCTGCCCCAGGAGTGCTATATCACCATGCATGTCTCCTGCAAGGCTTGGGAAGAAATACGGTAGGATTGTCTGTGCTGGATTCAGTTTGCAGGCCACCAGTTTGACAAGGCTGGTTTATATTCTGTGTTGTGAATTCCCCGGGGCAGGGAATGTCTTAATGGGTTTCATTTACACAGTGGGGTTTCTTCTTTGTGGTCTTAAGGAAACATGCACAGTGTTTAGACACTGAATAGCAGGATTGAGATTAGGAGGCAAATTAAAGCATGAGTGACAAAAGGGACGAGCCACAGCCAAAAAGCAAGTGGGGATGGAGAGAGAGAGAGAGATCATTAACCACAGGAGCACATTTATTTCAGCCCCTGCAAGAATCTCAGTTTTCTCTGTGGAGTCTTCTGGTTTGGGTAGAGAAACCATAAAATATGGCAGTCTGAGGGTCACAAATGCCAAATTTCTTTCTCCTTCTCCAGTGCCTGGCTGAAGGAAACATTCATCACATATTCCCGTGCTTAAGTGAATATTGGTTTGGGACTTGAGTAGGAGGAATGACGAAGAACTAAGAAACAATTACTTGATTCATTCTCTGATAATTCTTTACAAGTATTAGAAAAGGTGTTATTATCTATTACTGCTGAAAGATCATTATTTTAATTGTTCTTTGATGAGAAGAGAAAACAAGGGAATCAGTTACTCAGTGTGGTCCATTAGTAATATGTTGAAGAAAAAAGCAGAATCCCATGAAGCTTTTCCCAAAGATGACATTTATGAGTTTGTAAAATAGCCTTCCATAGAAGCATTTGAAGCCCTGAGACCAAGGGGCCATACGACCTCCCTCAGTTAACTGCTGTTTGAATTGGAGTGAAGCTAAAAAAGTTGTTTTGAAGATTCGCAGTGACTGTGAGTATCCCACAACCCGTGCAAAATTGTCAAAGAAACTGGATTTATTTATGTTCTGAATGTCTAGATTCAACCTCTAGCTATTGGCTGTTGCTAGATCTTTTACTCTTAAGGCTGAAAAAACCTTGTTAGCTAATTTTTATTCTCTCTTTAAATACTTATAGTCTGTGATTAAGAAACCTCTCAGCCTTTTCTTTGTAAAATTAAAGAGGTATGTCTTCTCACGTCTTTCTCCAGAATGAAGTTTCCCAATACTTCATTCATTCTTGTGCCTTTTCCCGAATTCTTTCCCATTTCTTAGTGTCTGCAGCCCCTGAAATAGGCTCTGAATATCAGCAGCAGTTGCACCAATGCCAAATTGGGATGATATATGATTTCTTTGCTTCTTCTACTTGATATTACATCTCTAGTACATGTATTACCCTGCTGAAGATGTCAGACTGGTAGTCTATATTAAACCAATTAGATTCTATAACTTGCTAGGCTTTTTCCAGTTTGCTTCTGGCCTCCTTTCTCATGCCTGAGAAGCAAGATCTCCACTGTTTAATCTTACATTCAGGACTTTGCATATGTCTGTACTGAAATTCGTATTGTTGCCTTGTGTGCAGTTTACTGGATTGCTTTCTGGTTTGCTTTGGTTTATTATCCTTTTCATTCCGTACCACTTCCCCAAACTTTCACAAACTTACTAAGTAATAATTTAGCTTTTTCTTCCATGTCAGAAGTAAAAATATTAAATAGCCACTAGTAAGGCAGGATCACTCACTGAGTGAACAGTTGCAGTTTACTATTTCATTTGGAAAGGTATCAGTTAGTGGGTCTCCTATTCGTCTACACTGTACTATGTTGATTTTAAACCAGTCAAGTTTATTACTCAATAATTGAAGTCTGGTGCTTTTCAGAAGCATCAACCCTATTACTTTTATCCATCTCATTTTAGGCTCATCAAAATGTGAGCCTGGATTCATTTCCCAAGATCCCTTTTTCATTAACCATTGTTGATGGACATTACTTATTTATTCATTGAGTCCCATCATAGCTATTCTGTGTTTTTGCCTGGGGTTGATGTGAAGCAGACAAGCCAATCATGATAGGCCTATTTACCCCTTTTTAATTTATGTAGTATGCGGAGAGCATCAACTTATTTACCACCTTCTAAAATCTTCCAGGGGTTACAGAAAAGCATTGTGTTGCAGGGAGCTGGGGGCATACATACAAGCAGCTACTGGATTTCACTAAGGGCTTTTAATTTTTTATATTATTCTAAATGTGACTGTTGGTTTTTATTATTGTATCATACTCCCTTCTGCGTAGCAGTTTGCATTCAGAATCTCTTGGGTTTTTTTGCTTCTTCAGAAACCGGATAGGAGGAATCTTTGGGAAGATCACCTGAGCTGGCCTGAACTGAACTATTTTATTTTCTGTTCTATTCCTGTGCTCATCAGACGAGCATTTGAACATCTTCCAGTAATGCATTAAGCAAAATGATTATACATCTTTCAACTATTGTTTTCACAGCCTCCCCTCTGGGGAGGAGTGTTTGAAGTGCAGTATATTATTTTGATACGATTTTAAGGTGGTTTGATTTTTGTGAAATGTGTATCCTGTTACGTATTTTATTTCACATAGGAGATGCTGAAGAATTGCACCATGAACTTTTAGTGAAAGGGGATGAGATTTGAAGTAGTCTGCAGTTCCTAAAGGAATTCATTCCACCATTTTGATGAGACCCTTATTTCTCTTTCCATCGAGCCAGAGGATCATAGTTGCTTATCATTGTCTTCTTCTGGACTTTTAGTATGTCATGGACATGTCCTGGGTCCAGATGAAAAAGTTGAGGATCAGGGCACAGAAGTAATTTCAGAATTATTCAGGAAGCTGGACTAGATGGTAGAGGAGAGGTTTGACGTGCAGTGATGTTCTCAGCTGGCTGAGTTTCTTGTATCACGATATCTCCATGTCCATATCTGTCCCATAGCTGTATTCACCTAGCCAGCCCAACCTGAAAGGCATTATTCAGAAATAGCAGTATATAGGAGCTTAGCACCAGCATTCATTGTCAGCTGTACTACTGCACATTGGAAAGAAAGATTCCTTCTCTGAGGCACTGCAGATTTCAGGTTGAAGTGTTACCATGGCATAAGTCAGGAAGAAGGGATATTTGATTCAGGAATCTTAGCTCAGTGTCCAGAACACGTCAGCAAGACTGAGTTTTGGGTATATAGATGGGCCAATGGTTAATGGCTAAAACCCCCAAAAAGCTGTGTTATAAATAGAGAGATACATTATATTTCTCACAGAGCATGACCATGCTTCTTTGCAATGACCAATTTTGATGCGTGCTGTAGTTACTGGGAAGGGTTTGCCATCTGATAACAAGTTGGGGCAGAATTTATAAGCTTCAGGGAGGTCAGATAGGTTTTATTTGTCCTATTTTTTCTGGCAACTTGCTTATATGTTAAGCCTCTTGCTCAAATTCATCACCTTCCTAAGGGTAGAAATGCAACACTGAGATTTTGAATACAGTCAATTAACCCTTAAGAAGACATAAGTACCAGCATCTAACTAAAACCCTCAAGAGCAGCTGTTCCCAAAATTTCCTATTCGTGAAGCCCTTTTTGGTGCTACAATACAATTTTCCTGCTCATCTCCAGGACCATGAGCATTTCCAGTTCTGGGCTTGGGATGCCCTGAATGGTTTGAGAACCCCTGCTCCTGCCCTGTGGGCTCCTGACAGAGAAAACGCTCTCTTTGCTGAGCCCCTTGAGTCACAAAGTCTGCACTTTCATGGGACTTTCTGTTTCTTTCTCCTCTGTAATCGCTGTTAGAAATGAGAAAGCATCAGCAGTGCTATGCAAGTGGGATGAAGGCTTTCATGACTCCTCTATGTATTATGACCTTTTTAATTTTTAAGAACAGGATCCTTGATCTCATGTTTTCTTCTCTAACACATGGGACATGCTCGTGGTTAAGTAGCTACTGAGTGGATTTGGATCTGGGAACAGATCTTTGGCCTCAAGAACATGGAGGTTTCCACAGAGGGTCTCCCAGTGGGTTGCGTGCCTTAAGTTAAATGACTGTTCATTGAAAACTTATGTCACTTTCACCAGCTTAGTGCAGCAAAGGTGATGTTGGAGTCAGTAGTGCAAAATGACTGCGAAACCATCCTGCTATTAACAAATGGTGTCTGTAACCACAGTGGTGTTTTACTGCTTTTAAAAAATTGCCTGCTTTTGGCTGCGCTGTGGAAAAATAATGCCTACTGGAGTGTTCCTGCCTCTGACCATCTTCTGACTGTGACCCGACATGAACTCATTTATGTAATGCTTCCTAGCAGCAGTGCTGCTGCTGGAGACGTGGCCGTTCCTGTGACCAGAGGTAGCTCCACCTCCAACTTTAAAGGTCTTTCTAGCTATTCAGTTCAAGAAATGCCACGCCAGGAAGGAGGGGGTTTCTTCACGATCATCACAACACTGGTGCTAGAGGCCAGCAGTGTTTTATCCACACCTACTGTGCCGGGTGAGCTTGCTGAGAAGGGCTGTGTTTGTTCTTTTGTCTCGTAGTGTGTTGCCAAAGACTCCCCCTTTTCTCGTGTTGCAATTCCTTCCCTCTTGCAGGTAAGGGATACTGGTTGAGTATTGCAGTGAGGTGACTCCTGGTTGATACGTGTAATTTTTTGCTGTTGTGCCAAATGCAGAAGAACCATGTGGTTTGGGAAGATTTTGATGTCTTAGCTCAGGGGTGGATTTTCAAACAGTTGACTTCACAGGAACTATGGCAGTCTGAGGCTCTGTAGCTGACAGTTCATGGCTGTGGTATCAGCAGCTTTTAAGGAGTCAGTCTCAATGTAACATAATAAACAATAATATTTAGTTTCAGGCCAGGAATCTTCTTCATCATCCATGATATTTGTGGAAGTAATGATTTCTTGACTGTAGGACAAATCTAATATATGCAAGGATAGACACTTCCAGATGTGCTTCCAGGCCTGAATCCAGAGCTAGAAATCTATACCATACTTCATTCAAGAGCAATGGAAAGAGGGCCTGGATAACCCTTTATTTCTTTGAGCTGCCTCCATATTTCAAGAGCAGAGGCTTTGTAGCATGAAGGTGTAATTTAAGATTATTCCTATGCTGATTGCAAGCACTCAATTCTTTGCATTTTAAGAATTAAGTGCTCTCGGGGTGGAAGTGGTGTGTCTCAGCTGAAGACTCTCTTAAGATAGTCTGCTAGCGATCAGTTGTCTATAGCCAGACATCTGGCAAGAATCATACAGCAAGAATCAGATCTGTAAGTCTTACCTATTCCCCTGA
Source organism: Ciconia boyciana (assembly GCF_034638445.1). Classification (NCBI taxonomy): domain Eukaryota; kingdom Metazoa; phylum Chordata; class Aves; order Ciconiiformes; family Ciconiidae; genus Ciconia; species Ciconia boyciana. The sequence goes on along the minus strand of NC_132936.1, from coordinate 8,056,001 downwards.
GACGACTTAGACTGCTGCAGTGGAGTGTGTTCCCTGGGACGGTAATTCTGATTCATTTCCATGCCACAGATTCGTGTATCCATTCACAGCAGACCTCAGATTGCAACACTGGACACCAGGTATTCTGCTTTCTTTTTCTCAGATGCTAGAGCTTATTGCTAGGGCTTTCTTTTTTTTTCCTCTTTTTTTTTTTCCTTGTTGTCTTTTGTTCTTCATTTTCCCCCTTCTCCACTCTTTCAGCTTCTATATGGGTAAAATTAAACATCTCAGCTTAGAATTTATGTTAACATGTACTTGTCTCCTGTTCTTGGTCACGATGGCTTAGAAAGCCTGGAGGAAAATGCTGTAATTTAATGTCCATTCGTGTGTGTTTTCAGTACTTCCCTTTAAACATAGCTACATATGGAAACCTTGGCAAGTACAGAAATAATGGAAGTGCTATCCCCACTATTCCATGAAGTACTATGTAGTCGTTACAGGGATAAGTTGTCCTTATTTTCTATAGGAATATCTCATCACTTCAAAGGCTGTCCCTTTGACTCTGCAGCTGATCTAGCTCCCTGTTAGCTGCTGCAACATAGAATTGGAAGCGTTTGGGTAGATGGTGCCAGAGACAGGGCAGTTCTGAGTGAAACTCAACTGTAATCCCCAATTTATATTACCGCAGAATACAGTATGGTATGGAGGTGTTTGGGCTGGCTCCACACAGAGTAAGACAATACCCACAGTGCATCCAAGCTCATGTGCTCTGTCGGTAGGGCTTATCAGTTCAAGAAGCCATGTCCCTTGCATAGCTTTGCTGCATCTGGACCAAGCTGGTGCATTTACCTACCAAGTGCTGTCCTGCAGCCCGAGGTAGCATTGCCAGCTTGGTAAGGTATCAGCTTGGAGATCTCTCCATGTTATGGCAAACTGATTAAAACCTACATGGGAAGCGTCCAAATTTGTATTTCAGTTGAAAGCATTCTCAAAGGCATCCAGTGCACTTCTGTCCTTTCTCTCCTAGGTGTCTGGTATGCCTCTGGCTTTCATTGCCCAAGGCAAATTTTGCCTTATTGGCAAACTGCCTCATTTTAATAACCTTCCATTTTGAATTTGCAGTATATAAGTATGGCTTTGGTTTGCTACGGATGACCAGGGCTGTCTTCTGCAGCATAAAAACAACTAGTAGAAGGCAGAGAATGGAACTGATTCATCAGCAATAGCATCTCAAATGCATTTTTTACTTCTGAAGTGCTCTGGGAAATGCTTTCCTTGAAAACCGCAAACTGCAGTACATGTAGATTGATAGCTGGGTGGTTTTGCTGAATATAGAAACCAAAAGCTCTGTATATAGACTAATTGGAGGTGTAGGGACCTTGCTGACACCTCTGTGACACAGGATTATTCAGGCAGGATAAGGTCATACTAGAAAACTTGCTGGAACCTCAAAGCAGAATCTGACAAACCTTGGAAGGTCAAAAACATCAGTGTTTTGCCTGGATTCTCCTTTTCTGCTGCTGGAGCCTACTTCCTCCAAAAGAGGTTAAAAGAAGAAAGGTACTTTTAAGTTCCTCTTTGTAAATGAAATCATAATTGATGGAAAAATAAAGCAATTGATGTAATGTAAACCTCCTGGAGTAACTGAGAAGGTGCTACAGAGGCTTCCCAGCAGTTATACATTGAGAAACATTCTTAATCTCCTAGATAATGTAGAAAAGGAATGACATTTATTAGCTACAAGTCCTCACAAGCTGAGGATGCAGTTTATAAAACTGTCTTTGACTCCCCCTCATTTTCCTCCTTTATTGTAATCCTTCACCATGGATCATTTTACGTCTAAACTCACCTTCATCTGTTATCATACTTCAGTGATTTATCGACATCACAAACTTCTGATTAATAAGGCTAGAAGAACATCCATCAGAAGAACTGAGAATGTGTGATCATTTCCTCTCAGGCTCTCATTAGCTGTGGCTTTCCTTTTGGGAGTTTTATCTTTGTCTTTCTATTTCCAGACTGAAGCATATGATGTTTAAAAATAATTTCCTACAATTAATCTTCTGTTTCTCTGGGCTTTTAAAAACTTTGGTCAAGACGGAATATGATCTTGATATTGTCAGCTGAAATAACTAGAAAACAACCCAAACTGTCCATAAACACTCTTAATGAATGAGCAGGCAAGTCAGAATTAATAGATGGCTTGATTCAGCTTCCTTCATTCAAGATGGAGAATACAAAGTCCTACAGATAATCCTGTGATCATATAAAATGTTTGTGGGATAGGTAGGAATTACACTCACAGTGTCTTTTCTAAAAGTATTTCCTTTTTCTTTACATTGCTTGGGCTTTAAATGACATGGGTTGTGGTGAAATGCACCTCTGGTATTTTCAGATTGCTATGCCAAGTAAAATGGGAAAGGTTTTGTTTTAGAGTTTCCATACTAAGTTCTCCTTTTAATGAGACACTCCTAGGTTAAAAATACCTTTCAAAAGTGACTTCCCACGTCTTTTCTACATTAGTGACAGACTGGAGAAGAAAATGTGGAGTACGCCTGAAAGTGATAAGTTGAGGTTAGAGGTCTAGCCAAAGTCAAGTGCTAGGGAGTTTCAGCTGTAGAGAGCTGATGCTTTGAATTATAATCAAGTGATTAATGTTTCTAACATAAGTGGGTTTGGGAGTTACAAGGACTTGCAGCAACAGCTTGGATAAGTATGGTGAAACCTGCTTTTAGAGATATTTTATTTATAGCACATTCATTAGGTTGGACAGAATGGACAACATGTGCTTATGTGGTTAATGATAAATCCATCTGAGGACTAAACTAGTCTGCTGAGTTATAAGAAAGCTGTTTGTAGGTCAGATTTTTCTGGAGAGGGGCGGACTTGAGAGAAACAATTCTTATTTGTTTGGGGGGGAGGGGCAGGGAGAGGGGAGAAGCTGAAACCAGCTTTTCTCCTGCTGTAAAATACGTAGGATGTAAATGTTACAGATCTTCATTCATTTTTAAAGGTCATTTGCCTGTGAAGTCTGTGTAGCTGGCTTCATAAATACCAAAAATAACATGGGAAGGAGCAGGCGTGCCTGGAAAGGTATAGGAATATTTTTTATGAAATAGCAGGTAGTCTAATGTTAACGTGTGAAAACTGCAGTGATCTCTATGAACTGCAAAAGCCAGAAAAGGCTTCATCTCTGTGGCATTATAGTTTTGCTTGTGGGATTCAGACATTCTAGCAGGAAATGAAAGGTATTGAACAAAAAAATTGTATGTAAGACTGTTCCTTTTGCTTGAAATCACCAGACCTTAATCCTGCTTCTGTAAGTGGTTTAAGATAGTCTTTCAAATAGAAGTAGTTTCCCCTGAATGATAAAACAAGGTGAGAGTTATAGCTAATAAAAACAATGTTTTGGCACATCATTAGTGTTGTGGTTTTAGTTATAGATCTACCAATATGATAAAAAAGATTGGTTCCCTTCTTGTAGCCCTATCCAGGGTAGTGCGGGTTGTTCATCCACAGGTCCCACTGTTTCCACTGTGGACCATGATGCCATTGGATTTCAAACTGAGCTCTGGACAGTTCTCATTAAAAAAAAAAAAAAAAGGCAAGACAAACAAAGACAAACAAGTAAAACAAAGCCCTTATTAATTCCCTTAATATAGCACGCAAATGCAAAAGTGTGTTATTTCTCTCTAGAATCTCATTAGTTGCTTGTCTGGATAGGACAGCTAAACCTTGCAGAACTAAACACCTCACAGGTAAATGACTATCAGAAAAGGATTGCATGTTGCACGTCCTCACAAATAAACAGGCAAAACCTGTCCTTTCGAGATACACCTGTTCCCTGCTGCTAGTCTTATTTTTAGGTAAAAATAGAAATGTGATGTTTATTGTCAAGGAAGCTAATTGCAAAGTGACTACTCTCAAATGTGTTGCCCATACATTTTCCAGGTGTTGCTACAGGTGCTATTTGTGAGTGAGCTTAGTTTCTCAGAAGTTTGAAAGTTGACTGAGTAAGTATTTTTAGAGAGAGAAAATGGCACCTAGCAAAGAGATATTCAATTATACACATACATGTACAACAAAACCAAGTACAGGAAGTTACCCCAGATTAATTCACATTGAAAACTCATTACTCCCAGTATAAGGAACTAATGAAAGACACGGTGGCTTCTCCCCTCTCTTGACACCTTGCAATCCAGAGTGGATGCCCTGCTGAGAAGATACACTTTAGTGCTGCACAACTTATGGGGCTCCAGTAGTAACTGCATGAAACCTAATGGCCTAATCAGAATCTACCTCATTCAGAGGCTACGCAAGATTACTTGTTTCTTGCATCAAAAGGCATGATGACACTATTATCATATTTATTTTATAGATATGAAATAATCTATGCTCTGTTATGCCAGGCAAATGCATATCTTGCTTTTGGCCCCCATGTTAGACACTGAAAAATTAGGTGCAGAGATTGAAAGAATTAGCTAGGCTCCCTCCAGAATCCCTGGAGCAGGAGGGGCAGCTCCAGAGGTGATTCATCTCACCTGTCTCAAACTATGTTTGGATAAGACAAATTATCCTCCACAAGTTCCAGTCTCTCTTTATTAACTACAGAGAGAGACAGCACAGGTATTTAGTTCCGATCTACCTTTGAGATGGCTAAGCTGAGTGGAGAGACATCCTACCCCGTGGATTTAAGGAGCTGCACTTGTGCTTTGAACCGCAATGGCAAAGCTCTAGGGATAGACATGCTCCTTGCCTTAGACAGCTTATGGACAATCAGTGTCCAAAGTGCAAGAAATAAGGATGTTAAAGCTGTGTAGAAAAGTCTGAGACTCACAGGGGCAAGCTTGCATTTATCCAAGGCTTCTGGATGAAGGAAAAGTCTTGTGAGGCTTTCGGATAACTTTTCATTCTGAGACTAGCAGTATTTTAGTTAATTGGTCAAGTTAGTGTCAGGGCCCTGCCACTGGAAAACTTTTATCCGTGGTGTTAAATTTTATTGTGGTCCCTGTTTATCTCAGTCCAGCAGCAGCTCTCTGGCATGGCTTGAACATTAGCATTGGCCAGAGCTCGTTCCCAACGTGCGGTCTGGATAGGGCTGTTCTCTTTTGGAGGTTAAGTGCATTTAGCCTCCAACTTGCGTGTGGCTGGACTGTGCCTCCTGGCCCCAGGGCCAAAGACCAGACCTGACCCTGTTTAGTTCATTAGAAGGTGCACCAACAGTCTCTTACAGCCTCTTCATCTTCTGTTTTTATTATTTTACTTTGTCAGGATCAGAACCATGGGGAAACAGGTATAGTATGCTGGGCTTGATACAGGGCTATCCTTACTTTGAAATAGTATGGTGCTATCTAATTCCCTTCCGCTGTTCTCTCTAATCTGTAAAGACCTTGCAAATCTGATTTTGGCCTGGATCCCCTAATCTGCGTCATGGGCTGCCCTGTTCACTGACTTCAATGGGCCACACTGGAGTATGTCAGGGTCTGGAGCTGATAGTAGTTTTTTGAGCTGGTTGAGCAAACAGATCTGCAAGACCTCTTCTTGACAGTACACCAGATCTGATCTGAAAGGAGACACAGCCTTAGACATCTGTTTTAAGGGCATAACTATTCTGAGCTTATTTGAACTCAATACAAGGCTCTGTTTATATTTCTTTGATTAATTGAAAATAACCTCTTGTTAAGGGAGTGACAACTGATACCTTAAGATTGTGCTCAAGTCATTCACAAGAGCGAAAAAAATACACCAAAGGTTAGGCAGGTCAAAGCCCTTGTTTGGATCAAAGCGTATGTTGAACACTGTATAAATGCCAAATCTTAAAGTGTTTTGTATTTAAGGTTGAAGTTTGGAGTAAAACAATACTATAACAATAAATCTCTAATTCAGCTTGTTAACATGCTACCACATTCACAAAGGCACAGCAAAGAGAGAGATGCTTCTGATGGAGCAACTGGATACCAGTCTAAGTGTGTTAAAAATTTCCAGCATAGGTGAGATCATTACTGTAATACCACATCCAGTTCTGGTAGGCACATTTCAACAAGGACTTTAATGCAATGGAAATGGATCTTGAAAGAGTGACAGGCACTATTTGTGGTCTGTCCGTAAAATCTGCCTTACCGTGAGAGTCTAAAAAAGCTCAGCTGATTTTATTTATTCAGGACAAGCTTATGAGATAACTTGTCTGTGCTTTTGTAAGGTTGAGCCTCCGTGGTGAGGGAACAGCAGGCTCCAGTTTCCACTTGGAGCTGCATGGCCTGGGTGCTTTCAACCAAAGTGCTGGAGGAACCCCAGCTATGCATGGGCTTGAAATATTCCTGCTGTGCTGAGGGTAAAGTGAGGTTGGGCTGTACCCTGGTGGACTGCAGCCCTTCTCTGCCCATGCCTGATCTGTAGCTTCCTGGAGTGGACTGATGAGTGATGGCCAGGGTTGAGGGTGGAGAGTGAGGCCAGACAAATACAGATTAAAAAGGCAGTCTTTCTTCTTGACAGGGTGATAGCCACTGAAATAACTCATGTGGGGTAAACTGTCCTTCGCTGAAAGTCTCCGATTCAGGGTAGGATGTCTCCTTGAAAGATGCGCCATAGTTCGTAGCGGTTCTGGTGTTAGTTTGGGACACAACTCTGTGGCTTCAGCTATGCAGGTGATCAGACCAGGTGATTGAAATGATCAAACGAGTGATCTCACCTGGCCTTAAGATATCCCTACTAAATAGGAATATTTTAAAATTCTTATTTTAATAGGAATATTATATTCCTATTAAACTGACTGGGAGGTGGAGAGGTCTCAGTGAGGCCATCTTTACCCTGGGAAAGCTCAATTTTAAGGAAAAAAAAATCTCCCACCACTTTCAAATTTGTGGCCAGAATGACTATGTTTATATTTTCTTTTCAGGAAGGAACTGAATCTGAGCTTAGACCTGGGTTCCAACTGTCCCTAGAGCTTACTGTATCTGGTGGGACAACTTTGAGCAAGATGAGGGGTGATTCACCTACTTCCAAGTGAAAAGTTTCCATTTGACCTGCTCCTCAGTCTGTAGTGACCTGTTGTGCGGGCATGTCATCCACCCTACAGTGGTGGTGTGGGCCCCAAATTGGGAAGACAAGAGGACCCCTTGGAAAGTCCCGTGGGCTCCTACCAAAGGGTTTATGGCACTGCTTACTGCAAAGGCAGGTGGGATTTGCAGAGAGCCTAAAGTCAAGCTAGGTCTGGGCTGCCTGCAAGCACACATGCATACCAGGTGTTAGGTCTAAAGGATGCTTTAAAAACTGCCACCCAGTTCGATAGCGGTTGTCCCCTTGTACCCAGCGTGTAGAGAGGTGTTCAGAGGATTTGCCTTGCTGGAAGATATCCATCCAGCTTTGTTCAATTAAGGCAGTATCTTGCATCCATCAAGGCAAAGGTTTGACCACGTGCCCAGTGTGATTTTCTATTTCTGTGGGTCATGCCATCGTCATGCCTTGCCGGCGCTTGGGCTGCCACCTGCCTTGTCCCCAAGGCGTGTGGAGCCATGTGCTCCTCACCAGGCTGGGCACAGGACCCCAGCAGCCCTGGCCCAGCTCCTCCGCCGTCCCCATGCACCGGGAGCTGTGGGCAGTGCTGTGTTTTGGAGCAACTGCCTGCTACCCCAGGCAGAATTAGCTGGGCTCTCGCAGGCAGCAGCTGACCCATGGGGTGCAAGGGGGACATTGCTTCCTGCCTGCTGCCCTCAGGCACAAGCCAGAGCATTCGAGGAGTTTAGAAAAGCCAGAAAGCTGCTGAAAACAGCGTTTTGCTCTCAGTGTCTATCATCATCACACCACTCCTGCTCAAATAAATAAACTCTGACGGGAATCCCCCCCCTTCACCCCCCCCCCCCTTCATTCCTTGCTTTAATAAAACTTGTCACAGTGCTGGGGTTTTTTCCAGTCAGCAGATTTTTAGGCTGGTTAATGAGGGGGAAAAATTTCTCTTCTCCCCCCCCCCCCCCCAAATTGCCTCCCCTTTCTTTCATGTCAGGGGCCAAGTTTGGATTGGAGCCTGGTGAAGTTTCTCTGTCATTTCCTGTTGCTGCCCTCCTCGACACTCGCTCCCGCGCTCAGCTCCTCTCTCCTCTCCTCCTGCAGACGCACACGGCGTCCGCCCTCCTGACTGGCGGCTTTTGGGGAGGATGTGAGAGGGCAGGGGCATACCTCACACTCTTGCCTGTCACGCCGCATTCCTGCTCTCGCCATCCCCACGGGCTCAGCTCCCAGCCCGCCGCTGGCAACGCTGAAGAACCGAACGGTAAAACAACTTTCTTCTCTCCAAGCAGCTCGGCTGTACTTCCCAGGCTGCTGGCGAACCTGAGGCAGCGATAGCAAAAACGTCCTTCTCTTTTGCCAACTTCGCCGCCGATGGCCGTGGTCCCGTCCACGCAGGTGGTCAGGAGCGAGGTGGCTGTGGGATGCCGGTGCTTTGGGGGGCGGGTGGGCGAGGGGCTGCGGTGCGATCCTGCGGCGTGCGGGAGGGACGGGAAGGGAGCGCGGCTGGGGGGTGCCGGTTGTGTGGGAGCCCAGCCTGGGTCTCACTCCGTAGGAGAGGTCAGCATCTGCGAGGGCTGGCATCGATGCTGTTTTGCAGATGCTGGTGGCTTGAGATGACTGATGGAAAAAAGAGCTATGTAAGGGAGGGAGAAATCAGTGAGGGGCTGTACAGAAGCCGGGAAGGCAGTGAAGGGAGGTGAGGGAAAGAGCAAATTTTCACTTGCGTGTTTGTCTTTCAGCTTCAGTCTAGTGTTTACAGGCTTTTCCTAGGGCTTGCTTGCGGTAGCGTTCAAGGGGTTTGTGGGTGTGTACGGTCCCAGTGATTGCTTTTCTGACCAAAAAGGATTGATACTTGCGGGAATCTGTATTATACTCGCTTGGAGGAGCAGGCAAAAATCAGCTGGCATCTGTAAAAACCTGCCTGTAATGCCTTTCCTCTGACATTTCCTTATTTGCTCGCTAAATGCACATATATTTATTTATTTGGTAGGAAAATGACACAAATGCTTGTGCTTTAAAGTGGAGCGACTGTGACTTCATGTACTATTTCTGTCATTCCTGACTCGTTCGGTCTTGACTGTTTCTTGGACAAACAAGGCGTAACAAACTGACGGAGAAATCCCGGAGCATGTGCTGGAGCCGGTTCCCGGAGCTTTCAGAGTTAAAAGGCTTTCTTGAACTCACTGACACAGGGCAGTAAATTTCAACGTGTCAGTAAGTGAGGGGAAAAAAGCGCTTGCAGAGCATTATACACAGGCAGATACAGTCAGCGCTGCACAACCCCAGGGTCTTCACAGGCAGGATTAGTTCCCAACACCTCCAGCTACTCAGAAGCATTTAGAAAGGTCAATTATATGTACAGTATTTACCAGCTAATTATAAGTGGGGGAAAAAAAGCCTTGGAGTTGTCCCTGGGAAAAATGATCCTAAGGCTTTGTGTACAGTGTGTTTACTTCCAAGGCATTGCTTGATTCATGTTGCTGCCTCAACTCCCCCCCGTTTTATGTTAGTTTTGCAGTAGAGTCCTCTCTGCCCCCCCTTCCCATAGGGAATGCAGTAGAAGAAGGTACAAGATGGGGAATGCAGGAAGGGGGCTTTGGGCACACCCTGAGCACATCAGTCCTTCACCCCGTCCTCCAGCCGAGGCCCATCACCTCCCATGGCTGGGGAAAGTTCAAGCTCCCTGTCCAGCCTTGGCATCCCTTGTCTTGCTGCCATAAGCTTTGCCTGCAGTCAGTTTCTAGGTAAAAGCTCAAAGTTTGTTTCACAGTTCCTATATAAAAGCCACATTTTTTTTTAAATCGAGTTCAGTAGGAAATACTTTTTTGGGTATTCCCATCTCCCAGACCCCTTCTGAGTACTGTGCTACTCCTTACTGATTTTTCAAAAAGTATTATTCACTTTCAGCGTTCCCCACAGCTGGCTTATACCTGTACTATTGAGCTGGTCTGTGTTACCACACTGGTGATACACATAGGTCGGTCTGAGACAACTTCTGTGTGTTCCTGGGAGTTAGGATGGGCCAGGACACTCCAGAAAGGCAGTTTGGATGCGGCCACCTTGTTTCAGAGAGTTTAATAACATGTAGGTGTCAGGCCGTGCCAGTTGGCTTCAGGGCTGAAGAATGGGCTCTGGCACGGTTTAGTTTACTAGCAGAGATGTAGCCAAGTGACTAATGAGCTCATGTAACAGAGGGAGGAGAGAAGCTGTAGCAGGAATCACTCCCAGCACCTCTAAGGAGCTGAAAAAACAGTATTTACCTGGAACTGTGCTCTGTATTTCTTAATATGAAAGGAAAATGGAGTGACAGACTGACATTTTTGCACGAGTCCAACAGACAGCTCACCTCTGAGGTGAACTGAATCATCGCCTGTGCAAGGTGACTGGGGGGGCTAACTGTGCTTCAGGTGCTGCTTTTGGGTGCTTGAAGGGTGGATAGGACCTGAAATCCTTCAGAAATCCATCCTTATATATAGGTGTTGAGAGATGAGCCTCTGTCTCAAATGCAGTTTTAGGTAGTCTGTTTCTAAACCATCCTAAAACTTCACCTATGGGTGCTATAGTGGGAGATGAACATAATTTAATCCTTAATTATTTTGGATCTAAATGTGAATTTACTTCATTTTAAGCTGACATCAGTCCACTGATTTCAGTGAAGTTATTCCTGATTTACAGCAGTTGAGGGCAGATAAGAATCAGTCCCTTCATATCTGCTTTTTTCTGTGACTTGCAAAGGAGAAAGCAAGACAAGGGAAACCCACTCAGGGTGAGATCACGGTGGGAACTGAAGGGCCTTGAGTACCACCAAGAACTTTCTGGCTTTTTTGGCTTTCTTGCTTGCCCTAAATCTCAGCTTTTTGTCCTGTTAATGGAACTTTGGCTCCATATAAAAGCAAATGCTGGGTGCCTGCTTCTACATAGAACTGCTGTAAAAGCAAAGACCAGGGTCCCTGTCCCGTCTCTCTCCTTGTGTGAGCGTGTTCTCCACACCACACTTTCCGTGCTCGTGTACCCTTGACAGATGAGTCAAGGGACGGAGATTCCAGTTCTGCTGCTTACCTTGGGAAAACGCTCTGGAGCCCAACAGACTTTACTGTCTGGAAATATTTCCTGTTGCACAATATAAATTGTCTGTTTCAGTTTAATCCTGTTGTCTTAAATTACATCACCAAAGTACTACCTTGAGTAAAGTCTCTCTTTGCGGCAACTTCACTGCAGTGGGGGAACCAGTATTGTAAGAGGCCTCAGGTTGTGAAGACTCTGCAAGAAGGTGGAGCAAGCACGTGCTTCCCTTCCCCCTTTCTCCATCTTGCACAAGGGCAGGGCAAACAAGCCTCGCTTTGTAACAGCTTAGAGGTGCAAGTCTGTGCTACTCCTAGACCCCGAGCCAGACCCTTTGCTGCTCCGCAGGCCCACGGTGGTGACTGAGATCTCCAGGAGAGATCTCTCATCACTGGTGGCTTCTTATGGCTCTGGTGGTCCTTTTCTCTGAGCTGTTTTTCCCTGCTTCAGTGCTTGAGCTTGGTGTGGTGCTCCCTGTCCTGCCCGAGGTTGCTCCAAGGATGCTCTGCTGCTCCCTGGCAGCATGTTGCCAGCCATCTGCTTCAGTTTCTGCCAGGGTTCACCTGGAGAATAGCAGCAGCATTTGGGGTAGCCTTGGCCCGGTAATGTTTGTGGGTGCTTCCCAGCACAGTCCTGGCTCTTTCTCCAGGCTGAATCAGACACACTGTGTTCATCCACTTTGCTCTTGTGTAGCTCCAGGTCCAGTTCTTGTGGTATTTAAGTGCTGATGCAGAAATTAAGGTAACATTTACATGCTCTAGTGAGTCTTCAGCTCACCTGCACAAATCTCTTGTTTTCCTTCTTCTAATGCAGTGCCACTACCTGAGGACATTCCTTGCCTCCTTGCTCCAGGGAGCTGTTGATCCCTGCTCTGTTTATGGGACATTGCCATCCATAGCAATGAGGACAGAGATGGTCAGCATTGACCAGATGATATCCCTGCTGATGGCCAAACACAGCCGAAAAGGTGCATGCCTTCTTCCCTCTCCAAACAGTATCCTCTTTGCTTTGGCTATTTTTAAACATAGTTGCTGCTGGAGACTGAAGCTCCCTATCAGTCTGAGCCTTGCCACCATGCACTCATAGCTGTTTAAAATGGATTAATGCTGAGGCTGGAAGGACAGTTTTTGCTCTTCTGTCCGCTGCTTGGGGCTGCCTGATGTGTTGGTGGTTGTGGCAGAGCCGCTTGCTTTCCAGTAAATCGGCTAAGGGCACCAAACAGCTTGAAGCCAGAGGCTTTTCCTCCTTACTCCTGACTTCTTCTGGAGTTGAACTGGCAAGAAGGAGGTGAAAGGCCTCTGTATCCCATCAGCAATCCCCTCAGTCATCCTCTCCCTCCTTGGAAGTGTTATTTTTGGTTAATTCACACAAGTCTGGGCCTCCTTGGTCTATCCTGTGGGAGGAAGCTCGAGGCTGGAATTTTGTAATACAAGCCAGACTTTTCTCTGGAGGCAGAGTGGAGGAGGGCACTCCTGTTGCTTCTCCAGTTCTTGTTAGTTCTTGATCGGCTTAATATGGTAACTGTGAAAGGTTTTCTTTCCCCACGGAGAATGAACTTGGCCTCTGAGGAAGGTCAGCGTTGAGGTGTTCAACCTGAGATACCTGATTTCTGCAGAGCCACTGATGGAAATCCCAGCTCAGGGTGCTTGGACCTCATCTTCCTGATGCAAGTTCCCAGCGGTTTACTGGGGGTGAGTCTCTCTGAATGCACCCCAGGCCATTTGCAGCATTGCAGAACTGCAGTGTTGCTAAAAACAAGGAGTTGTCCTCCACTGTCCTTGGCCAGAGTTTGTTCTTACCCTGAGGAGCACAGAGCAGTTTTTCCCCTTCCACACCAGCAGCAGCTGGTTTTCACTGGAGTAAGCACATTTTTGTACCTGCTGTTTGGAGAGCGTTCTCAGAGGCTTTCTGTGGCTATGGAAAAAAAAAAGGATCTGTCCCTCTGATTTCCCTTGTGACCACGGTATTTCAATGTTCTCCTCCTCCACTGACCATTGGCAACAGAAAGACCACCACTCCCTGCTCTCTCCTCTTTGACCGTCTTACTTTGAAGTGGGGGTTGTTTCTACAGGGGCTGGTGCAGTGGAAAGCTGAGAACATCTGAAGTTACCATAATTTAAATACACAGGCGCTACCTTACCTTAACTATGCACAGAGAGCTTGCTAATTAAATCTGAGTTTGCTTCTCGGTCATCAGTCACTGTACTAAGGCCAGAGATAACAACAGGTGAAACCCATATCTCATCCTCAGTGGTACCTGACACACTACCTGTAAAATACTCTTCTGGAGTTTCCCAGCTGGACTTAGTAGCACTAGCTTAATAATATACATCCTGTGCTCCTTTTAGTTTGCTAGTCACTGCGATTCCCCTCTAACATAGCCTAAAATTATGGAAATTATGCTTGCATTCCTTTTTTTTCCTTCTTCTTTATTAATGCATACATGGATGTATAGTCTTCAGAGATTTATTTTTCTTTAATGAAATCAGCCTCCTTTTCCTGGCTAGTGTAGTGCATGAATGTCACATTTAAATACGTGCTTTCAAGTTCAGTCCTTTCCCTCAGACATATTGCTTTACACTATATTTGGCTGTGTTAAACTGCAGTGCTGATTTACTACATCAGTGATCATGAAAGACTCTAATTCCTCTGACTCCTGGTTTGTTGCTTCTCTCTATTTACTATCCACAATGCTCTGGTTTTTGGAATAGTTGACAGATTGTGAACTTAAATTTCTTATTTCTTTTCCTCCACTTGATACAATGGTTACAATCAGATTAATATATTTAGCAGGTTTGGATCTGATTACAGAGCAAGTACAAAAAGCTCTCCTGAAAGCAATGATGCCATGAATGTCACAGCAGTGTGTGGTGCCAGGTACCAGGTGTGCACAGAAAAGAAGGGGTAAAGATCTGCCCAAATTGCAGGGAAGATCCCTTATCTCTCTTCCACAAGCAGGAGCTGGAAGCAGGGAGTGATCAACTGCAGGTGACAATCCTCCTTGCTTCCTTTTTTATTTTCTTGAAGAAGTCTGTAAGTGTTTTCTGTTCTCTGCTGCAATTCAGAAGTGATGAGGATGCTCTTCAGCCAGCTAAGGAGGCTTGAACAGCACCGAGCATGCAAGGAAGGGTCTTGTCTCCTCTTGAGATTTCTATCCCAAAGATGGTCACCTCTCTTCTCTGTCCAAAACCTGCAACTGTTGGCCTGTATATGGAAGCTCTGGGTATGGGATTTGGTCAGCCAGAGTCTAAATAGCTTTCAGTATTGAGTCTTACTGTTTAAAAAGCAAACAAATGGAAAAATTGGGAATTCCCTCCTTTTTGTTTGCATACTTGAAGAAGCACTGGCTAGGCAAACCTGCCAGGCATGCTGACTCTTCCTGACCGACTGCTTTAAAACAGGGGTTGCATTTGGTGACAGCAAGAGTGGCAGCAGAAACCCTCCCCAGAGAGGAAGGAGTACACCGTGGGCACCATGACAGTAGTTAAGTCAACCTCCGTCTTCTGCTTGCGCCTTCTTGCATGGGTCTGCATCGCCTCTCCTTCAAATGGATGCTGTGTCAGGCGGTGAACATCTTGTGCACCTCTAGTGAGAACTTCCAGCTGATATTTAGGAAAGGCTTCTCTGCCATGTCAACCAGTTTCTGAGAGGACCAAGCCAGGAGGTAGGTACCTATTCAGATATCTCTCTGGCCTTGGTGTTTCCAGCTGGCTGGCTCTCAGCGGTTTCTCACCCGGCGTGCGGGAACACCTAATTGCCCTGCACAGACACCCTGTCTCCCTGGACCATACGTGTACGCTTACAGGTTCTGAGTCACTCCTCAGAAATTCAGAGCTCTCGTTTTGGCTGCGCTGGATGCCTGAACACTTAAGATAGGTGCTCTGGGTCACGCTGCTAGGCTGGATGTCTACAGCTTTGTTATTGTGACATCAGGTAAGGCTTTTATTAAATGTGGCCTGAAGTTAACTTTCCAAAGCTCAGCTTTTGCAGGTACAAAGGACAGGCTACAATCTGAAGTATTGTTGGCCTTAATCAGTATTTGCAAAGCAGTATGCACGGCACTGCCTATTGTTGTTACTAAGAGAAATTACGTGTGTTAGGAAGTGGATCACATGGCTATCATGCCATGCAATCTGACTTTATTTTCCAAGAACACTAAATACTCGTTGATTCTGTCCAGACCTTGCCTGTTCTGTAATTTTCTAGAGTTGTCTCTGTGAGGCAGGAGCTTGCTTGCAAAGAAAAAAAAAAAAGTATCCGTCCAGGGCCCTAGTTTGCTCTCTGCACAGCTTAACTGTGCAGCTCGCTGCCAAGCATCACACAGCAGAGCAGAAGGCAAGGCAGAGAAGCGCTTGTGAATCACCATGGAACAACATCAGACGAGCCAAGCAGACCCATGTGATTTTAGGCAGGGCTCAACAATTTCATTCCTTTAGCTTCAACCCAGGGGGCAAATTTGTTCATTTCCCTGGCATTGCAACAACGTTAAAGATTCTGCACCCATTTGCCCTGAACGGGTAGGGTTTCTGCTCTGAAACACTTGCTGTTCCTATTGGGTGTGAGAATAGCAGTTAAAAGAAAGGTGGAGGTTCAGTGGGACCAATCCTCACGTACGCTAAGCTGCTTTTACCCCGTCCTGAGTATGTAAAATATCCTTAAAGCAAATGTAAATGGTGTAGTCAAAGTAGTACAAGTGGATTCCAGAATCAGACAAATAGGTTCCCTACTCTGAAATGAGTAAGTTTTGCAAGCATTTGTGGGGAGATGGATACCAAATTGTGAGTTGTCACCTATCCCGCTGAGACAGATGCTTAGAATGAAGTGCCGATGTCTGATGGCCACAATGGATGATGGAGGGAAATTTTAGGAAGGTTGAGGCATCCGTGTCTGTGGGCACTGAGTGCTCCAGCGGTTCATCTTTCCCATGCACTTGGTGCATGCTGGCTCCTGAGCCTTGTCTGGGAATTATCTGGGAGGGTACCAGTTGGCTTGGACTAAAAGCATGTGATAGGTGTGTAATAGCATAGACAGTCAAGTTCCAGCACCTATGCTTGTGTCCTGAACGGTTTAATTCACTGTTACAGAAATAGCATAAGAGCTTTCTTGACTTTTGATTCTTTCCTCTCATGGCAGAGGTCACATAGTTTGAATCAGCTCAGAGATAAAGTGAAAGTGTACAGAAAACAGGAAAAGACAACCTGAACCGTGGAGGAAGGAATAAAGGTATTTTCTGGGAAACAGAGGAATGCAGACAAAGGTATGAAGAAAATCATCTGCTCGAGAGAAGCAACCTCGAGGGGTGGACATAAAACTTCCTAACTTGCCTTTCCATGTCTCCTGGACAGCCTAGAGTTATTTCACAACAGCGCATTTTGAAGCAGGCACCCTAAATTATAGCCCTATTGCAGTGACTCTTTGGCACCTAATGTGCCCCTGTAGCCCCCAGGACCACTATGGATCTGACGGGGAGACTAAGTGCAGCTGGAGGAGCTAAGAAGCCTGCGTCCTCCACCAGTCCACCATTCATGATGATAGGAAGGTCATTTTATCCCATTGCAAAATGGGAGTGCTACCTCAAAGCCATCTGTCAGAGGTGTCATTCCTTCTTGCTTGCAACATGCTGGAAAAATGAAAAGCTCCAAGTGACTGCTGTGTGTTATTAATGAGGGAAGGTTGGAAAAAATCTCCATGCCTTTCTGTTGTACATGTTGCTTGAGAAAAGACATGCTATCCGTGGTGAGACCTCACAGCATGTAAATTCTCAAAACATATATGCATAAGTTTGAAACTGGAGGTTTTGTTGACCCTGGAAGGAAAACCAGATTCCAAACTGGGGCTCAGAAAAAAAATCTCCCGTTTCATCAATATTTGCTATTGCTTTATTGATGAATGGATGCAGCTTGCCTGTGTTGTGGTTTTTGTCCTGTTTATCTTCTGAATTTGCCTACATTTTATTTCTGGGCAATTATAGTTTCAAGAGCTGGGCGCAAGGTAGGCAGCTGAAGAGCCACATCATCTTCTTCATCCTCTCTTTCACTGAATTTCCAAGCTTGGGGTCTTGCCTTTGAGCAGAAATTTTGTGATGGGGACGGTAGGGACTAGGTTTCTACAGGGAAAATGTGAACCTCCATCAGGGTTTGAATTTTGGTCTGAAGAAAACAACCTGATATTTCAATCTGCAAAATCACTTTGGGCCATAAGGACCTACAGATTAAAAACTCATAGTATAGGAAAACTTAACATAAAACTTCTATGGCTTTTAAGGGAATGATTTCTACCTTGTTGTTTCCATTGAACCATGTGACTTAGAGAAGTACGAAGTAAACTTGCTCAGAACTCCTCAGGAGGAGACATGGACTGCTTGAGGGTATCTGTGAGGTTGTTTTCCCCTTGTCCGTGGCTGGGTAGTTGATTCAGCTGTTGTGCTGCCGTGGTGCAATTTATATTGACAAGTATTTCTTATAAGGTTCAAAGGACAGAGAAGAAGTCAGTGCTAAGGCAGGCTGCAGTTTTTGTGGGGAAACATCTGTAGTCCCTTGTTCCTTCTTCTAAGTATTTAATCTGTTATATCCCTATGCAGATTTTGGTACTGTAGGATGATACCGAATTGTTCCATTTGACTTCAGTTCAGCTTTTTTTGCCCTTTCGGTCTGAACGTAGGCTCATTACGGCTGCTGTTTACCAAGAGGCATTGTAGAAAACTTCTAGCATGCATTTATTTAAATAACAACTGATATATTCTGGAGGATAGGCAGCATGGAGTAGCTATAGTGCTGTTTCCAAAGAGTTTAAACGGCATCCTTGGCAAGAAAATAGAGGAAGGAAAGATCTGTTACATGTGCTTGTGTATTGCCCCTAGAATAGGATCAAAGTTACAAAAAGAAACTGTGGTTTTGTTTCTCCACAGTTGTTAGAGTTCACAAACTTCCCAGGATCTACATTTCAAGGCTTTCATCAACCAGATTTTGTACATTTACATTTGTTCAAAATAGTTTCCAGGCAGTGGGTGATTAGTGGTTAGAAATGGCTTGCAGTTTGGTGATAATTTGATTAAGTGAAATCCTTAGGAAAATGAGCATTCCAGATCTTTCATGTTTCCTTGCTTCACCTGTGGACCACGACTCCTTCCCCACCCAATCTCACAGGAGACATCTCCTTTATCTCCTGCATTTCAGAAAGGAAGAGGTGAATGCTAGTCAAGAAAGACAGGAGGATGCGTCCAGCCAGAATGAGCAGCAGGAAAAGACATTAACTCCAAAAAAATACCACTTTTACATTTTTCCAGGAGGACTTAAAATACAGTAATTATATCCCTCTCCCCAAGATCTCCATGTACTCTGGTTCTTTTGAATTAATTCAGCATTAAGGACTGTGTTGTGCTACTAGCAGGGGGCTGAGTAGGCGCACTGCAGAGTAGCTGAGTAGGCACGCTGTCTCCAGAGGCAGAGGAAACACAAGATTCATGGTATCTTGAGGAGACTCTCACCTCCTCGACATGCCAAGGAGGATATCCCCCAGTAACATCGTCTGGAGCAGCACTCCTTCATCTGCAAGTCTGAGGCAGTCTGCAAACAAATGAAGATGACCCATACCTGTACATTTCCATGCTGGCCAGTGAGCCTGCAAAGAAAATGGAGGAAATAAAGAGGTAAATATTAAAAGTTTAGCCAATTTTTAAAATATGTATAAATGAAAATAATTTTCTAATGTTGTGCAAGCTGGGCCATGGATATATATTTTTTTTAATATTAGTGGTCCATGTCTCCTTGTTTGGGACACCCTGACCTGTAGTAGATTCTCTCAGGGAGTGCATCCAACTCCATTTACAGGATCCATGTATGGAGAACATGTGAGATCCCTCAGTAAGATTTTCAGTTTAAACCTATTCACAACTTTATGTGGAAAAAGAAAGGTCTGGAAGTCCACACTCAGCAATATAGTACGCATGAGACTCAGTTAATTCACCTTGAAAGAGGCCTTTAAGAGAACTTGCAAATGCGTGCTGTGTTAGGGATAGGACATGGGTGAGCGCCCAAGAGCAGCACCAGATAAACAGAAAACATTGCTGGAACCTATCTGGGAGGTCATGGGATCCACGTAGCTGGCAACATTGCTAAGCAGATTGGTTTGCGCTGTGGCCGATTTTTCTCACAGATGGGATAAAAATAAGATAGATTAAGTATAGCCAAGAAAAAATAGTTTTGCAAAGGCTTGAGCAAGCTGTGAATGTCAGCAAAGGGAGCCAGTAATGTAAGCAAACTTCAGAGAAGGAAAGCTGCAGAGAGTCCTGCCAGAGAGAGCAAAGGGGACTGGTTCCGCACACTGGCTGGATGTGGGGTGTGGGGTTGGCTGGGCAATTAGGTTGATTTGTGTCTTCTGTGTTTACCAAGGCAGATCCCAATGGAGAGGGAGGTTTTTCTTTTGGCTAATAAATATTCCTGCCGCTAATTTAAAATGTTTTTCCCTCCTTCTGTGGCCCTTTGAGTTAACCTCTGCCATGCCAAGTCATTGAGGCTGATAGGCAGGTGCTGAGGTCCCTACAGAAATGTGGAGCTCCCTGTCACTGCTGTTAATGTCTGTTCTGCTTCTCCAGGGTTAGATCTACATTTGGCTTTGATCTTGCACCCAGCTTTCCAGCAGATCCGCAGGAATGGCCAATTTAGGCAAGGTGAGGAACTGCTCCCTTAAACTGGATCTTGTATCAACAGAGCGAGCAGCAACGCCTTGGCTGTCTGTGCTGTAGGGTGCTCGCCAGCGAGCATGAAACTGCAGTTAGGATGTATGATGGAGCAAAAGCAGATAGTGTATCAGGGCTTTGGGTTGCTCAGATGGGCAATAGTTACTGCTTCTTGGTGGCTCTGTAGTACCTGGCTGTGAGCTTGGTCTCAGGCAGCGGCACATCACCTGCCTTCATTTAGTTGGCTATGAAAACCGATTGTTGATTTCTGCTCTTCCTTTCCTTTTTTTGGAGAGTCATTACATGTGGGTCAAGGCTAACGGTGTACTGGGGCTCCATACATTAAGTCTTCAGGGGTGCTGATGCGTAGAAAAACCCCTTACCTGGCAATAAGAGAGGGAGACCAAGTCTGAAATGGTGCTCCTCTGATTTGGCAGTACTTACCCTGCTTTGGGGAGGTGTAAGGGGCATGGCGAGAGGGAACAAAGGCCAGAGGATATAATTCTCCACTAAGCAGCAGTTACTTGTTGGTCTCTGAAGTAGTTACTTCAGACAGGTTTTTAAATGCACTTAATTCAGACAGAAATAATCTCGGTGAAAGGGGTGTTGGGATTGTGCAGGGAACATTCTTGGGTTAAACATCTGCCTCTTTTTGGTTAACAACCATATTTGTTACATTAAAACAAATACCACTATCTGACCCAGAGAGCTTGTGGAAGGGGGCCAGAAAACAAACTGTGTTGCTACTGACGAGATAATGGATCAGAAATAAAACATTGCAGCACTAAAAAAAAAGAAGAAAACTCAGTCAAAAAGCTGTTTCTCATTTCTTTTTACATTGCCCTGAAAATTCAGACAAGTGTAGTTTTTCAGCTCAGCCTCACTTTGTAGAGTTGGTGGGTTTTACACTTGGGGAAAGAGAATTATAACTTTCCTTTCCCACGTTGTTTGAGAACTGCACAAGAAATGTGCCTGAGTGGCAAAGTTCACTCCCCTCCATGCGTTAGGGCCAGCGGTTTGATGGGCTTTGTATGAGAAATAGTAACCAGATACAAAAATTGTGTCAAGACTCTCAGACGGCCAAGACGGAGTTGGATGTAGGCATTCACTTTGGCCCTCTCTCCATTGCTAGTGTCTCTCTGTCTGTATCTGTGGAAGTGATGCCATCAGTGCCACCGCACCAATCCCTCTGTCTGTCTGGCCAGCCACATCGGTCTCCCATCTGGGTATGATGCAATTTCCTTTGCTTCTTTATTGTGAGATTAAAGGAGCTGCCTCTTCTCCCTTTTCCTTGTAGACAATTTATTGTTTCTGGATTTAATAACTTTCCGTATCTGAGGGTGTCCTGCAGATGGATCAGGAGCAAATACGAACATTGCAATGACAGCATTTTTAAGGCAAGTATCTACAGTATAGGCTACCTGTTTCCTGATCCCCCTGTTGTGTATGGATCAAGACTCATGTATATACCCTAGCTGTCACTTCAAAGGCAGCTTTGACCAATAGGTATTGTTCCTTATAGTAAATTTAACAGGAAAAGTATGTTAAATGTCCTTCTGGTAGCTGTTGGTAGGTTCAACGGTGACATAAATAACTGCTTCAGAAAGTTCAGAGTTCTCCTGTTAGCGTTTTGCCCATTGGGTAATATATGTGTGGGTAACATATGTGCTCTTGAAACAGTGGGACATCACTCCTTATCCCCAAGTTTTGCATCTGGAGATCTCTCCTACCCAGAAGCTTCCTTTGGCTCTCTTGTTATATAGGGATTTACTTTAATAAGACATTGAGCTGGAGATGTGGCTGGAGTCAGTAGCTCCACCCCACCTCCTGTAGGGGCCAGATGTAATTCCATAAGGTCTCACAGGACTACGCTATCTTAGCACGTGCCATCCCGTCCCCTGGGAGTTGGCCCCGCAGCTGTGAGTTTACCTGTGCTGAGCTGACTGTGCACAGGTTGGCTCTGCTGAAGCTGTTTTGTCATTGCAGCTCTGTGCCCCACGAAAAAGCTCTGTTTGTGGGACCAAAAGGGACTGCTTGTTCTTCAGCCCAAATGGTCAAGTTGTTGCCCTTTCGGGCTCTCTAGGGCCCAGTATCAGTCCTGACGCCTTGAGGGACTTGCCCCATGATGTGGCTGTTCTTTCAGGACACAGCTAACTAAGCCTATTTATTTATTTTTATTGTTAAGCACAGGAGTAGCATGAAGAAATACAGACATCTGTCAGCTTTGCAGCAAGTTGTGGAGACCACTTCGTAGCGCCTTTGGGTTGCTTCCGTATTTCCAGTTGTCCCATTTTCTCAGATGTAGAAGACTCCCCCGAGTCTGAAACTTTGGCCTTAAGGTTTCCAAGGGCTGTTTCTTTCTGCAACAGTTCTGATGGATTTTTTTGTTTTTCTAAGCAAAACTCTGCATGGGAGTGCGCTTTCCAGTTGTACCTCCTCAGTGGTGTTAGCCTTGTTGGTGATACATGTCCAGGTCCCATTGCCATAGACTGGCAATGTGGGTGAGCATCTCAGATAGGATTTTGTGAAATGACCCTCAGAGCAGTGCCTTGCTTCACCATGAGGTTGTGAAGAGAAGTGTTTTGGAGACTGGGAGTTGTTTGGGCACTGCAGTAGATGGCAGCTGCATTAAGTACATCCTCACAACTCACATTACATGGGGTCTCATGCTAGTTTCAGCAGAGACTCCAAAGAGAAAATTCTTGCATGTCTGTGAGAAGTCTCTCTTGCCTGGAGCCAAGACACGGAGGAGAAGCAGCTGACACAGCCACCGTTGCTCTGCTTATCTTGTGTGTTACTGTTGAGGGCTGAGCTTTGGCCAAGAGTGTCTTCTGTCTCCATGCAGACACTCTGCCATGACTCTGTCTGGGCATGCACTCTGGCTCAGAGGAGGCAGGTAACAGCTCTGTTACGTGGCTGGGGCTGACACCTGCCCGAGGATGTCTTCTCCTCCCCTATGATGCTGGGAAGCAGGTGGTGGGATTGGCTGAGCTGTGATGCTGGAGGAAAGGAGACTTTCTCCTTGGCTGCTGGGAAGAAGCATACAGGTCTAGTCATGCTAACAGGTGGCTTCAGACTAAGTCTTGTCCTGACTGGCTCATTGCAGAAGGTCTGGGAGGATGCTCTTCTCAGGGTTAGGTGGTTACCAACATGCACGGGCAGTGGATTAGGGCTTGAACCCATGCTTGTGTCCTCAGCCTAAAGTACTGCGTAGTCTTGTGGCACTCCTGTTTTGCAGCTGAACTGAAGATGGTTGGTCAGAATGTATGAGAGGCATGTTTGCAGGTTTAAAGGTCTGTAAAGCAGTCTGGTTGCTTTGCTTAATTAAGGCAGTGTTGGAGAGGGAGCTTGTCATCTGTGGTAGAGGGACAGTCTTTCTGCACCCATCTGCAGGTATTTCCAGGGCTTCGTGGGTCAGTACATTCCCACTCCACGTTCTGTCTGTTATAACTGAATAATTAGTAATTCTCCCCGTGAGAAACCCCAAATCTGTCTGTTTTCCTGGCCAACTGATGAACAGTAATAACCAATGAGCAGCTGCTAACACTGCAGAAACAGTCCTTATCAGAGGCAACTCAGTGGCTGATAATTATCTCCTTCAGGGAGAAGCTTTGCAGGGGGAGTTCCTGCCTCACTAGATCTTTGCTTCACTTGAAATTATTTGGTTGTGTATCTTGGTTCAACATACCTCCAGTCCTTTTAGTTGGTATGAAGCTTCACAGCTGGAGTCTCCGTATATGGAGCCCCATAAGGGCTTGCAAAGCTCTTTTCTTTGAACGCATTGACACTTCCACCTGTGGTAGGGCAAGGAGCGATCTGCAGGGTTTAGCACTCACAATAAGCCCCCGGATGGGATGGGAAGGCACAGGGACCATGTCGCACAGAGGATTTTAGGGCTTCCCTCTGGTAGAAAGGGGGTTCCATCTCTAGTGACTGTTCACAGCCCTGCAATGAACACAATCTAGATCCTTTGTAATGATACCTTTTTTCTTCCTCCTCAAATAAAGGGTTGCTTTACTTACCTGGATCTACAACTCCATCAGCCAAACTCTATAAATAAATTTCCCAGTAAAGACATAGCTAGTCTCTGCCAAAAAGTTTTTTTGCTCGTGTAGTTTAACTCTATTGCTTCGAAGGAGAAACTAAGCAACAAATAGAGTTCCTGGCCCCAGTGTGAGGTACTCTGTTTGCATAGCCATGTCAGGTGTGTGACTTTTCACACGTCTCATTGACAAAGGGTTACTGGCAAAATGTTTATGTACAAAATGAACCAATGTCATTTACCTTCTCCATCTGCTGGAGAAGGTCCAGTCCCACTCTCCCACCCTTTACCAAAAGCTTAATGGAGAGAGCTGCAGGGGTGGTGGCACAGTGATAGATGCAGTAGAGAACAGAAAGAGTTAAATGCCAAGTTTTGCTGCAGAGCTTTTCATCGTCACAAGTGGGGCAAGTGGAAACACAGACTGAATAAATGGGTCTGATGATGCTGGACTGTGAGCAGGTTTTGAACCCCCAGTCCCCCCAGCACACCAGCACTTAGCCCTCGGTCTCCTGAGTTATACAACATTACACAGCCCTCTTAAATGGGCCAATTATTTCTCTATGCAAGAGCGACTCGGAGAGATTTTCCTGTCTGTTGACTATGAAATATATATTTCATTTTCTTCAAGAAAGCCCGTTTTTATTTGCAATTTGAGTGAAATCAATATTCCAAAATGGCATTTCAATAAAATCAAGGTTGTAAAGTAAACAGCGTAATGAGAAGACAAGAGCTGTAAATAGATTTGCAAATGTCAGACAGTTGATATATATTTTCAAATATATAATTTGATTTCACAGTGATAAATATGGGAAACTGATAGCAAATGAACAAGAACTACAGAAGGAGAGGAACGATGTGAAACTGCCTATGTTTTTCTCCTTAGCTAGTGGCAACCTGCAGGCATGTGTGGGACTCCCCGGGGTTGAAGAGGGAGGACAGGTATTGCTTTTATGTATGGTCTTGGCTGGAAAAAGGCAACTTTACACTATATTTAGAGCCTCTACTGTTGCAGCAAGTCAGCTCCTGGATTTTTTTCCTCAATAGTGGGATGCATAGGGGTTAAAGGAGGAAGAAGGCATTAGGGAAGGGCTGCAGGGGGTCATTGCATGAGTCAGTATTGCACTGATGCCCAAGCCGATGGTGCTGGAATCGCCGTCTCTCCTATGTCTGTGCAAATCCCCAGCTTTACCTAACCTTTCACATGCTACACAAATGACTCCCACTTGCTTTTCCCAGGAACGTGCGGTGTGTTTCTGCTCTGCTAAGCAGTGGCCACGTTCCAAGCAGCAGCGGCTGCATTTTTATGCTCTTGTATTGGAACAGGACTCGCATAGTTTGAATCATCACTTGCCGTCACCCACAGCAGAAACGCTTGTGCTTAGAAACTCGTGAGATCATCCCCGTAGCTTGCAAAAAAGGTTTGGCATCTTTCTGGGGAGAAAAGCAACTGAAAAACTGAAGAAATTATATGTCCTAGCTGTGAAAGTTGACACAAAGGAGGCAAGTGTAGAAGTGCCACATTACCCTGAAATGGCTTCGAGGTGGTGGATGAATAGCAAACAATGCTATATATTTTTAGTATTTTCTTAATCACAGTATCCCTCCCTAAAATGTCACCCTGATTTCCCAAGGGATTGTAAGAGTCAAAGTTGGTTGGTTTGCAGGCCAGAGACGGGTAAATGGACCTAACTCACCTACGAATCAAGCTTTCTAAATTAATTGCTATTATTTTGATTAGAAATAAAGTTTGAGAACACTTTAACATGAAATAAAGGAAGCTTACAAGAAAGTAATTGAAGTAATAATCTGTTTGAGGGGAGAATTGAGATATGATTTCAAATTGGTAAAAAAAAAAAAAAGACAAGACATGAAGGCTGAGAATTAATACAACCAGCATCTCCTATCTTTGCAGAGCTGGTGAGCAGGGATGTGACATTTGGGAGATGAAGAGAGCATTGCTTTGGGCCTGGAGCTCTCCATCCTGTTCATTTTTCAGGCTTGTCACCACCTGCACGTGCATTTTTGAGAGTGGGAAGTTTCCCGTCCATCGGTGAGCGATTCGGGGGGTTGGTGCGTCTGCACGACTTCTGTGGTGTCCAGCAATGGGCTGAGCTTTGCTGAGCTGCTGTTTGTCACCTCGCTGATTTTAGCCGGGCGCTCTAGATTTCCAAACAATGGTGACTTTTTAAATTCGGGAAACTGTTGTCGACATCATCCTAAAAGTGGCCTTGGGCATTTTCTTTGATGGGGGAAGCAGTTGTGGTGCTGCCACACTTTGCTGCCAGGAGTCTAAGGTAAGACTCAGATGTCCCAAATTTTCCTGTCATTTTGTCTTAATCCAGGAAATTAGGCTGGCATCTCTCTTATTCCTGCTGGTTAGAGAGACTTAGAGCTTTCATTAAATGCTGGATTTAGATCTTAGCTAATAAAAAGCAAAGAAAAATCATGCACGCAGTCTGGCAGGGGGATTGAATATTTGTGCAATATGAAAGGTCCTCTCAGGTGCGGCTTGTGCTGTATGGTTTGTGTAGTGTTCAGCAAGGCCCTGTCAGTGCTGGGGTTTCCTGTTGCTCATAGCATTCCTTTACTATTACTTTTCTTTTCTGTCTTGCTTTGTAGAATTTGATCTCTGCTTTAAATTAAGTTTCTGGTAACGTGTGCGTTCTGATTATTGCAATGTGCCTTGCTGAATAGGGATCATTCCCTTCCTCAGTCTCAATTCACTTCACCTTGGCTTGTAACTTTACTTTCTGGGGAAAGGAAAGGTTTGTTTTCCTTTAGGATTGCCGGAGATGATGGTCTTTGATTTCTATGTTTGTGGCCTGAAATCATTCTCAAGTCCAGCCTGTCGTATCAAAATGATTTACTTCTTTCATTGTTTGAATCTCCTCATTATTTCTTGCCAATTCTGTGTGTGAGAATGTTCATTCCTGCATTTACCAAGGCTTTCTGTGTCTGACTGGACTGGCAGGTTCACATCTGTCTTCCATAAGGAGGATTTTGCAGACAAGAATGCCTGGAAAGGGATTAAGCCTTGTTGTTGTTGTTGTTGTTGTAGTTGGTCCTGAGTTTGTTGCTGCTGAGAGGATGATAAATGCTGTGCACAAGGCACACCGCAACGAATGCACGTCCCTTGGAGGGGATGGATGTAATTGTCTCTGTGCCCGTAATCACCTATATTACAATTTATGTTAATGAAAAGCCAGCAAGTGCTCACAGTGCAGCGCAGAGCAGCTCTGAGGTTGTGGCAGAGGGCTGCCTGGTAATTCTGAGGCAGCATCAAAAATGGATAAAGCAGGACTTCAGGGGGCTGCATATCTGTATTTTCCCATCTTAAGCCTGTTTGTGTACTAATTTCCTACGGATCAGGCACCTCCATTCAATATATATTTGCTAGTGGTGGATAACAAGAGAAAAGTTCTGTCCATGCACTGAACTAGCTTTTCTTATGTTTCTAGGGCTCTGCTAAATTTTTTTTAGATAGATAGATAGATAGTAAAGTGTTAGATAGATAGAGTTTTTAATATCTACATTTCCCTGCCTGGCATGGCTGAAGTGCCTAAGCCCAGACCTCCAAGTAGTTACCATCAGTGCTTATGTGGTATCTGCAGGTAAAATTGTGTCTGAACACCTTGAATGGGTTTGTTGAAAGCCCTGTGAAGCAGAGAAGCCCTCTTCCCCCAGCATATAGGTCCTTCAGGCCTGGGATCACATAGGCAGTTGTGGGGCAGGGCAAGGAAGCAGCTTTGCTGTCTTTAGTTTGCTCTGACACTGGTTTACCTTGGTGGCCTTGGGCAAGTCAATTAACTTCCATGGTTTAACTTTCTCACTTGTGAAAGGTAAATGCTATGCTGGTTTTACAACATAGGTGGTATTTTTGAGAGTTAATTAGTTGGTGTTTGAGGCACAATAGTTTTATATAGGGGTTATTCATCGAGTCCTTGGTCCCTTTGCTTGGGAGGGTGTTAATTGCTGTCTGCTTATTGGATGGCTCTGACGGGATGAAAGTAAAGGCATATGGAGGTGAGCGTGTGATTAACAAAGAAAGCCTGGGGCAGAACAGATTTCCCCAGGCGAGAAATTGAGTTGCTGTTGGCTGCTGGCTTTCCTTTTGGCATGTATTCCTGAAAAGGCCCCTGTTCAGGGAGCACCCCATGATGACCCCACGCTCATCTTGGGGCTTTCAGGGCTGCTCACTTGCTTTCAGAGATGCTCAGCTGTGTAAGGGCAGGAAGGATCTGAAATTCCCTCCCCCTCCTATCTGTGTGGCCAGGTGAGGAAGTCAGGAATGTAATTTCATGCACCATAAATACTAATAATTCCAGGTACTTATGATTCGAGCATGCACATTAATGTGGTGCGAGCTCTCTCCTCTGGCTGGAGTTGGTGTAATCACACTTAGGACCTGTTTGTCTTGGCGGAGCTGCCCTTATAAATGAGGTAACTTAGGAAAAGACATACCTTTACTCATGGCAAACAGCTAAAAATATCTGAACTTCCACAGTCCTGGGGAGGAGAGCAGGAGTCGGAGTAAAGCTCAGAGCATCGTCGTCCGGAGATGCAATTTTGAGCTCCTTTACAGAGCTGAGCGGGGGCTGCAGTCCCCGTCACCCTGTGCACACCACCTTTATTGGACCGGGCTTTACCATGGAGCGTGTCTTGGGGCTCAAAATGCTTTGCTCACATTCAGCCACTCAGAGCTTGCCAGTTACAGCAAATGACCTCTGTTCTTGCTGAAAACCCTGTTTTGCTTCTCAGCGACTTACATACTGAGTTTACAAGAGTGATGCAAGAGGCTCTGCTCTGCAAATAGCTGTGACAGCATCTTGGACGACGACTGCTGCTTTGGGACAAAGTACACAGCGCTCTTGTTAACCAAAGATGGGTTCAAGATTAATATGCTTTTCTTCTGCCCTTTAAAATGAAAATTAAGCAGCCTTCCTCTTTGATGACGGGAAGAGATGCTTGTAAAGGCTTAAAGGCTGTTAAACTATTTGGACATGCAGGGATGGCCTCGTTTGAACTGACCAAGGGCCGATAGTTGCCTTTTGTGTGCGTGTGTGTGTGTCTGTTTAAGAGAAGTTTTTCAAAATGAAACAAAAAAAGCATCATTTCACAACACAGAGGAAGCTAATGAAGTGATGCAGTTATGCC
The DNA here is from genome assembly GCF_034638445.1 of Ciconia boyciana. Taxonomy (NCBI): domain Eukaryota; kingdom Metazoa; phylum Chordata; class Aves; order Ciconiiformes; family Ciconiidae; genus Ciconia; species Ciconia boyciana. Next base: position 8,027,082 of record NC_132936.1, on the reverse strand, counting down.
TCCTGCCGAATATCTGGCCCCAAGCCTTTGCAGACAAAGAAAAGGGCTTGCTCAGGTAGTGTTTATTATGCAGTGAGAGTTCCTGTTGCCGCTTTTCCCGTGCAGCTGGAACCACAGCCCTGTGCGTTTTTATGCGTGCATGCACGCACTTACTTAGAGGCACTTCATAAATCACATTTGAAAAGTGCATTTTTTTTAAATTTTATTTTGGAATTTGGCAATAAACAAGTCAACTAAGAGAAAAATCAAACCTGGGACTGGTTCAGTCACCAGCTCTGGGGGGAGGCAGGCTCCAGAGATCAACATATTTATAAGTGTGCAATAGCTGGAATGGGTGTATCAGCTACCTTTTTGGCAAGGCTGAAGTTGCTTGATTATTAAGAATGATTCTTTATTATTTATGTCACTGATCTGAGGCTGCTGTATCTCTGCAGATGTGCCCTAAAGCAGGGAAGCGAAGCACAGACTGCTTAAGTTTTATTGGAAAGCGCTGCTTTCGTTGTGAGAACAGCTTTTTACAGCCAGCCAGCTCCATCTGTCCTTGTTTTCCTTCCAGAAATGCAAGGGGCTGGGGAGAACGAGAAGCAGGGAAATGCAACTTTGATTGAAACTCTGGGGGACCATGGAAGAGAGCAGAAAGGAAAGCAAGAAAACCATAAAACCACTGTAGTGGGGGCCCGTGAAAGAATGAGACAGTCCTGACAGCGTGACAGGGCAGCAGGAGCTGTAGCTCCTCTTTTCTCAGGATGCTTTTTGACTCTTGCTCTGAAGAATCCTCCAGTTTGCAACCTTCACTACAGAGGCTGGATCGAGATTTGGTTCTTTTTGAGGTCCAAGGGAACGTGGATGTGTTTTTACTCGTTTCCCCTTGCAGTGCCTGTAATGGAAAAGGCTGTACCTGTCTATGAGAGTGACTTACGGGTCCCACTTACGGTCACTCAAAAGCTTTGCGTTAGCCTTCGGTACCCCACAGGGTGTTGGGAAATGCTTTTACCCTGCCTGTATGGAGAAGTGAGGCCAGGAGGGATGTAAAGCATGATCTGCATGAACACTTAGGTGCTTGTGTGCATCAGCCAGGAACAAGGACTAGACACCAGTTCTCCCATTCCCAGCTCAAAGGCTTGCAGGAGCCAAATGCTGTGCTGCCAGCATTTTTTCTGCCTCCATGACCAGGGCCTGCTTGAGGCACCCAGTGGGTGTTCGCCTTGTGTGGCTGATGGCTGAAGCAACAAAATGATTGTGGGCTTCTTTCCCTGGACAGCTGGGCTGGCCAGGCTTTTGTTGCTGTTGCTCCTGAGAGAAGAGCAGCAGCATGGACCATCAGGGCTGCTGTAAGGGGCACAGCCCTTCCTCACCCGGGTTGCAAAAGTCAGATCCACCCATGTGGTGGTAAAGCTTCACAACAAGGCTCTGCCGTATGGCTTTTTGGGCTCAGGGCTGTGCAGCTGCTGAGCTTCCCCAGAAGGAGAAGGCAACTCCTTCAGCGAGGCTCTCTGGTCCCTTCAGGACATGGAAATTTTTTATTAAGCCCTCCTGAGGCTGAGCTTGGGTTTGAAAGTACATCTCTTGTTTCCTGAGCTCCACTGACAAGGCTGCAGAAGGTGGCCATTGCATGCTCTTTTTTGATGGAGAGTGGCTGTGACTGCTGGGCTTTGTGCCGAAGCTGGTGCTGTCGGTGCGGCCAGAGACCGCTGCAGGAGATGGGTCCTTCGGGGCGGTTAGCCAAACTCGTGGCATTCCCGGGCATGCGCAGCGGATGCCAACCTTAGATGTCAAAGTAAGTCTAGGTGTGAAGAAATTTAGTGAGGTGCCTAGGCAGGAAATCAGTATTTTTTTTTTTTTTTGTGACTCATTTTGTTAGCATAAAGCACTTACCTTCCCTCTGAAGTGAAATTCATGTGCCTGATTGCTGTGTCATGAATCCTGCCTTAAGTGGTACACCCAGGGTGAGAAATAAAATGAGTGCAAAGAAAAAGCAAGCAGAGCCCCAGCTGCTGCTCCAAGGTTTTCCTTCCCCTGTACAGCTGGGACCAACCTTATGGTCTTTTCTTTGCTACGGCTGATGTGGTCACACAAGCAAAATCCTTCATGCCAGTGGTCACAACTCTGGTGCTCTCCTCCGGCTGTTGTAGTGACTGCAGAGAGAGGCTACCTTGTCTGCATCTTTTCTTTTTCTCTTTCCTTTGCCAGGATGATGCATTTATTTGGGTTAGGTGTCAAGCAACATCTACTGCTAGAACAACACTGCTGACTGCCAGAATCAGGTCACTGCTGGTCACTTGCTGAATGCTTGGTTATTTCAGGCCTTGGCACTCTGCAACACTTAGATGATGATTTACAAACGTCGCATTGTGGAAGCTCCCATCCAAATCACACTCTGCTTTATAAACTGCATTGGATGGGCTTTGGGCAGGGGTGAGACAAGGCAGGATACATCCCTCAGTAAATGCGTAAATGAAAACAAAAAGCAAGAAAAAAGGAAAAAAAATACAGGTTGAGCAGCTCCAAAGACACAGAGTGAAGATGTGGAGGTGGGTGGTGGGTCATTTAATCCTGTTACAAGAAATGAGAGTTTGTTGTTCCAAGGCAGAAGTGCAAAAGGTAAATAGAAATACCTTCTTCCTTCAAGGATGAAACCTGTCAGCTTGCTGACTGGTGCCTTTTATACTGCTTGAAAATAGTAATCAAACACTTAACTGTCACACAAGTAAGAGATGCTAATGGGAAGTTTTCTGTTTCAAATCAGAGTCTTAGATAATTTATGGAAGAAAGGGGACAGGACTTGTAATAATGCAGAGGTGACTCTTGGGTGCTTTGCCTTCCTCCTGTTCAGGGGCTGGGAGGTCTGATTCTGCTGAGGTGTGTTTCGGGGCATGAGAAGACATTTCCTACAATCCTCTGAACTTGTGCACCCCTGAAATCCCCAGTAAAACTTGGAGAGTGCTTCTGGTCTTTCTCACTTTTTTTTCTGGTATGTTGTAGGTTTCAAACATTTTCTCTTTGCTGGTAACGGTTGGCTGCATGGGGGAGTGTGAAGGAAATCCATTTGGACTACATTTCTAGTACACAGTTTGTCATGTCTGTAAGGACTTGAACACCCAAATGGCTTCTTCCAGTCCTTTGCTCGCTGGATCTTTGGCTTGTGCAGCCGACCTGCATAGGTGATCTAAAGGTTCACCTTTTTAATTAGCTCCGTCTGGTCAGATATGAGTTTTCTACCTGCTTCCCTAACCTATATGCTTTTATGCCATCCTTACAAAGTTAAAAAGTGTTCCTGGTCAGCTGTCAACATGATGCCTTGGTGACTTAATATAGACGTTATCACTGCCACTTTGGAAAACAGAGTTGTCATATTCAGGTAAGGGGGATTGATGAGTGAGCAGATGACGGGGACTGAATTAGGCTGGATTAAGTCTGGAAGGCTCTGGAGATTTGGGGAAAGCAACTGGAAAACCAAGAATGATTTGTCATAGTACTGTCCATGGCTAGCAGTCAATTTAAAGTTGCTCACACAGGCTGGCTTTGTCAGGATCTTCTTGTACACATGGAGAAGTAACTGCTTCACTCTTGAGTCATGCAACTGTAAGCTCCTTTCAAGAGCTCATTAGTCCACCCTCCGGTCACCAAGCAGGATGGACACTGACCGTTCCTGACAGATATTTGGTCAGAGGAGACTCTTCTGGCAATGCACTTTCATGCTTTCCTTTCCATTAGAAATGTTTTCCTGGTGACTAACCAAAATTTTCCTGTTGCAATTTCTCTGAGCCCCTTACTTCTCATATGTCCAAATGAGCATAGAAAACAGATTATTTCTTTCTGCTGTCTAGCAACCTTTATATTTTTGAAGCCTGTTTTCACGTCTCCCAGGTTTCCTCTCAGTCTTCTGCTGTTTATGGTGACAGTATCAGTATTGCCTAAATTACTGCTTGTTCTTTTTCTTTCCTCCGGACTCTCTCCTGGAAGTCCATGTTTCACTTGCAACCAAGAGCCCCAGACCAGGCACAGTATTCTAACTGAGATCTTACTACTGTTCATCAAAAGGAAAGGGTTTAGATCTTCTGGCATGAGGCCCATCAGCCACTTGACATCACTGGTTGATGTTCACCCTTGTGATCTGCAGGACTGCTGTCTGGAAAGCTGATTTTCATCCTGAATTTGCCTAGTGGATTGTTCCTGGCTGAATTTGGTATCTTGCACTTGTCTGTACCTCCAGCGTCTCAAGATCATGTTGAATTCTCTCTCTCTTCCTTTATTGCAGTCCTTCCTAGCTTGGTATCATCTGCAAATGTAATAAGCATTATATATATTCCAGCATCCTGGTCATCATCCAGGTACTCTGTGTCCCGGAAAATGAAAATATTTTCATTAGAACCGGATCTAGGACTGACCTCTGCAAAACCCCACTTGATATATCCTTTCGCTGTGAAAAATGAATCATTGATAACTACAGTCTAAACACTTTTCCAGCTAGTTTAGTTCCTGCCCTAATAGCACACCATGTTTCTGTAGTTTGATTATGAGAAGGTCCTGAGAGACACTGTTCTTTCCAAGACACTGCTGATGTGGAGCCTCTGAATAGGGAGGGTTCAGATTAACAGCAAATTAATTCTCTGGTGAAGGCAAACCATAAATGAAATGCTAGAACACACAGTGGTCTCACTGAAGGCTACTGCTCATTTTTCTTTCCTCGTTTTCTGAGAAGCAGCAGAGCTCTGTTTCTCAAGACCACATGGCATTTGATTCTAATGCTGCAAGCCAAACAGTGCATCTTTCAGAATATTTCATTTTGACTTTTGTGCTAGATGCACATGAAGTCTTCCCTCTCCAAAACACCTTTCCCAGGACAGGGGAATACTGTGTAGAACGAGTGTTGGTGTTCCCACACCTTTCTGAATAGCTGCACAGTAGGAAGCCAGCCTTGCCTGGAAATAGATTTTATTTGTGGAATTGGTAAATCCTGGTTTACGATGACACTTTTGTAGATTAAAGCATAGGAGTCAGATTACTTATCAACAATAATAAGTGAGATCCAGCCAGGAAGAATATATAATGCTGCATATAAATAGGGGCTAAGTAGGAATATGCTGTTAGGACAGTTTTATAATGTGACTGCGTTAGCTGGGAGGAAGGCAAAAATTAATTTTCTTTCTATGGTGTTTGCATTGCAGATTCTGACTTTAGCTCACCTCTGATCAAACTCTATTTATATTAAATATACAGAGACACAACTTTATGTCAGTGCCTCTGACTACTCTCACTGGCTGCATCCATAAACTGCACAGGTCCAAGGTGTGGGGTGAGCTCAAGCACTGTCCTGCATCATCCAAACTGTTTCATTGTTCCTGTGCTCTTTGCCTTGGCTTTGTCCCTTGCTAACTAGCCTTCGTCCAGCCATGGTTTGGGAGCTAGCATGGGCCAGTGACTCTTCCCAGTAAGCAGTATGAATGAAGCCACACTATGTGGGAGGGTGCGAGGGAGAAAGTTTAGCCATATGGACACAAGCTGTGCTGTGCATATTGCCCTGAGGGTCAGAGAATGAGCCTTGATCTGTCTTATTTATAAGCATAGATGTAGCAACTACAGCACACTTACAATTGTAAGAAAAGGTACAAAATACTTAGATACACATTTTAAATTATTTTAAAAGGTCTCCTTCCCCTTGTGCATCCACCAGGGTTGTTTTTAAGTCCAGATGTTAATACTTGCACATAGGTGACTTTTATTGCTGTTCACGTGTGTCTGACTTTGTTTGGACAAAGGTTCTTTTGTGCTTGAGGCTTAGTGCTTCATGAGCCGTGGGTTTGTCTTCAAAACAGTCTTTTCATGAGTGTTATTAATATCTAATTTATGGTGTGGAGCAGGAGAAAGGAAAGTCTGTTGTTTAGATTTTTGACTCATTAACTTTTTTCTGTGAGCAGATGAGTAACTCTGTACAAGGATGCTTACACATACGGTTCATGACATGACTTGAGCTGAATTATACACTCCTTACCACCAAAGCTGGGCAAACCTGGTGACTTGCTCCTGCCGATTGTTTGATAAATCAGGTCATTCAATTCACTGAAATGGCAGAAAACTAAAAAAGCAAAAAAGTGACTGACTGGATTTGTAAGTGAAATCATCTCACTTTTGACTGGGCAAGAGGGGAGAGATCAAGTTGAAGGGTGTGGGTATGAGGATAGCTAGAAGTAGGGAAAGAAGGAGAATCAGTGTCAGAAGGAAAGAAAAGCAGGGAAGAAGGGAGAGAAACTAAATCCTCCCCTTCTTGGCAACAGTAGACTCTTAATTTGCCTTAGCAGTTTGGTGAAATCTTGCTTTTCCAGGTGATGGAGAGAGGTGGATGCCTTCAAAGAATAGGTCAGTCCAAGAATCCAGGACACCTGTTGTAGGATCAGCTGAATTGCCTTGGGAAGGTGATTGTCTCTGCCTGTATGCTTAGTCTCAACCAAAGTTTCTCTTCCTTCTGTTATTGGAGCTAATATTTGGTATCTTGAATGATATAAAAGCTGATTAGCAGAAGCATTTCTTGATGCTAAAATCCATTGGTCACCACATTGTCCCACCCCAGCCACGTTTGATGTTGTGCCTCATTTGTGGCAGCAAGTTTGCAGATGACACCAAGCTGAGTGGTGCTGTTGATACGCTTGAGAGAAGGGATTCCATCCAGAGGGACCTTGACAGCCTTGAGGACTGGGCCCATGCGAATCTCATGAAGTTCAACAAGGCCAAGTGCAAGGTCCTGCACCTGGGCAATCCCCAGTATCAGTACAGGCTGGGGCATGAATGGGTTGAGAGCAGCCCTGTGGAGAAGGACTGGAGGATACTGGGGGATGAAAAATTGGACATGAGCCAGCAATGTGTGCTTGCAGCCCAGAAAGCCAACCGTATCCTGGGCTGCATAGCAAGTACTGCCAGCAATTGAGGGAGGTGATTCTCCCCCTCTACTCCACTCTCTTGAGACCCCACCTGGAGTACTGTGCCCAGCTCTGGGGTCCCCAGCACAGGAAAGGCATGGACCCCTTGGAGCGGGTCCAGAGGAGGCCACAAAAATGGAACACCTTTCCTATGAAGAAAGGCTGAGAGAGTTGGGGTTGTTCAGCCTGGAGAAGAGAAGACTCTGGGGAGACCTTATTGTGGCCTTTCAATACTTAAAGGGGGCTTGTAAGAAAGATGGGGACAGACTTTTTACTAGAGCCTGTAGTGACAAGTGGCAACAGTTTTAAACTGAAAGAGGGTAGGTTTAGTTTAGATATAAGGAAGACATTTTCTATGATGAGGGTGGTGAAACACTGGAACACACTGCCCAGAGAAGTTGTGGATGCCCCATCCCTGGAAGCATTCAAGGTCAGGTTGGACAGGGCTCTGAGCAACCTGATCTGGTGAAAGATGTCCCTGCCCATGGCAGGGGTCTTTGACTGGATGATCTTTGAAGGTCCCTTCCAACCCAAACCATTCTGTGATTCTGTAATTTGGACTCCTGTTAACATGTCTCGAGACTGGTTTTCAGCTTATTTTATACGTCACATCTCTTTGCAATTCTTTTTTGCAGACTTAGAGCTTGTTCTTAAGTGTCTCTCTTGGGTCAGGAAGACAGTCTGGAAAAGCATGCAAAACCAAAATGTGAAATGAAGAATAACCCACCCTGAGCTAGAAAGGATTCCTCAGTGGGAAACATTTCATCAGAAGAGTGGTTTCTCTTTGGAGTTCAGGTGTGTTAATGGTAACCGTAGCCACTGGCCTGCTCTTCCCAGGCTATCATTCGTTGTACTGGAGCTCTCAGCATTGTCTGTCAAATGCCTTGAGAGGCTATTTCAGGTCTTCAGACTAGTGGTGATATTGCTTTTCTTCTGACATTGTGTACGTAACAGTCCTGAAATGGCCCTGTGTACCAGGACCCACTATGTCACACCAGCACCTTTATCAAGGCATATAAAATCCCGTGGTAATTGCATAATGGAACAGAGTAGAAGAAGTAGAAGTGTACTGGGATATTTGTTTTTTTTGCACAGAATACTTCTAAAAGTTCACAGACAGGTCTCTCTTAAGTCCACACTTTGTTCATTGCCTATAGACAGACCCTCAAGATTTATCAGCTTGGTGATGTTTATGAAGGGTTGATTTTTTTCACACTTCTGATTGATTGGCAATTATGGGGTCTGCCTGTTACAGGTTTCCAGCATAGAATCAGTGATTATTTTCCTCTGTTGACAGTGTTACAAGCCAAGCTCTGAGCCTTTGGCAGTTCTCTGAACTGCTCATTGTCATCTTGAATTTAGATTTCATGATAATTAGGATGCCTGAGTTGGACAGTGAGAGTGGGCAATCTGATCTAACCCTCCATCACGTAAGTTACTATTTTTTAAGCCATCTGCGTGCTGTGAAAGCAGACTGAGAAGCTCCTCAAATTGTTAAAGGTGAAGGGGATAAAAATGCGTTTTCTTTAACAAGCCACTTCTGAGTGGTTTGCAAACCACATTTTGAGTGTCAGCAGGACATAGGAGTGTGTGTGGTCATATAACACTGTAAATAGGAATTAAACAGACTGTGTTTCGTCGATCCACGTTGCTGAAAGTTGCTCCCCACTTGCTTTTATGGCAAGACTCAAGCCCTACTCCAGCGCAGCGTGGGCTAGTTTGCTCCCTGTGTCATTTTTGGTTCTCAGTGCTTTCAGACACCGTGGGAGAAAAGGAACCTCAAGCCAAAACGGGGCACTAGACACAACCAGATGTTGGGCTGCCTTGAGTGCCAGGAAGTGGAGGGTGATAAATCAGACAGGCATGTGTTGGGGTGTGATGCCCTATGCACATGTGATTGCCATTAACGATTCGCTTTGCAAGTGCAAGCGAGAGTGAATGAAAATAACAAGGCAGTAAACAAAGAGGAGCTCGGCGTCTGCGGGGCTGCGTGCTGATTTTCAAAGGCGGCGGGGTAAGACGTACTAACTTACATATTGTCTCCATGGGACAAATGCAAGCGCAGAAAGGTTGTAACAAGGCTTCAGGAGTCAGGACTGTAAGAAAAGAGCATCAACATGAAATAAACACGTGCAAAATGCCTTTATTTATGTTAAAGGGTCTTATTAGCTAGTCTTTTATGGACACATCCATAAAAGAGAGGTTTATGCATAAAAGACTCCATTGCCTGCTTAATATACTATTTATGGTCAGGTGGACCTGCCTGCCTTTTTTCTCTTTTACTTTTTTTCCCCCAAGTGTGTGATCTAGTGTTGAGAGCAGTAACATACCCAGAGCCAAACCAGGTAAAATAAACCATGATTTTTGCAATGGGCTCCAGGCAGAACTCCATCACAAGTAGGCAAGGAAATAGGATCATTGGATCACAGGGCATAGGGTAATTCAGGCTGGGAGGGAGCTCTGAAGGGCTCTAGTCCTACCTCCTGCTCAAAGCTGGATCAGCTGTGAGGGCAGATTGGGTTGCTTGGGGCTTTACAGTAGGTAGCATATAGGATGTTGGAAAATGGGACAAATGCTGAGATGGTGTATATAGCTCTTGTGCCTCCTGCCACTTTCAAATTGTAAAGGAAAGGAAACTAACTTTTTATTCTTTGAATTGTCCCTCGCATAGGGACAGTTTTGGCTCAGTCTTAAAGGGAATGCAGTGAAAGTGTACATAGAAAGATGTCATCAAAGAATCACTGAGAGTGAAGATAGGCCACGCTTGAGGGTTGCCTGGTTAATCTTTGTGTTGGTGCAAGACTGCTCTGCAATATACTTACAAGCATTTACAAGATATCTATAGCAATTAGACGTGGGCCGGCCTTTCTGTGTGCATGCTGAAAATCTCAGCCTTTAGCTTTGGCCCAGTTTAGTTTTAAATTAGGCATTTATGTTTGAACCACAATTAAAGAGTTTTGAGCTAAGTCCCCTTACCATACAGTCATCCTCAGCGAATACTGTACACATAGGCATGGATACAGCACAACTGGTGCAAAGTGCCCTAAATTGTCTGTGTTGGCAATGCAGGGTCTGGGATGGGAAGAGAGAGAGGATTAAAACCTAGGGAAGAGGCATGTGTTTGTATACTGGGAGAAAGCTGGCTCCTGGAGGGAAATTTGGCTCCTGGCCCAAAGCAAGACAGTGGATTTAAGAAGTGATGTCTAATTTGGGGGATTCCTGAGAGACAGCAGGGTGGGACAGCAAGAGAGACACCAGTTAGGGGAAACAGGAGAAAGAAGAGTGTTGGCTGCATGAGTACGTGGGGAAGAGCTGGGAGGGGACCAGACAATTTTGGCAGAAAAGAAAGGAATCTAGTGGTGCTGAGATCACAGGAAATACTAACTTAGTGTGCAAATAAATAGTAGTAGTAATGTAGGAGTTGATAGTAGAGGAATATAGGCCATATTTGGAAAAACATGAAGTTAAGTGTTCCTAGAAAACAGAGTTGAAGATGCATGCTTTGGCATAATGGGAAACTCATTACACATACATTTAAGTATCTTCTCCAGTGCAGCCAGTGTTTTGTAAAGGTCATATGTTCATTCACAGAGTTTAAAAGCCAGAAGGCACCATGGGATCATCCAACATGATCTAATATGTGTTACTACATCTTATCCAGTTGCTTTTATACTAAGCTCTGTACAATAAACACATCCCATCTTGGGGTTCAGGTCTGATTTGGAGAACCCATAAGAAGGACAAGTCACCTGTGGCAGTGATAGCAAAGATTAGTGATCCTGACTGTTCAAGGCTTGCACTATGTCTCTAACCTGGGATGTGTCCAGCTAGTGGTTCTTGTTATGACTCCCTCTGCTAGACTGAAGTGTTCGCTGGAAGCTGGTAGTTTCTTTCTCTTAATACATCAAGTCAAGTCATCTTTCACATGCTCCATGTTGATACACAAAACATCATGCTCTTTCCATTTTCCAGCATAAAGCATTTTTTTCAGGTCTTAAATCACACCACTGCCTCATCTCTGCTTCTTCTTTCATCTTTTTTCAAGTTAAAGCAAATGGACTGCCTGAATTATACATGATGTTCCAGTTTCAGTCTCACCCGTGCCACGTAGGAGAGGTAACATGCCCTGTCCCTAAAATACTCCTCCCTTTTATGTCTTCAAGTAACGTGCCACAGTCAGAGCATTGCACTGCATATCCTTTATCCACTGTCACCTCTGTGTGTTTTTCCAGTGCTGCTGTTCCCAATGTACTACAGCTCCTCCATCCTTTAGGTACAATTTGACCTGACTCCTGCCCTGCTGCTGTGCTGAGTGATGGTTTGCTGCCATAGTTAAGTGGGCACGAACAGACTGAGGTCATCAACCCAATCTGTGGCTAACTGCCCCCAAACAGATTTTCCAGTTGGAGGGTATGTTTTGTATCTGAACAATTCAAGATTTATTGCTTCCCCTGAGGTTCTTTTAGGACCAGATTTTTTCATCAAATTGTTTGTCTAACTCCATCCTCACGTGCAACTTCCTACCCTGACACAAAATCAAACTACGCAGTGTTTGCATTCATTTAGAGGCATTCTGTTCCCTGGGGGATTTTTAGTTCATTAGCATTAACTTTGCATTTATTACAATATATCCAGGGTCGCTAATTTTCTAATATTGTAGTCCTCCAGATTGGCATAAGCTGTCTGATATTCTGTGGATATGCTGGAACTATGCTCGCCTCTACTGTGTGAGTTATTTTAAATTTGAAACTATGGCAGTGCAGGGCATGCAAAATGTTGCTAAAGCATAAAATTGCAACAAGCAGGGAATTTATGTGTGCGCTAATGTCAAAGGAATGAATTAAAATGGTGAGTGATTGCTCAGTGAAGCATATGGATGATAAGGAATGAACATACAAACTGAGAAGACATTTTTAGAAAATCCTAAATTTGACCATTCAGGCAATTAATAATGGTTCTGTCTGAAGAAAATTTGCATGTACAGTAAGTTTGATGTGCAGAATCCTTTAAACTTGTATTCATTGTTATGGTTTGCCCTGCAAAGGAGGGTGCATGTAAATGTTTCAAGCAAATAATGATCATTTTGTCTCAAGCTCCTGTAGAAAAAATACGAGCTTCAGAGGGCTTTGAAAAATGTCATTAATCGTCACTGCTTCCCCTACGAGGAAGAATGGTTTTGAGATTAGGGCTTTGGAGGGGGACTTGAAGGATCTGGTTTGTGTTTCCCAGCTCTTTCACAAACATTCATACATCTTCAGGTTCTATTTCAAATAGTTTATCTAGCAGCTCAGTAGAAGCAGGAATAACCACATTTTCAAATGCAATAATTTTGTTAGGTACTAAGCCCTCTGTAAACTCCTTTGCAGCTATGGGAGTTCCTGAAAAGACTAAACATATGTCTATCTGTACCAAGTTCCTACCTTTAAAATAGGAATAATCTCTTTCTTTGACCATTTTACTTTCATTTTCCCTTTCCTTTCTGTGTCAATTATAGGCATTTTGGAGCAGGGACACTCAAACTACGTTTGTGTGGTTCTAGGGAAGACCTCAGCCTTGTTTTTGTCTTTGGGTACAATTGTAATATGAATCCTAATTTGAAGTTGTTTAGCCTAAAAAGAAAAGTCTGGAAAGAGAGTAGGTTAGTAGTTTTCAGATACATAAGAGGCTGTGGCAGAGATGGGGGGGACTGCCTATTCTTAACCGTCTTGCTGGAGAGGATAAGAGCGTAAATTGTAGTGAAGGAAATTCGAGTTCTTTATTCAAACAAATACTACAGTAGTGAAAAGAGGGAAGTTCTGGAAGAGTCTGAATGGTAATTGTGGGGTCTACATCACAGGGAGTCTATAAAACAAAGCTAGATTGGATCCTGCTATGGGGACCAGAAGGGTAGACTAGATGACCCTGCAAAGTAATTTTCAGCCCTATTACTCTGTGACACTCAACTTTATTTTGCAGTTGCCCCAGGCTGATCTAGTGACTTGCCTAAAACCACGTAGTGTGTTGTTCATAGGGCCAGGATTTGCTGTGCTTCTCCTCTGACTATTTGCCAGTAGATCTTTCCTTGACCTTCTCTTCAGCAGTGCCAGAAGCTAACACTGCTCTTTCACTTTGGGATATTTTTTCCTGAAGCACAAAAGTCTACCTTGAAACATGAGTTTTCCAACTGTGAAGGCGGTTGGTTGTTTTCACACAGAACTTGAGGCAGGACAGGAGAAGGTGTTTGGTTTTTGGTGACGCTACCCACATGTGATTTTTTGGCTCTGTATGCAGAGCGTGGAGTGGAAAGCTTTACTTTCCAGCTGGCTTCACTCTACAGCACAGGACTCCCAGCCAGATTTCTCAGGACAATTTAAATCATCTCAGACTCTGGCTTGCTCTCTCTTGTGCAAATGGGAAGGTATGAGCATGTGCGCTGGGGGTCTTACTCCTTACCAAAACTTCTTGAGTTAGGTGTTAATGAATGGTGATGAAAGGGCACTGCTCAGAGCACAGGGGCTGCACCTGTGCTGGGAAATAAAACATGCCAAAGCCTCTCTGGTCTTGGGGGTGAGTGGCACAGCAGGACATGCATCTAGCCAGATGTTCTTCCTTCAAAACAGGGCAATCACACGTATCCCAACTGCCTGAGGGCAATGATCCAGGCTATGGCTAGCCATGACTGGGGAGAGTGCTAGTTGACATGGGCCAAGTTTCTGTCGAGGACTATGTGAACATTTAAAGAGTACAAATGATCATTTGCTAGTGCTTGGACCAATGCCCTGGGCCTCCTTAATTTGCAAGGAGAAGTGTAGCTTGTGGACCTAGAGCAGCAGTGCCAGCAGACCAGGGAGCTCAGTGCTGGGAGGACCACGCGGCTGAGCTCTGTAGGATGCTCTGGAGTTCCACCCTGTGGGGACGGCACGTCACCCAGGTGAAGCCTGTACTGATGCAGCAATTAATGACTCACACTAGAAATCTGGTGTCCAAACCTTCTAAACTCATGACAAAAGCTCTCTGCAGCGCACCCGGGGCTTTGACCAGATACCCAGCTACTCAGTTTGGAGCACCCAGACAGGCTGGGTGCCAGCTCTAACCCCATCTCCCCTTGCGTTGTGTTTTCTCCAAGAGCTGGCAGTGCTTGTGGTGTGAGCCCAGTGCACCCCTAAGGCCTGGTGGCTGGGCTTGAACATGCCCATGAACTTAATGTACTGTGCTGCTTGGGAAACATTTTGGTTGGGTTCATTTTTGAGGAGAAACAGATGGTAATTGTCAACTATGGACCAAGGCTGTTTGAAGACTTCAAAAGGAAATGTTTTTTTCCTTGACAAAGGATTGCTTTCATTCAATCAGATTTGATGGTAATGCTTGTATGGCACTGGAATATTTGAATCTAATATGAAAATCAAATTTACTTTGTTTTTTATGGTCACTGAGTTATATGCTCTGCTATACTCCTCAGTTCTCTTGCAGGCAGACACATAGGACTGGTCTCTAAACAGTTTATTGCCTTCAGCATTTGGCTTACAAGTGGGGACTGATGAAGGTGGTGGAGGGGACAACGCTGTAGCCTGGAGTGGATGTGCTCTGGTTATCTGCAGAAATGATGCAGGCTCAGCCATGTAAGCTTCCTGTGCACGTCACCTGCCTGTCATGAGCTTGTTTTGGAAGGACCACCTCTGGATATGAGAGTCGTGCTGTCCCAGGGTAGAGGTATCATTCATTATGTCTTTGGCATGTAAACTGTGACAGCCAACAAGTCTTCCCACTAGTGTTGTTTGTAATTATGGCTTTTCCTACTGACTACTGGAACAAGGGTAGCACATTCATTTCACATAATTCATCACTCAGACATCATCTTTTGCCTTTTCTGCATAATTTTTGACTGACATCTGTGCAGTGCTTGAATCCCAATCTCTTGATGCCTGTTATATGGCCAGCTGACGGGTTGTGTCCATGCAGGGAAAAGGGCAATTCCTGTGTCCAAACATTCCTCCCAAGAGGCCAGGACATGGTCTGGCTCATGCTGGCCTGGCAGTTAGAAACCTCAGCTAATTCCATTCAAACTCCACAGCAGTTACTTCCATGCTATGAATGCAGAAGGGCACAACAGTTTTGAATTTTCTCTATATTTGTAAAAAGAAAATGATTCTTAATCAAATAATAGTGAGTGCTTTGTTTCATTAAGACCCACATTTATCGGCAGCATTTTTGCAGCTCTTTGCTGCAATTAGTGTTAAAGTTGGAGCATAGAAAAAGGAGGTAGAAGGCAGCTAGGTTCAGGACTAGCTGCACAGATAGCTTTTAATCCCCCTCCTGACAGTCCGTCTTTCCTTATGGCTTGTGTCCATCTGTGTGCATGTGCCAGCAGTAGCAGAAGCCAGTGTAAGACCACCTATTCAACTCTATGTCAAGGTGTCTCAGGGCAAGACTTCCATTACTAATTATTTCTAGGAGGAGTTTGTGCTCTCCAGAGTTGGAGCTGGACATGGGAGCACAGCCCTGGTAAGCTTGTCACCCAGGGAAGGGAAATACCTGTATTTAGGTTGGCTGGAAGGCTTCTGTCTCAAGGGAGCTGGAGTGCTTGTAAATCTCTGGCTGTTGTGGAAGTGGGGAGATGCAGTTTGTCCCCTCTGTGGGTGATCGGCTTGCAGAGCTGTGTCTCTTGCTCCACTCAACTCTGATGTGGACTTATTTCTCTAGGATTATTTCTTCTGTTGGTTTTCCTGATAGTGCAATCAGGGTCTTCCTTGCTGGAACAACCCTGATAAATACCAATAGAAGAACAAGAAAATAAATAAATGCAAAACATATTCCATAAGAAACCGGACTTTTGTTTTTAGTCAGTCAAATTGAGAGGGGAAAGGAGTTTTAATATCAGACTATACCATCACATTTTTGCAAAAATGCAATAATGATTAATTGCGTACAAATGTGGCTCAAGAGCCTTGCCTAGATGGGAATGGATGGGGGATCAGAGTTTCCACATAGGAAGTTATCTTTTATCTCTGCAGTTGGTTCTAGCACAGCCATGACTGGAGAAAAGCACTGATGGGAAACAGTCTTTGGATAGCTCATTAAATCAAATGATTGATACAAGCATGGCTTGAGAATAAGTTCCACTGTAATTTTACAGAGTGGTTGTAATGGTATTTAAGAGAGAAATCTTAGGAACCCAGGAACATGGGGGAGGTTAGCTGTGCATCTATCATCTATTTTAGCTCTCTGTCATTTGCATCATTTAATTGAAATATGGAAAGATTAAAAGTCAAAGATTTCCCTTTGACATAAAAAGGAGCAACATTTATGGCTTGAATTTGGCCCAGGAGACTATTTTATCCCACCATCTCTCCCTTAAAACCTGCTGGTCTCTTTGACGGATGAGGTGCCCAGCATAATATCCTTTTACAATCACATGAGCCTGCTGGACTCTCTAACACGACCTTTTTGTTCTTTGTGTTTAAAGGGAAAGGAGGAGCATTAGGGAAAGATATGGTAATATGTTTCCTTCCTGTTTCTGGGCAGTAGCAGCTCTACGCTGTGCTAATAAAGTAGTCTGATAAGAGTGTTCAGCTTGGGCCGACTGAGTTCAGTCTCTTTTCATTCTCGGTGGAGGCTGAGCGCTGCTCTGTGTAGCTCCGACAAGTCAAGGGGATGTGTACTGCTCCATGAGGGCAGATGGTGCAGCACAGATGGTCTGTTGGAGGCAGGTACCTCTGTATAAATCAGTTTTTTTGTTACAGGCATGGCTGGAACATGCGTGCAGGGACAGTTCAGGGGAGGCCAGGCGAATTTTTTCAGCTGTCTTCTTTCCCTGTGGAGCATTTCAGTATTCAGTGTTTGTAAAGGGCTGTCCATTCGTATAACCCATAGCTGATAACATCCCTGAGCTGAATACGTGTCACGGCCCCGTGTCTGGGTACCATCCCACAGGGCTATCCCAGCTTCCTTTGCTGCAGACAGGCAGCAGATCCAGCTCTTTTCTTGGCCTGACACATCTCCAGGTCATTGGGTCCCATGTCTGTTGTGCTGCTGCGGACCTGGGATTTCATGTCCCAGATGCTTTGAGCCCTGAGGAGATGTGCTGACCTCCCAAACTAGGACAGCTGCTTAGTCTTCTGCATTTGACCTCTGGACTTAACTGAGTATGTCTGTACTGATGAACAGAATAGTGCCAAAGCCCAGGAGCTCCTGACACTGGAACTCAATGGACCCTCCTGCTAAGTTGCAGAAATGATATTTGGTGTCGCATGGTCCTGATGTGGCTTACAAGTTAGCGTGGGCCACATGCTATTCCCAGCAGGCATTTTGGATGGAGCCATCCTGTTTTGAATGCTAAGAGAGTTTAATGGCATGAAGGTTGTCAGACTGTATCAGGTGAATGTTTTGTTTAATTTCCTCACATCACAGCAACTGCAGCTTACTTCTTCCAGGACATGTAAGAGTGGAGGCTAATGCTCCTTGTGTCTTTGTAACGGTTCGAAAGATCAGATGATCTTTATTTTATCTGTCACAAAATCTTCATGGGTCTAAACAGAACACTGGAAGGACCACACACATTTCCCTTCCCCGGTTTCCTCATCACTTCAGGCACCCTTTCTGTGAAGGTGAGGGTCTGCTGACGAGGCTAGGGTCATCCCTCCTACGTGTGGGTTCCTTTCCAGATTGCAGCCACCCTCTTCCTCTACGGCCAGGTGCTTGTTGCCTGCAGATGGCTGTGGATATTGTATATTTAGTCTCCGACCTTTCAGAAGAAGGTAAACAAAACAAAACATCCTCAGATGACATCAGGCCCCCGCTGGGGACGAAGAATCCTTTCTGCCTCTGACAACGATCAGCAGAAATACAAAATCTGAGGGTAGACGTCATCTTCGTGCACAGCAAGTAGCACCAACCACTTCATCACCTGCCTGGCCCGCAGGGAAGCAGGCAGGCTGGGCCTCAGACTCCGAGGGCAGAAAGATCCAGTCTGACTATTTGTCTCACCTCTGTCCTTTCAGTCCTGTGACAGCAGATTTACAGGGTGATGCAAGCTGCGTGAGGACTGGTGCAAGGTCCTGCTTTGCACACTGCTGTGATTCCCCTTGAAAGAGTCTGGGAAGCTGTTTACGGGTGATATATCAGAGTTACCACTCATACGTTTCATTAGATGGCTGAGTTTGAATAACGTCGTAGCCATTTCACTCCTTTTATCAGCCAGCTGTATGGAGACTAGACTGATGATAGGTTTTGATTTCCAGCTCTGTGAAACTTGGCTGCAAATCTGTACTTAGGTGCCTCCAAAGCCTGTGTTGCTCTTGGGGAAATTATGCAGGCAACTCTTTGCACTGACTGTTGTACAAGCACAAAGATCGCATTTCTTCTACATATTGCCTTTTTAATTAGAGTGTGCCTCTTTCACAATGTGCCTTACTTTGAACTCTATTTGTCATAGACTTTCCATTACCTGGTGTTATCCCACAAGGACATAATTGGAAGTGAATTATTTGCTCAAGGGTGAAGAAAATAGCTTCCATGCAAGGTTTTTTTTTTTAGTACAGATTTTTCAGATAGGTTCTTTACTTTTCACAGAGAAAAGTTTGAAGCAACTCAAAGGTAGAAAGCTCTGACTAAACAGAATAGTGGGCCAGTTCTCATCCTCCACTGTAACAATAATTTTAACAGGATGGTAGAGTTGTAAACAAGGTGGCAATTTCTACGTTGGATTTGCTGAAATTCCTGCTGAACTGGGAGAAAGTTAGGAAGGAGGTTTACCTGAGAGTAAATGAGAGATTAATCTCCTGCCTTACTCCACTGAAACAGCTAATGCTTTGATCTTTGTTCAATTATTTGTTTGTACTCCCACTGTGCCTAGGACTCATGGGCATGAATCACAGCCCTCTCCTGCCAGGCTGAGGTCAGTTTTAATGCTTTAATATCTGATATATCTCCTATCAACAGTCTGCATCTGGCAGTCAACAAGTTAACAACTATTTTTCTCCTCTAACAGTTATGATCCCATGCAGTTATTAGAGTTACGGTAATTAAGGTGGATTACTTCAGATTTTAAGTAAGGTGGATGGTTATTGGAACTGCAATTAATACCATCTTGTCACTATAACCAAAGCAGGTTGTGAGGTAGATTTTATCCTATGCAGCTGCATTGATAAGGATTCATTCTCCTTTGGAGGACCGGCCCACTTTTATTTGTGAACGGAGCAAATTCTGCAGCATGTGTCTTTACGGAGATGGGCAGTCTCTCTGTTGGTATGAACAGGGGTCATCCCAGCATGGGACAGAAATACTTTGAAGGACTGTATTTATGAGTTTCTTTGCTGTTTACAGGGTCTCGTAAACCATCCCTGTCTATACCACCTCCTGGGAATTTGTTTGTTAAAGGTTTACTTGTTCAAAAGATGTTCACAGCCTCTTTGTGCTGGATTAATCCTTTCATCTGATGATAAGATATCAGGGATGGTGGGCTCAAGTTATCCAGTAGAGGGAACAAATACTGCAATACAGAGCATTATATTCCACTTGAAAGAAGTGGCAACTTAAATTGGGTGTGTGCCAGATAAAGGACCTGCACTGGGTTCAAGTTACTAGAAGCAAAGGTATGTGTTAAAGTCTTAAAATTTTTTTTTCTAAGAGTCCCAAAAAGGAAGCCTAAAAATAGAGGTGCTACAGCATGAAGTAAGTTCCTTGGCTGTGAGTTAGCAGTCTGCATTTCCTAGGGAATGTGTAATAAGAAACACTTTTAAACCCATGGCAGATTAAGATGCGTCTCCATTTACACTTTTTAACTGATTGAATTCAGTCATTTTGAAAGGTGAAGTAGGAGAGATGGCAGTTCATGGGCCTTGCTACCCAAACAGGCAGAAACTGGACCATGCTTGGCAAAGGCCACTAGAAAAGGAGCGTTGCTGACCTTCCCAGAATGACAGACCCGGGGCTTGGCTGGGGTGGCAACGTGGTGAAGATTTTCCAGTGAATCGAGTATTACGAGTAGCTGGGATGTGTTGGAGACGTGCTAGTCTGTTAGAGAGGTCTCAAGGGAGCCCCAAGTAGTCCTGGAATAATTTCTGCAGTAACTGGTGGGTAGGATGATTCAGGACTGTTTAGCCCCGTTAACATTGGAATAAATGAGATGATAAGCTTTTTGCCCAGCAATGTCCTACAGCAATATATATATATATAACTTGCATACTTGCAGCTCAGTCTTGCAAAGCCTGAGCGTGGTTAAACTGAGAGTTTAGTCAGCCTATCTGTATAATCTACGGAGGGATGAATTAGCCACCTCCCATTCCAGTAAAGTGCCTTCAATTAGGTGTTGTGAATCCAGGTATCATTTGAGATAGGGACATACATATAAATGAATCTTAATTACATGTGTGAAGGGTGGAAAAGAGCAGACTAGTGTGCATGAAATATTGTCCTTGCTGAACATTTCCTGAAGCCTAATGTAAACAAACATTTAGCTTTAAAAAACTCATGTTCTCTTAAAAAAATCATTATTATGTACTGGAAAGCTGCCACAAGCATCCAGCACTGTGTATTCCCACAGTTTTTTCCCTGTGCTCTCAGACTGCACTGGTGGAAGTAGCTGCAGGGCAGGTTTCATAAGAGCATAGGGTAGGTGCTCAGTAACATCCTCGCTGGGCTAAAACAAAACCCTGGCATTGTTTTCCATGGTGTGTATCTGCTTTTATGTGGCATCAAGAAAGTGACTATAATTTGCTGTTCCACAAAACTGGCAGTTAGTCGCAGTAGCAATTGTAGTAACACTGAGCTTGCAGTCCTTACTGCTCCCTCAGGATATGCATGAAAGCAAGATGATGCATGCTACGTGTTTTTCTACCAGGAAAAACAAAACAAAACAAAACATAAACCATGCAAAGAACTTTTCACAGTCTATAAACCAGATAATTTAAGGCTGGTGCTGTGTGTTAGAGAGATTCTGCCAGTTAAATGTACTTCTTTAAAAAAACAGGGGAGGTTTAATACTCTCACAATTCAAAAACATCTGTTGGGTTTTTCCTCAAACTTTCCACTATGCTCAGGAAGTCTCAGCCCCAAAGGAGGATGTCTCACAGGTTATGACCATGTGAATAGAAGGATTTATACTGAAAACAGTTTTGCCACTTTGTTCATAGCTCCTTGGATTTCAAGTTTGTTAATGTAGCCTGGCTTCTCATATAAGCCAAGTCCTGAACAACAGGAGCCAATGATCCCTGCATCAAGCTCTAGATCTCAAGCTAAACTGTATTTTTGTTCAGTAAATATTAATCTGCATTCACCTGTATATAACTGAAGGGCATTTAGCACTGTAGCTACCTTATACGGTTTTGTTCACTTCTAGTTTTTATTCCAAAGCTATTGATAACCTTCCCTTGTGCAGGGTTTCCAGCTTGGGCATCTCATGGGCTCCTGGGAACTGCCACACGAAGTCAAGCATGTGACCAGACGAAGTCATTGCCTTTAATGGCAGAGGTTACCAGATGCTTTCTGACAACATTCCTCAACCCGTGTTATCAAGGCACCGCTATCTTTTTGGAAAAAAAATCTAGCCCCTTGTCTAGTTCTCTGCTGTTTGATTACAGAGAGGAAAAGCTGATGAACTGATAAAGAACTAGCATGCACCATCAGATAAGTAGCACTTAAATAAAACGGAAATATTTTTTTACAGAGCATAGTTTTGCTGCTGTAATTACAAACATTTTTAATTAGACAAGGAGAGCAGATGGGAAGCATCTCCTGGCTGTGCCTGCCAGCAGACACTGAGACAAACCATGAGGAACATCCAGGGATATGATGGTTTTGTTTTTTCTTTGAAGTAGTTTTTTTCTGGATCACTTTGGCCTTACAGGTCACCAGTGGTCTGTGGACTACAGGATGGGTGACATTGCTTCAGAGGTGGACACAGAAAATCCCCTAAACATCCATATTGGTCAGTAGTCTCAGAGGAGAAATTATATTCCTAACTCTCCTAACTCTTGGAATATAATCAGGCTAGTTGTTGGCTCAGATGCTGAAGCTTCTTACTTTTTATTCAAATATTTGGGCAGTGCAGTGTAGCTGTGGATGTTCTTACTGTCCCTGGTACCTCCCTTTCCTGCCTGGGCTTCTGCTGCCCTGCCATCCTTTTCCTGTCCCTGGTGGAGGTTGTCATGGCTTTCCATCAGCTCCAGAGTGTTTCAGAGCCTCTGGCCCTTTACTCCATCCCTTTCTCCTTACTTTATCTTGGATATCCTTGCCTTGACTATCACTTAAGTGTCTCACAGTGATACATATATAATAGCGTAGTAATACACAGTAGCATGTAATATGTAATCCTTTGTATATGTAATAGCAAAGACCTCCAGTGCTTGTATAGCTTTCACTGAAATTTAAGGGAGTATCTATTGCCGCAAGTTTCACAGAACTGGTTGCTGTGACTCAGCTGATGCCTGGTAACTTGCAGAGCTGCAACCACTTGGGTATGTGTTGGCATCCTGAGCACAGAGGCTCTCCGCCCTTGCTGGCAAGAATTTCTTTGCATGAGCAATGCCCTGGCTCTGGATCAGCCACACTGGAACACACAATGCTTACTGCTCCATCAGCATCCTCCTGGGAACCACATATTGTGTCACATATTTTCCTGAAAAGTAGATAAGTTATACAAAAGACTTTCTGCCAAGCTCTATAGCCTAAATAAGTCAAGGACAACAGTTCTGTGCTATAAAAGTAATTTAAAATAGTAAAGTCTTTCTTGCATTGTTAAATGTTTGATTAAAATCACTGAACGTGATAAGAAAAAATAGGAATTGTGTCAAAATCTGAAATTTAGCATTACTCTTTGATCCAAAGTGGAGTGAATATACTTAGAGCTTTGCATAAAATTACAGTCTGTAATAAAAGTCTCCTCTGAAGAGACCAACAAACTAGTATTCTCTGTAATGCCTGAGAAATCCATATATGAATGGGCTGGTTTGCAAAGTACCAATGCAAGTATGTAACAGATGCAGTCCAGATAGGGGGAATAGGGAAGACTGGAAGAATGAGTCTGACTTCCTTATTAATCTTATTCTCCTTTTTGTGCCATCCTCTGTACTGTGTCTTCCTCTTCACTGATGAAGGACCCAGGCCCCAGATTCAGACATCCTTGTGTGCTGCAAAAAAAGGAAACCCAAAACTGACTCTCAGACTCTCCTGCTGTAGCCTTCCTAGTCTGGGATGCAGGCGGCTTCTCCTAGGTGCTGTCAGTCCCTGCTTGGCACCCTTGTAATTATTAGAGTTTTTTTCTCCCCTGCCTGCTGTCATTTCTGGAATTGAGGCTATGTAATTGAAAGGTCAGATTCTAATCATGCTCAGCATGTAAATAAAGGGAAAATGGCTTATTTCAGCAGGGTTGAACTCCATATATGAGTGCTGAGTCAGGTTTCTGTTCCTGCAGCAACCTTGCTGATAGTAGTTACCCATGCTTCTAGCAGTAGCACCTGGAGGTGACATTAATGGTTTGATCCAGACCCATCTCAATTCCCTAAAATACACTACTGCCACGCAGGTGTGTAAAGTTACTGTCATAGTCTCCTCTGGGCCTGGTGAGATTAGATGCAGCCGGACTGCTAGAGAGGTCCTACAGCTCTGGCTGGCAGAAGGTCCCTTGGGAGGGGTGTAGCTGAGCAGGCTGGAATTCGGACAAGCCTCAGCTCGAGTCTCATCCTCCTAAAGATGCATTATCTTGTGAAAATGCAGAACTCTCCTGACTTTGGGAGCAGGCAGAAATCTACCAGATGAAAGTAACTCTTCGTATCTGCAGGTATCTCTTACAAGGCTTTCTTCCTTTTGATCCATCTTTCTTTCCAAATAGAACATGTAGGGAGCAGACTGGTGCATGCGATGCTTTCCACTGTGCCCTTTGGAGACCAAAAGCCACATCAAGCAGGAGATTTATGAGTTGCTGGCAATAGATGCTTCGTATTCTGTTATTACATTTAAGATGATGAAAGAAGAACAACTGACTTTCATGGCTATGAAAGCAGGAGGAAAAGTGCCTGTGGATAGATCAAGCACATGCATCATTGGATAGAAATTAGGGTGTTTGTAGCTTCAACTCCTGATTTGAAAAGTTCAAGATAGAAGAAAAATATCTGAGTGAAAGATGTGAAGCAGTTCGTAAGATTTTAACTCAGATACACTCAGGAGAATAAATCCAAAGGTAACATTATGATTCATTAATCATCCCTAATTAGGCTCCTAAATTTAAGTAGACAGAATCTTCCCTGGAGGCTTTCAAAGGCACCCACCTTTCACTGCTGATGATACAGGGAGCTTAGGAAGGTAGCTTATTTAAGGAGGACTTCTTCATTAGGTACTTACAGGGCATGCATGGGTTGAGTGTCCAGAATAGGTGAACTGGATATTTTAATAAGATTATTGCATTTCTGGACAGGCAGAAATAGAAGAAAGCAGGGAAAGGTGTTCTGCAGCCCTGTGCAAGAGGGGGAGAGGTTGGTAAGGAGCAGTGCTTGTGTCCATCTCTGCCCCATGGAGTCTCAGTTGGAGATGCACCATGGTACCTTCATCTCCTAAAGCCTCTCACATCACAGAGCCATGTACCTGCGGGACATTTCACTGGGAGGAACGGTGAGACTGAGCTAATTTTTGTTGCATGGGCTTTGTTTCTGGACTGGAATCACTTCCACTTCTGAATTCACTTCTCTGATTGCAGCTGCCTGCGAAAAGGATGAACATCTCCTTTTTGTGGAGGACAAACAAGATAAAAGGTTTTCTGTGTTATATTTATATTCTTATTGCACAACCTTTCTGTAGTTAGCTGCTGTCAGAAGATGCAGTAAAGGGCGAAGCATCTGGGCTGCCTCAGGAGCAGTCTTGGCAGAGTGGTCCGAAAATTTGTATGAGTTGTGTCAGGCATCCCAGCTTGTACTGTTTCCCACCAGCCCAAAACTCACCAGCAGAAGAGACAGAATTCTGCTTTGGGGAGCATCTGGAGGGAGGGGCAGGGGAGGAGGGCCCTGGTGCAGGCTGTGGGGTCAGGGAGGTGTAGGTGGCTTTGGTTATGACAGGGCTATTTTCCCACACAGTCTCACTTGATTTCCGCGTGGTGCTTGGAAGTGGACTTACTGTAATTGGCATGAGTCACTTCCTTGTTATCGGTGGTTTGGAACCACTGTGCACAGAAAACATTCCTGCAGCAGGCTGAGTAACTCCCTCTTTCTCTTGGGTTTTGCATTGAGTTTCAGGATTGCAGGCTACATCAATACTGGGTGAAAAAAGTCCCTTTTTAAAATGACTGAAGGAGATGGAAAGCTGAGGTCTTGACCACTCCTGTTCGTTAAGCCTCTGCTCCATTTTTTTTTTGTGAGAGTGAAGATTTTACATGACATCCTGTTGATCAAATCCTAGCTTCAGACTTATGTTCTGTTGCACAAAGTCCTTTCATGTCTCCTGCTGTCTCCTGGGACATTTTACACTTTCTATGTACACTGTACTATACTTTTACTCTAAATATGATACAGGATGCCCGGAGGTACGGTATGGCTTTGCAGCCAAGGGATGGAGTTGATGTTCAGTGCACTCAGCCTTTCACATGGGAATGCCCAGGCCATCTAGCTACTCAAGGAGACACTTGAGAGCTGTAGGATCTGATGGTCTCCTATCAAGTGATTATACCTATATCTGACCAAATAGCAATGGCTCCCTTGTCAGATGAAGGGGGAATGCCTGGAGGCAAGGCAGGAATTGAAGGTAGACTTTGGGTGTCTGACATGACATATGTGATCACGAGAAGAGGCAAAAACTCTTGCCATGTGATGTAAGTGGGGTTTTAGTCACTTGAAAGCAGCACATCCAGCACTGAGCTAGACGGAGGCACAGGCAGCTGGAAAAGGTTTCAGCTTGCTCCTTGGCCATGTCCGAGACCATTGGGAAAAAGCCAAGGGGGTAGGCTGTGCCTCAATTTACTTTTGTTAATCAAATTAGCGTCTGCTCCCCCATGTTTCTAGCTACACAGTGGTGTTACCATTGTCACCAGGTGTAGAGTCTTCTTACATATGGGACTTCTCCTTCTTGTTCTGTGATTATATTGTGATATTTTGTGGTCTGACGCAGCCAAAATCCATTATTTTAATAGATATTGTTGACTGACTGCTTAGTGAATTTAGGTTTTACAGCACATAAAACACTTCAATTCTGCAATCTGAGAGCGCCCTATACCTTACATATGTGCTCAGGAATTGCTTTCTTGTAATACTTCAGAAACATGAATGATCCCATTTCTGGATGGATGCTGTGCATTTTCAAGTCTCAAACAAAAATCCTTCAGAGCTGCTACCTCTAAAAACCTGCAGTAGTTTATGTTGGGTGTTTACTCACAGTAGGAATTTTTTTTTGTTTAAAAAGTATGTTGAGGATCAACAGTTCCTGGCCCCAACCTGCCCAGATAAAAGGCTTGGTTGTAATTTTCAACTGTAAGGGAGTAATGTTTTGTTCAAATTGCACTCTGCTTCAAGCATTCACAGAAGGATTTGCTGAAGGTCCTGCAGATCTGCTTTAATCATACTGAGCTTTCAGAGTAAACCTTATGGGTTGGAAATGCACAAGCGAATATATAGCAGAGGACTGGAGAATGACAAACCCCCTGTCTGTATGTTTTTAAGACTGAGCTTTCATTGATCCCCCCTCCAGCTGACTGATCTGTATATACAGTGAAGATGGAGGTCAGGCGATAACTGGGTCCTGGAAGTGGAAGTCTTTAAGCATGTTTAGGACTGAGCAAGCATCAGGAAACAGCAAATTATCAAATTAGCAAAGAGAAGGGATGATTTGAGTGTGAAGCTGAAATGTAGCGAGCCTGAATTTATTTCCTTTCTTTGGCACAGACTCCCTCTGTGAGATTGGACAAATCATTTTGCTATTTAAAGACTTTCAAAACTCTGTCCCTGAGCCAGTTCCCCATCTGTAAAATTTGGGGGCTACAGCAGTCAAATGTTTTGATTAGGGGGATAATATATGTGCTTAAATTGAAACACTCAGCAGTGTATTGAAACACAATTCTTCAGAAAGAGCAATATTCTTCTGCAAAATAATCTCTTGTGACAATTAGCCAAACCTCCAGAACTGGAGTGTTTAAAAATAGATAGATCAAAATAGTAGCAGGTATACAGCAAGTGATCTCGATGAACAAAGAGGCGAGGTATTGGCTGGCCTTTTCATCTCTTAGCACCATAATTCAGAATTTTGCTGCTTGTAGGCACAATAACTTTTTCTTTTCATCAGCCCTCAGTTTTCTGGCAACACAAGAGAGTGCTTGTGTGAAAATCGCAGCAGAAGGAGTCTCCACCAAGTACAAATAAGGACACTGTCAGCAGCACCAGCATGTGCCTTTTCACACTGTCCTGCCGGTTGCTTGTACCCGACTCTGACGGGTCTGCTCTGCCGGTGAGAGCATGCTCCAGCTCTGCTTTTCCTTTGCCCCCGTTCCTGCAGGGGGGAAGCTGGCAGGCAATGGAGGTGAGGTTTGGTTGTGGGATTGATACCATTAATTGTGAAAGGGTAATGCAGGTCTTGGGTTGGGAACTGGTATAAATTATTGCTAGCATGATGTTGATTCAGACATGAGCAGTGGGAGCTGGTAGCCAGGACTGCTTTTAAAACAGACACAGAGAGATTATATAAAGGCTTGAAAGTCTGTAATGGCAGAGGAATGAACCTGCTGAACCAAGAGCTCCTTTGCAGGTTAGTAACCTAGAACCGCCTTCTGCAGGTGCCTTCACGGGGTGTCACAGCGATGGTGACGTTTTGTTCTCCAGATCGAGTCCTGGCTCAGGTAGAGTCCATGCGGTGATGCCCAAGTTGGACCCCGGGGTGGGTGGCAGAGCATGGCTTGCCATCCTGGAAGTTACACCTCTGCCTTCACTGCTCAGCTGCCCAGCCCAAGTTACTGGAGAATTTTATCATTTGAATAAATACCCACATCTCAATGCTGACTGCTACCCCCTGAAAGACCGAAGGTCCCCAGAGATGCCCGAGCAACTAATGTCCTCTCTTCCAGATGATCCCAGCTCATTTCTCACATGCATTTTAACGTGCAGGGCTCCTGATTATAAGGTGTGTTAACGCTCTGATCGAAGGCTCTATTTCTTCCCCTCTTGTCCACATATATCACTTGTTCTGCTGTCTGAGATGCTTTAACTTCTCTGCTTGATTGAATGGAGCAGGTCAAATGCCAACCCTTCCCTGCCAGGATTTCTGTGCTTAATGCTGAGATAAGACTAAAATCCCAGGTACATTTTTTCTGGTGGTTTTAATCATAAATAACTTTTCTTGACACCTTGCTTCAGTTCATGCCATGCTTTGTGTCAGATGCACTCCTCTCTGGAGAATTTAAGGAGGGTATTTCAAAGGAACCAGATGTTTAATCTTTCTTGTGGAGTTGGCTGCCACACAGAAGCTACCTGGAAATTGTCAGGTGTTTTGCACTTGAGAAAGTCTTTCAATTTTACTGTCTTTCTAAATCAAGCTATCTAAGCTGTGTATTGGTTTAGCATTGTATAAACTAGAAAGAGAACAGAGTTGCTGCGTGCCATCACTCTATTTACTCTTTGCCAAGATAGGCCCTTCCTGGCAAAATGTCCTGTATTGGGTTTGCATGGCAAGGTTTTGGTAGTGGAGGGCTACAGGGGTGGCTTCTATGAGAAACTCCTGGAAGCTTCCCCTATGTCTGATAGAGCCAATGCCAGCTGGCTCCAAGACGGACCCACCGCTGGCCAAGGCCAAGCCCATCAGTGATGATGGCAGCGCCTCTGGGATAACATATTTAAGAAGGGGGGAAAAACCCAACCTGTGGAACTGCAGCCGAAGAAAGGAGTGAGAATATGTGAGAGAAACAACCCTGCAGACACCAAGGTTAGTAAAGAAGGAGGGGGAGGAGGTGCTCCCGGCGCTGGAGCAGAGATTCCCCTGCAGCCCCTGGTGAAGACCATGGTGAGGCAGGCTGTGCCCTGCAGCCCATGGGGGTTAATGGTAGAGCAGATATCCACCTGCAGCCCGTGGAGGTCTATGGTGGAGCAGATATCCACCTGCAGCCCATGGAGGAACCCATGCTGGAGCAGGTGGATGCCCAAAGGAGGCTGTGACCCTGTGGGATGCCCATGCTGGAGCAGGTTTGCTGGCAGGACTTGTGACCCCGTGGGGGACCCACGCTGGAGCAGTCTGTTCCTGAAGGACTGCACCCCGTGGAAGGGACCCACGCTGGATCAGTTCATGCAGAACTGCAGCCCGTGGGAAGGACTCACATTGGAGAAGTTCATGGAGGACTGTCTCCCATGGGAGGGACCCCACGCTGGAGCAGGGGAAGAGTGTGAGGAGTCCTCCCCTGAGGAGGAAGGAGCGGCAGGGACAACGTGTGATGAAGTGACCACAACCCCCATTCCCCATCCCCCTGTGCTGCTCGGGGGGAGGAGGTAGAGAATTCGGGAGTGAGGTTGAGCCCAGGAAGAAGGGAGGGGTGGGGAGAAGGTGTTTTAAGATTTGTTTTTTATTTCTCATTACTATACTCTGATTTGATTGTTAAAAAATTAAATTAATTTCCCCAAGTTGAGTCTGTTTTGCCCATGACAGTAATTGCTGAGTTGTCTCCCTGTCCTTATCTCGACCCACGAGCCTTTCATTATATTTTTTCCCCCCTGTCCATCTGAGGAGGGGAGTGACAGAGGGGCTTTGGGGGGCACCTGGCATCCAGCCAGGGTCAAACCACCACATGTCCTCAAGATGTTTATGGAGTTCACAGAGAAAAATGGTCCCTTGAAATAGAAAAGTCCAAGGTTCATGTGCTGTAGACATCCCGTGTTGCACATGGTTGCTTCCAGAGTTTTAAAGGGGTTTAGTTGCTGAAATGAAGACAAGCACCTCTTAGGATTTTTCACAGTACCAAAATGCATGCTAATCATGGACATTAAGCACATGCCAGCTTTTGGGAATCTCTCTTCATAGTCACCTGTGTTTTTAGGTACCAAATGTCTACTTGGTAGACATCTTACTTCCCAGCCATCCCAAAGGGATAACAGCACAACCCTACCCCATGAAGGTGCTGTGACAATAGTCTCTACGAATGCTTCCCTCTGAATACTTCTCCATCTCCACTCTTCCTTGGGATGCTGTTGACCAGTTGCTGACTGACTTAGCGATGTTTTGCTTTACCCTGACTCCTCTCCCAGTCCCATAGGTAGCATTCATAGCGGCAATGACACAGATGCCAAGGTGGAAAAGCCATAGCTCAATTCCCTGGGTGTGCTTAGCAAAAGATGATGTTTCTTTCCCCCACTTGGCTCAAATGTTTAAGTGTCTGGCGATGTTACCTTTTCGAAGAAAGATGCGGCTCCACCCAGCCTGTGTTCTGCCCCAGAGATGGCCATGAATACTGGGAGGTGAAAGGAGATGTTTATGAAGAAGAGCCAGTCTGAACCATGGAAGACTAGCCAAAATCTGCTAAAAATTTGTCTCTGTGTTCCTTTTGCTTCATTTTCTTCATTGGATGTGTATCAACAGGTTACTGGGATGCAGTTTGAATGAAAAGTGTGTAAGGGAAAATTGACTTGTGTCTTTCAAATGCCTTTCAGGACCTCAGCCTGAGATACAGCAAAAGGGGTCTTTATTTTTGAAGGGTGCTGAGCCCTATGCCTTCTGAATGTCAGGTCCCTTTGGTTGCCTAAATTAGGCACCCAGGATTGCAATTCTCCCTGACTACGTAGTTTGCAGGATGATCTCTCTTCTACCCATCTCCTCCCCAGACGGTCTGATATTTCTCTGGCACAGGTAACCCCTTGCTTCTGTCTAGTTCCTAACAGGGGATGTGTTTCTTTTGCTGCCTTCCCATCAGAGGACAGTTGCCAATTCAGGTTTCTCTAGAAACTACTGTGCCAGCTCTTTGATATTCAGAAGCTGTCGGGTTTTTATGTCTGTTTCCTGACCTAGCATGACTCTACTAATAATGCGAGAACTTCAGTGCTGGTATCTTGGCAGCCTAATATAGGAGGTCAGTCAGTAAATACAGTTACAATTTTCTTTGCCTCAGCAAAGACAGTAAGTCGAACACAATGTAAACAAGGTGGTTGGATCACTTCCCCCACCAGTAATATTTGTAGTTATGCAGGCAAATTTAATGGGCGTGATTAAATCTCATGCTCCAGCTTGGCAGCTGATTAGCTGCAGGGGGCAGGCAGGAATTTCCTTTCTGTTCCAGGGTTGCACTCTTTCCAAGTCCTCCTTCATGCTTGTGCCAAGGATCTCAAAGTGCTTTGCATTTTTAATTACATTTCTTCACACCCCTGTGAAGAGTGGAGATGAGAGATAGCACGATCGGCAACGGAGCAGTGGGGAAACTGAGGCATTAGGAGGTGACAGCCTGCTTGGGACAAGACAGGCAGTTGCCGTTAGACTTGGAGAAAGGAGAGCTGAGCATCCCAGAAATCTTCCCTTGAGGTTTCTGTGAGTCTAGTGAACTTGTGCCTAGTTCTCGACAGTCTGTGCCTTAACGCACTAAAGTCTTGGTTGTCTGCAGAGACAAAATGGTGCTTTTATGTATGTATTAGTATACTGTCACCGACAGGGAAAATATATCTTTCTCCCCTGGAAATTTTAATTTCTTTATTTTTGTCTTTCATCACTCTCTTCCTCTCATTTCTGAGCAGAATGGCCTGTATATGTGTTTCTTCTCTCTGTATGGAAAAGCACTTTGCTCTGAAATAGCCTCAGGTGTTGGCCACAGCTGAGGCAGAGAACTGGTTCAGCTCTGTAAATGACATGCTGCTTTGTCCCTACAGGGCGAATTAGTGAATTTACTGTGTGGATTCACCTTCAGTGGGTGTACACGGAGGTAGCTACACCGACTTTGATTTCTTTACCTGGATGTACAGCTTGCAACATCAAGGAGGAGAAAATCCTCTTCTTACTAAGGCACGCTCTGGTCCAAAGAAGAGACCATAGGTGTCCTGACAAAACTGTCACATATTAACCTATCTCGCCTGTGTATTGCTAACGCTGTGGCTGATGAAACACGGAGAGCAGTAGGGATTAGCTGAGTCTTCACCCTCCTTCTCAGGATGGTGGGAATGGAGAACGGGCTTTTCCCAGTTTACTTAAAGCCTAAAGCCCAATGGGAAACAGTGTGTTTTGGATCTCCCAGGGTGGGGAGGGTTTCTTACAGGTGGGGTTTTTTACTTCTGCGGTGGATGATTTAAGCTGTATGATTTCACATGAACAGCATCCTCCAGAGGCTGGTTTTGTGGATCCGGAGTGGACAGAAACTTCTGATGTGCAGTCTTGAGCCAGCAACTTGATGGCTGGAGAGAGGCAGCAATTCAGGCATACCCTGTAGTCCCCACTGTTATGGGACCTCCTGCCCAGCCCACTATCATGGTAGGAACAGAGGTTTCTAGCTGGAGTACTCTGAAGCTTAGGGCTGAGGCCAAAGCCTGGCTTACTAGGCATTTCAGTTTCTAAGATGGATGTCTAAATAAGATGTCTGAATCTGATCCTTAGTCTAGTCTGAAAGTGTAATTGTAAATAAACAATACCTTAATCCCTTTATAGTTTCCAGCTTTCTCTCATTGAATGTCTCTGTGCTGGCGTTTGGAGAGCGTTCATCACAGTGGTAAATGACTGTCTGTTTGGTCTGCACATGGTATAATTAAGTATCAGCTGAGCCCATAGCATAATGTGATAATTCTTGTTCTGACCAGCTGAAATAACTCAATCTAACAACTGTGCTCTTCTTACTCCTCTCTTTCAGTTCCCAAGAAGCTTCTGCATGAAACCCAGCCAAGACCAACCAATTACCAAGGATTTCAGAAGCCACATTTTCCACTGCGGCCAAGAGTGTTTGATCCTAATGTTATAGGGGACGGTGTGTTTCTTTCTGATGTCTCTCCTTCCAACATAGGGCAAGCTCTCCCAGGTAGCTATGCCTATTGCGATCTTGGCCCGAATCTAACTCTGTTGTGGTTACTGTTCCCTTCTATCTCCCCTTACTTGGGTTTCTATATTGTTCCAAACCCCATACATGTCACAGTCAGAAAGAGAAGCTTTAAGGCATGACCAGAGACTGACTAAAGTGAACTGTGAAACTTACACTGTGTTTCTTGAAATAGCAGTCATGGCCATGCATGTCAAAACTCATCACAGAAATACTTTGCAGATCCCTCTAATACAGTGGCAAAGAAAAAAACAGGGCAGAGACAGTAGATCTGCCTCACAGGGGACAGAGAAGTTTTCAACTGAGCTTTGAAATATGATGCTATTTTCATAAAATGCAAAGTCTCTTGACTTGCGGAAGATATGAATGAAGTAAAATCTTAGCTATCTATAGGGATAGGTGAGTAGGAGGAAGGGATGGTGTATGAATAAAGGAAAAGCACAGGTGAGCACGTATGGGGTTAGGTGGTGGTTTTGCATTGTGTTTCCCAACACGCAGGAGATGATATATGACAATACTTCTGAAATTCCCAGCCTGTGCTCCCAGAGATTCAGCTCTAGGGTGGGTATGGGCAGAGCTACCTTGTCTCTGTCTACAATCCTGGAAAAGTTAATCCACAGCTTGGATAGTCAATCCACAGATAACTAAGAGTTGGCAATAAGAGATTTGTCAGTTTGGAGGCCTTACTGAAAAATTGTCAAGGAAAATAATTTTGAGTTAGCCCAAAATAAATTTTGTGATCCTGGTGATTCTTTTAAGCAAGAAAAAAAAAATCCTGAACTCATTTTCATTCATCTAAACATTTCACTTCTACAAATGACACCTTTTGTTTAGTTTTCACATTGTTTATTCATTCATTTTTAAAATATGCACCACTTTTCAAACAAAGATGTCATTTTGAAATTAAAAGCTAAAAGAATGTTTTGAAAATAGCAAAAGGAAATATTTGGACATTTCTGTATGCTCCCTTCCTGTTTTATTTCTTTCATTAAAACTGTTTGCTAAAGTCAGCCTGGTATCATGAATAACCTCTCCTATGCTTATACTGTGGTGTTGGGCAAATTCACTGCTAGCTGAAATAATTTTGCTCAGCTTTGGTGTAAAGTCACAGGGAAACAGTTCGAGTGACTGGGAACCTAAGAAAGGGTGGTGAAGAGAAAACCAGCAGTAGGTGAGCTGATCAGGTATAGACAAGGTCTTCAAAGCTACCAAGGAGGAAAAGATCTTTTAGTATGATCCTAGAATGAATGACAGACCAGAGAACCACATAGCATAGCAACACATGGCCCTTGTGAAATTGTGTTTGTTTTTTCCCTCCTGCATAACTCCAGTGATTTTCTGTCTTCCCTGTCTGTGCTTGTACAATCCTGCAGATGACAAAACCAGTTCTGTGGTTTTGTGGTGCTCTTTGCCAGAGTATAGTGTATACAGACGAGTATTCATTTACAAACTTGTTTGATTGCGTCTGTTCTTTGGACAAGTCAGAAGTAAAAAAAAAAAAAGATTCTTCTTACGTGTCACATGAGAGGAGTTATGCCTTACTCTGTCTCCTAAATACACCATTATTCCACAGCATGGTTTATAAGGGATGCCCCATGCCCAACAGAAGTGGTGTCCATCTGAGCCTTTCCTGGCTGACCTAGCACATGCACATGGAAGCCCCCACTGCAAGTATAATTTAAACCTTAGTCCTAGTGAGATCCCGTGAATGTATTGACAGTGAGGGGCAGGTGGGTTGTCACTAACCCAGAACTGGACATGAGAGAGCATGGCGCAGAGGCCCCAGGTTCATGTCCTACCAGCTCTGTGCAGCTGCAGTCCAGCCACATTAACTGGACTTTAATGCAGAGTGGTAGAAAACTCTCAAAGACCTAGCAGAAACCTGGAGCCCCCTAATTCAGTAGTCCTCTATACGATGAGATATATGGTTATGAAATATATGTGAGACTATATCCTGGTGGTGCCCTTCTTTTTCATTGATTGTAAAGGGATTTTAGACTAACTAGTTCAGAGCCAGACCTCAGTATGTAGACATCTCGGGCAGGATTCAGTTACTCCCATATAAATGTGTCATTTGAGATGACCTGGGGTGTTCACCTGGCTTCTAAATGCTGCCCTAGAAGAGTAAGAGTTTCCCCTACATCCCCTCTCATACCTGCCATCTCTGTGTGGATGTCCTCCTGACCCTGAGATGTCTTAGAAGTCTTAAATACATCAAGCTTTAAGTGTCTGCTATGGGGAGAGCTGAATGACTCTCTAGGATCTGTCAACTAATAGCAGGATTCATTTGCCTCAGTTTAGATGCATAGCGCTACTTGAGATGCTCTGAAGTACCCAGTTTTTAGGTTCAGTTTTTAGAAATGAGAAATCTACCTTGCTTCCATGGATTTCTTTGCAGGAACAGTGGCAGAGAAAAATCCAACCACTTGTACAGACATAGATTTATCAGACAAGGAGAATAAAGATTAGAGGGCATGTTGGTGCCTATATCTGAATTAAAAGATTTTCCAAAACTTTGCTATTGATTTCCTGCTGCATGTGGCCTTGGCCCTCTGTGCCCCAGTGCCTCCATATGTACAACTGATCTTTGGTGTTCTCTATTTTCCTAAAGCAAGATGTTCTTGGGATATTTTTCCTTTTTGGATCTGCCAAAAAGGGAAGATCCAGAAGTGGTGTCCATCTCAGCCTTTCCTGGCTGACCTAGCACATGCACATGGAAGCCCGCACTGCAAGTATAATTTAAACCTTAGTCCTAGTGAGATCCCGTGAATGTATTGACAGTGAGGGACAGGTTTAAAGTTTTTAAATACCCATGTTTAAAACCTTTGCTTCAGGGCCAGTCATTAACACCTTGGTAGCTTGTGACATGTGGCTTTCCCAAGGCCATGCAGCTATTCAGTGGCAGAGATACAACTGTGCCCGCATTCCTTGGGGCTGATCCCTTACAGCGACACCTGGACATCCATCCCCGCTGCTTCTCCTCCGAGGCAGACTGGGAGTTGGCATCACTGCATGCACGTTCATGCACTCAGTCCCTCTCCATCCAGTATTACCTGTTCTCTTTGACACCCCTCAGTTTCTGTTACTGCTTCTGTGGGCTGAGCCACTTCATGGCATGCACAGTGGGAAGCTGAACGTGACGTCTCACGCTGCTGGGTTTGCAGGGAAAGGAGACGGATCGGGCAGCCAGTGAACACAGACCATCTCGCATCATGGCTGCTATCAGAGTGCCTTTGCTCACGTGGCACTGATGGCATTATCGGAGATGGACCTGACAGTTTCCTGAATTTAATACCTGCAGATAAGTGGAAGCCAGGTGCAAGTCTATGATTTTACAGTGCGATGCTTGCTTTTGGCCAGAACCAGACACCCAGGGAAGGGAGCCTGAAAAGCTGTAATAGCTACAGTCAAACAATCACATGGATGATGGAGCTGGATCCTGTGCACCTTTTCATGTGTTTAAAACAATTAGTGTTTTGTGACTCGTGGGGGTGTCTGCCTGCAGATCAAGGTGCAGGGAGCACTCAGCAGCGAGCTGATAAGGTCTGAAAGGGTCTCTTTGAGCCTCCTGGAATTAGCTGCCTCCTTAGCTCCAGTCTTCCACAAATAAAATCAAATCATTAACCCATGTTCACTCACCTCTCCAAAGGGGAAATGGTGTCTGGGTGAAACACAATACGAGCAGGCTTCTGAAGGAAGTAATAAATTCGGGTCTGCCCTTCCCCGCGAAGGCTGGAGAGAAAGCACGTCTGTTTGCCAGGTGTGGATGGATCACTACAGCACGACACCAGCAGAGGGTTGCTGGCTCTGCCTGTGTTTTGCAGTCCTTATTACAAGCTTAGCTGAACCCACTGTTGATAAAGGCTCCTTTGATTTACATAAGAGAAAAGAAACCTGATTATATATTTGCTGTAGCGTAGGTGGGTGTGTCTAAGTGGTGACATGAAAGAGCAGGAGACGGGGCAGAGAAGATGCTGCCTGGATGCAGACAGGGTATGTGCTCAGCTGAAGCTACCTGAGAAGGTTTAGTTGCCCCCCAAAAAGGGGCAAATTTGGGTGGCTTGCTGTTGAGGGGCTCCAGATTTCTGAACGCAGATGCTGACCTGCTGGGGATAGGGCAGGGTAGGGCTGGGGCACGTGCCTCATTCCTCATTCCCCTTCTGTTTCAAAGCAGAGAAGAAGAAAGGGAGATCGGCCACCTTCTACCCTCTAGACAACACCCCCTTCCTGCTTCCCGTGGATGAGACACAACCGCCGGCACTCAACAGCAGCATGGAGCCCGTGGGCGTTAGCACAGAGATGGCACTGCTCAGCAACATCCTAGCAGCGTATGCCTTTATCACAGGTAGGTCTTGCGGTCTGCCATCTCTCTGGGCTCTCGCAAGCTCTTTGTAGACCCTCAATTGAGTCTACATTCCACAGTCACCTAGGGCTAAATCTGCCTCTTTGAACTGTTTATATTTTTCATTCGTCTCTCAGCAAATTCTGCCTTGAAAGACCTGACCAGGGCAGTTCTAGCAGACAGTATATAACAGGGTTTATTGTGCTCTGCTTTCCACTGGATTTGCTCTCATCCGGAGTTAAATACAATGTAATCTTACATGTGGTATTATTCCTAATGCTCCTTTTTCCTGGAGATCAAAGCCTGGCTCATTAGGGAGGCAAGCTTGTTGTCCTGTAATTTGGAAAATAAGCAGCACTCAGATCATTACCCTGCTTAAGAGAATTTGGCTTATCTTCAGTAGAAGTGTGAAGATAAAGTAACTTGAGAGTCTGCTTAATTGTACATTTAAATCTAGTTTAGAGTAAGATTTCCTTGGATCACAGTTTATCTTTCACCCACATGTATCTTTCAAGTAACAGAGGAGCAGTCTTCTAATAAGATTTGCTTTAAAAGTTGAAATAAAGATTGTGTACCCTGTTGAGCGCTTGGGGTCAATGTCAATTATAGCAAATAATTGAGAGGCAGAGGCAGGTGATATAGTGCAAATATTTCCCATCCCACAACTGCATGAGGTATCTTGTCAGCAGTAGGGATTGCCTACAGAGTTGGAGGACCTAACCCAAAAAAAGGAGGAGCACTGGCTGAATAGCATTGGATGCACTCATTCAGCATATTTTAGGCCAATCTCTGCTGCTTTCCCAAGAAGAAGGGCCCTGGTTTCTGTGTAACTAGCCTCCTGGGGCAGGACATACTGTTTGTGGTCACTTTTTTCTTATGGGTGTTCTCCATTTGTTTAATGAAAGGTTTGTATCCCTATTACCTTGCAATACTTATTGCCAAGCAATATTACCTTGCTAGTAATATTAATGTGTTGCTCTTTTACTACATGCTGTTAATAATTCTGTGTACTGTGGCCAGTCTGCTAGCACCACTGTAATGCAATTATGCTTTTCTGGAGCAGTGAAGTCAATATAACTAAAACTCCAATATTTGTGAGCTAGTTTTTCATGTCGGTGTGCCATTCAGTCTTGCTAATTCATTAAATACTAATGCATTCTTGGTGCCATGCTCTTGCTCTTGCTGAGATACCACCATGCTGCTACAGACAAGTATTTGGATTTGAAACAACTAACTTGGGCTTTGCATTTTGGAATCACTGAGTAGATTAGTAAGAATGTTGCTGCACATTTAGTGGAGGGTCCTTCTAAAAGGACCATGAATGGTGAATCCAAAGTTCTGCACGTCCAATGGTGGCATCAGGATCCATCTTTTTGTGACACCTTTAAGAGGCAGGCGGCTTAAGTGGAATTAGTAGTGTTCTTCATAAAGGATAGCTGAGTAGGATATATTTTTTCTTGCATGGGCTTCTCTAAGGAAAGATTAGAAAAAGCAAACTTTAATGGAGTATTCTGTCTATCACGCTTCTCCCCCTCTCTTACCTACAGCTGCCATTTTCTGGCATGAAAATACCTGCAGTCCCAAACTTACTATAAAATAAAATGCTGTTAATATTATTTTCCCCATCTGAACAGTAATGGGCAGCAGAATGTTGTAGGATTTATGGTCGGGGACAGTTGGGACGATGATTCAGGGCTGCTGACAGTGCCCCATGGACTTTGCTTCCATTGACCACAGCAGAACTCTTTGACCCTGCATTCATTTTGTAGGGCACAAGGCCTCGATTC
Organism: Ciconia boyciana; assembly: GCF_034638445.1. NCBI lineage: Eukaryota > Metazoa > Chordata > Aves > Ciconiiformes > Ciconiidae > Ciconia > Ciconia boyciana. Next base: position 7,988,112 of record NC_132936.1, on the reverse strand, counting down.
ATCCCCTTCACAAGGTGTCAGTCTTGGCAGGAGCCTCTAGATTTTACTGTAGCACAAATAATAAATAAGGACGGCTTTAACTGTCTTGTTGCTGTGGGATTTGCTTGCCCTCTCCTGATGTGGTCTCCTTGTGATGTGTTCACATCCACTGGATGTCAAATAGGTAAAACTCAGACCTCACGACTTTGGTTTCCAGTGATGAGTTCAGGAGTTGTTGCTCATGTTTTCCAGTGTACTTAACCATGGTTGTTAGATGGGTTTTAGTCTCAATGATATATAAGTTCAGTTTGTTATTTTTACAAAAATAATTGATGGCTGCCCCATGGTTTGAAACAGCAGATGCCCTAAACCATCTTTATCTGCTGCATGTAATTTAGCCCTCTGCTTTTAGCAGAAGGGATGGATTTGGCATGATTTATTTTGTCACACGTGAATATGGAGAGGTTTTAGATTATGAGTTCAAAGACAAGCTGTGTCACAGGGCACAAATATCATTTGCATAAAACGAGAGCACTGCAAAGCCATCCCTCTTCATATTGCAGATTTTGAGCAGCAGCACAGTTGGAAATTTTTGTGCTCGCCTGAGTTTGGAGCCCTGAAGGCAGCTTAAGCCACAGCAGCTGTTGATGTCCATAGAGGAGCCATTATAGTGGCTCAGGAGAGGCAGGGTATCAGACGGCTAGGGAGGGCTGGTTCTGGTTCACACATCTTCCCACTGCTCCTGACCGCAGCCTTGGTGCCAAAGAGAAACATTAGTGCAGGAACTGCTCTGTTTCATGACACTAAAAACGTCCCTCAGGTAAACTCTGCAGACTGAAAGTGCTGTATTCAGGGCTTCCCTGTGCCGATGAGTTGGCTCAGAACACGACTTTGCAAGAGAGAATTGTACATAGGCAGGGGCAACATATAAACATGTTTTTTCTGTTGGGGCAGGGGGTTGTGTATACCCTCAGACCCACTCCAGGAAAAAGAAGCTAGGGGCACTTGGTATGCCATGGGTAAAGCACGTGCTTGAAAGGACAATCCACTCTACTACTTTTCATGCCTCCTGGCAGTGGGGTGTCTCTTAGCCTGGGGACAGCATCCACAAATCACTGGGATCCCCTCTGTGCTCAATGGTGTTCACATTTTCTGCACAAAATGGCAGGTTTGGGTGGGCAGCTGCAGATGAAGAGTCTGCAGGCTCGATCACTCCCACACGCAGAGTTTTGCAGTGTACAGAAGGGAGAAGTGCTAATAATTAGCGAAAGCCTCTGTGCTCATTTCCACCATCTTTTTGGCTGATGTTCCCATATAAAAGTTGGGAACATTCCTATTGACAACTGAGGAGTGAAAAATCACAGCACAGAGGAAGAAAAACCTCTTTGCAGGAATCTTGGTTTTTCACCATCAGATCTGTTTGCAGCTATCATTGTGGTTAGGAGTATCAAAGCCAGTTAGGTGTCTTATCCCAGCTTCCAGAACCTTGAAAACATTTCTTCAGAAATAGGGAGCAAGAGTGAACAATGTCAATGAGGAGTGAATATATCATCTGATCAAACAAATAAATATCGCTAATATTAGATAATAATATTAGAGTTCAATCTTGCAAAAGACTCAGAGATGCCCTTAATTTGAAAGCTTATTTTCTTTATAGAATTAGGTTTTTAATTAGATGCAATCTCTGCCTACAAACCTCAGACCTGTTATTTGTCATGGACCCATTCCAAAACCTGTCTGAGTGTTTGGAAAGACTTCAGCAGGCTCAGTGACAGCTGGAACTGTCTTTGCAGTCACAGTCTACCAGCAAGACCAGAACCATCCCTCGTGGTTATTTAAATATTAAACATTCAAATTGTATCGGAGCACTTCCAGTGCCTCCTTTTGGACAGGAGACTTATTCCAGTTTTGTCATTACATTCAGGCTGAAGTAGTTGGAGGGAAACCTCCACAAATCCCTGTTTTATTCTTCTTCCACAAGAAAAGCTGTGCTGCCAAGTTATTAACAAGGGGCTTCCAAAAAACAACCCAGGGGAGATCATTCCAACTTTTAGACTGCTTGGCCTGAGCCTTATTAATAAGGGGCTCCTGGAGAGCTTCCTCTGTTCTACCAGGGGATTTCGGCAGCCTGTGGGGCTAACTGTAAATTCTCTAGAAGATATTGCTCCTACTGTTTGTCTGGCCATGCTTAATGCTGAACCTTTTACTGGGGCCCTCTGAAATTTTCCTCCCCACTGAGGTTTCTGAATGCATGAAGCCATCACAGGAAGCCAGCAGCGTTAATGCCTAGATTGTTTTTTATTTATTGAAACAATTTATTATAATAGCAATAACAACCTTGGCCTGGGGCATTTCCTGGGGAATTAATGGCAGTCTGGGCTGATGCTCCCAGCAGATTGTTAGCCCTCAGGAAACAGGCTCCGTAATTGCTGCTGGTTTGGTTGGAAAAACAAAATAAAATGTGTTTCTAATTTTTGGCCAGTTTGAGTGCCTAGAAAATGGTGGCTTTTGTATAGAGGGTTATAAAGAGCATATATCTTTTGTCTGCATGGATTAAATTCAGGCTCGAATCAGTGACATTTTCATCAATGCTTTCAGTCCAGAAAGAGAAATATCAGGAAGAGGATAGGTAACCCCAGCTAAAGAGGCTAACAGCAACTGGGTCCTGCTGCAAGTTCAGGAGAAAAACAGCTCTGAGCTGTCATCCACAGCAGTGGAAGAAAAAGCTACAGTGGTCAAAATCCATGTGTTAATGGATGTACACACAGACACACATGGATGCATATCAAAATTATGTTCCCTCCTGCTACTGATGTCCACACACTTTTAAAAAGCTTTTTTTCAAATATAATGAGTGTTTTGAGGAGCTTCAGTGTTAGTATGATGAATCTGAGCCACCTTCAAGTTTTTGGAAGATGCCGAGCATCCATTTGCTGAAGAGGATGCCCCTTTTTAGTCTTTGCAAGTAGAACATGCAATGGGGGAGGCTCTCAAAATCACTAATCAACTGTCAAACCCCCAAATCTAGGTTATTGCTGACTTGGCTACTTCAAAAGAGAAAAAGCAGAGCCCGTGGTTTTTAGCTTAAGTTGCTCTTTCTGCTGTGAAAAAAAGAGATGTTGCTGTGCGAGTGGATTGCACGTATGATAAATGCCAAGACTGCAGTTGAATGTAGGGTTACAGCTTAGTGAGGAAGTCCAGACAGTGTCTCAGATGTTGACAGAGTATCTGTAGGAGCTCATAAATGCCACTGGAGCCCAAAGATTCAATTACAGCCGTCGCACTGCATGAAGGGCTATACATACAAGCACAAGCAGGGGATGAAAAATGGTTGCTTAAGTAGCAATTGAGGTGCAGCTTGCTCATGAGCTGGATACAGTAGGATGGAAAAAGGAGTGTGGAGGTGAAAGGAAAAGCAGGACATGGACAAACGTGGGGGAAGAGAAACTGCATGTGTCTGTGTCTCAGGCTCCAATCTATGTTGGTTTTATGAGTTGCTTTAAAAGAGTGAGCAGCGGAACTAATGCAACCAAATCAAGCCCATGTGTGTGCAGGAACGTGGTGCTCAGGAAAGTGTGCCTGGCATCCTGTCAGCCAGGCAGAGCGGAGGCAGGCTGGACCGAGCATCTTCCAGTACAAAGAGATCAGTCCTGCTCGTTTGTTCTTCTCACACTCCCACACTCTGGGTGTCCCCAGAGCCCTCCTTAGGCCTACTTGCAAAGGGAGCTTTGCAATTACTCTCCTGAGTTATACTGCACATGGAGGTAAAAGTGCTATCAGGTAGTGATTCTACTTTTCCTGGGGTTTTCAAATCTCTGAGATGTAGGCCACTTCTTTACTGTTCACTCAGTACCAAATGGGCAGCAGCTTTGCTACTGCACAAACAGGGCTGCAGGTTTAATTTGAGTTCTGCCCCTTGAGTTCAGAGTTGCCGTTAGCTTCATTGGAGCCAGGATTTCACACAGCCAGACTGCTAAAGAGCCATTGGCACATCCTTCGTGCCTGCTCTGGTATCTTCTCTTTTACCTTTGGATTTTTGCTGTTTCACTTTTGTCAAAATATCTTAGCTTAAAACTTCTGGCTTTGGTCTCACTTGACTTTTCAACTACTGCTGCATTTCTCTCCTCTTTCTTTTTTTTGACTTGTTGAATGCATCTGCTGCAGTTTTCTCCTCTTTTTTGTAGTCTCTCTTCAGCCTGTTTTTTTCCTCACGCCATTCACACCAACCACTCTGGCAACAGTCTCATGTTTTATTAGCTATCATGACTATCTTGACATCTTCCTCTACCTTGGCTTGTCAGTTACCTTTGAGATTTACTGGGGAGAGAAGTGAAGAGCACAAAGGCATTTTGTCTCTGTAACTGTTCCATGAGCATCTCCAGGCATTGAACTATGTGTTGCCTTGAACAGTGCACGAGTCTGTGTTTGGGCTCTGACCACAGAATCAGAGAATAATTTAGGCTGGAAGAGGCCTCCAGGGGTCACCTTGTCCAGCCCCCTACTCAGAACATGGCTAACTTCAAATTTAGAGCCAGCTTTGAAATTAGAATAGGGTCTTGTCCTGTTGAGTTTTGAATATGTCCAAATGGTTTCCAGTTCATCTTCTGCAAACTTTGCTTTAAGGAAATCAGCTGGAGAGGGCAGTTTCTAAAAGCACAGTGGGGGGAAGTGAAGGTAGAGTGTAGCCTTTTAGTTAACAGAGGTCTTTCGGGACTTAATGTCAGGCTCTCAGCTGGTGGGAACTGTTACAGCTCCGTCACTGAGTTTAAGGGAATAAGACTCATCTGAAGAACTGACTCCATCCTTGAGCTCAGGACTCCCAGCAGACACAGCAGAGTAGACCTGGCCTTGACACTTCTGCTTGGTTCACCTTCACCCATTCAGTGTACCTATAAACCTGCAATATTGCAGGGGAATTGCAGTAACAACATTTATCATAATTACACTTCTAAGTAGTCCCATGACCCCCCCCAAAAAAAAGGTAGTAAATAAACAAGATGACCTAGTTTAAAAGGCATTGTGGATCCTTTGGAGTCTTGTTATATCACCCCTCAAATGTGGCTATGGAGGATTCATCCTGTTAGTGCACTGACTCCAGCTATGCTTGTGTAGCACAGGTATACATTTTGGTGGTCTGGGCGGAAAGCCAGCACACTTGCCTTAGATAAGCAAATGAAACCTATGAATAAATAATATGCATTTTTCCATGCTGCAAGGCTTCCCATTTCAGCTGGGTCACAGCACAGAGAGCTTTGTAAATCATCTTTATTCCTCGTATGATGATAATGGATGTGACACAGAGACGCACTTAGCTGCTGCTGGGTGTGCAGCACCCTCGTGTCAACCCTGCTCGTGCAGCCACTGGAATTAGCATTTAATTCTGCGGGTTGCTCCTTCCCCTTCCAGACAACTCCAAGACATGACTGCAGTGAACCCACATTCTGCATGCGGGCAAATGCCTTGGCAGCAAATCCACTGTTTAAATTCCCCTTCCTGATTTCACTGGGGAGAGGAGGCAAAGGAGGGCTTGGAAATAAAAGCAACCATCAGACACTCTGCCCCTCCAGAGACCATGGCTGGTATGTGCACAGAGGAGCTGTGTGTGTTTTGTTCTTTTAAGAGTTGGTCTCGAGAATCATTTTCTTTCCCCTTTCAGAAAACCCCGAGCGGGCTGCTCTGTATTTTGTCTCCGGGGTGTGCATTGGACTCCTCTTGACCCTGCTGGCCCTGGTGCTAAGGGTGTCCTGCCGAACTGATTGCAAACGCTCCTCCACAAAAAAACCTCCTCGGGAGCAGGAGAGCGACAGCGACAGCAGCGACAGCGATGACGATTCGGACACCACTTCGGACCTGTCTGCCCGCAGGCACCGCAGGTTCGAGAGAACTTTGAACATGAACGTCTTCACTTCGGCGGAGGAGCTGGAGCGAGCTCAGCGGCTGGAGGAGCGGGAGCGCATCATCCGGGAGATCTGGATGAATGGCCAGCCAGACATCCCAGGGACCAGGAGCCTCAATCGTTACTACTAAGCGATGAGGAGTCCAGCCGTCCTGCCCTGCACCCTGGGGCTCCTCCACACATGATAGAGGAGAAGGAGGGAAGGAATATTACGTGGGTGTCTCCCCTTTTCCTTTCAGGCATTCTACCTGGAGCAGTGTGGATGGACAGCAATAAAGCTTTCCCCATCTCCTTCTCCCTGACATATTGCTATCACCCCTCTTCACGGACACTTTCTGGTTACAACAGAGGTGGTTGCCAACTTCACTTCTTAGTAGCAGGCAGGAAGGTGACAAAAAAAATCCTCCCGTTTGGGACATGGAATTTGGCATGCTGCGGTACGAGTGCTCCTCTCTTGGCTGGGAAGAGAAGTTGTCCAGGTTTTGGTGTTCATTTAGGATTTTTTGGTTTCCCTTTCCTGAGGACTGTGGGAGAATACTGAACAAAATGACAAATCTGGAAAGATGATTTTGGAAGGGAGGGGGCGGTGCATCCTGACCGATTGTCTTGTGACTTCAGAAGCCATGAGATTAACCTAATTAAAACCCAACGACAGATATGACTTGTTAAGAACTGGGGGATGGGGGGGAGGGGGATTCTTCCATTGTGAAATCATCTCGGTGCTTGGATATTTGCCATAGTGTATTCAGTTATTTATGGCTGTCTTTTCATCTTCCTTTTCAATGGGAACTTTTTTTTTTACTGACACCTCAGGGATAAAATCCTATTATTTTTTGAGTCTGTTCTCCCTGCTGGCCCCTGTCAAACACAACCCAACCCACCTCCAACAGTGAAATTATGGTAATATAAGAGATGTGTCAGTGACTGGTGAGAAGTTAACAACCTCAAAGAGGTTGAAAAGGGTTTTCTTTTTGTTTTGTTTTAAATATATATATATATATTTGAAGATGCTGCACAGGAATGTGCCTTATTCTTTTTTTTGTTGTTAAACTACAGTTTTCCTATGGATAGCAATGCACAATGTTTTATATATTTTATTAAAAAAAAAAAAAAATAAAAGGTCTATGTTTACCAGAGGAAAATGGAGACAGAAGAAGCCACATACGACAACAGAATGGGTAATAAATGCTAAATAAACTCTGGTTTGCTTCAACACATTTGAATTTGCATCCTCACTTTTGGCATAGGTGTTGCTCAAGGGAGATTCTTTGGAAGAGTAGCACACCTCTGCAGGCAATCAAGGCTGATGTCTTCTGCATGCAGGAACCTGGAGGCACTTTTTCCTTTGGCTGCAGCCCATCAGTCTGCTTCTGTGGTGCACATGAGCAGGAGCAGCTGCGCAATGTGTTGGTTCTCAAGGGGCTATACTAAAGCCTACCCACACCAAGGGAAAGAGTCCCAGTGATTTCATGATGTTTTGAGTCTGTCCCCCAAACACAAATCATACCTGGGCCAGAAGCAAATGTTAAATAAACCAAAAAATACACAGGAAAAAGGTGAAATATATTTTAGTGCTCCCTCAGTTGTCCCATGGAGTGTTCAATGGGATATCGCCACCCTACTCGCTATCTAGGTGCTTATTAGTCACTCCCAAGCCCCAGTTCAGATCACTTCTGCCATAAAACTTGGTGTTTTTCAAGTCTGCATGACACTGCTTTAGCCTGCATGGCTTTGGGATGTGCTCCTCTGACACTTAGATATGCTGATGTCTTAAAAGTTCACAAAATGCCAGCAAAGCAAATCACAACCAAAAGCTCTGAATGCCCAGAGCTTTCCCCTAGCCTCAAGGACAGATGAACATGGGTGGACGTGCCCACAAGATGACTGAGGTCACTAAAGTGGGGCTGTTCATGTGCTGTGCCAAACAGCTGCATGGTGGGACAGCCCCCTGACACCAAGGGCCTTCTTGGCACACTTTGGAGTCACTGGCTAAGGAAAGCTGCATTTGAAGTGCCCACACTTACTTCTCCTGGCTTTTGCATGGTGAGAGCAAAATTGAGTAACTGCAACTGGTGGTACTGGTAACATCAGAGATGAGGCTAGCCAGCGAGAGGTGGCTTCACCTGGGAAGGCAATACTAGTACTGTAGAGCGACTCCTGTTCCTGGGCCCGTGAAGGTTCAAATGGAAAGGCTCAGTATTGACCTGGGATGTAATTTTGCAGCTGATATTTAGAAATAAAGCAGGAGGCAGGTCCCGAACCCTGGATGCATTGCCAGGTGCTGTGCTTTAGCTGGAATGTTGAATGTGCTCTGCTGAGGGTGTTGAGGAGCAAAACGACAGGATGAGGTCAGCAGGATCAGTTTTGTTGGCCATGTGTTTTCCCCTATAGCAAGATACAGTCCCTCAACCTTGGTGATTAAGGGATGGCAAATTTTCAGATTTAGACTCCTGTGTCCTGGGAGATAGACTGCAAAACTGATAATAAAAATGCTATAAATGAATGGATTTATGTATATGATTTTCCCAAATGAATTTTTTTGACCAGAGGAAAGAGCAAGTGCGGTAAGTCTGAGTGTACCTCATACGCAACTGAGGAATTAAAATATCTGCTTCAAATGTAAATCACAACTGAACCCCAGTTACAAATGGATGAACAATCCCCCCTTAGCATTGCATTGCTAGTGCTGCTGTAAATCTTCCAGCCGAAGCTTGCAAGAGAAAGGTTGTGCACGTCGCTTTTCAGAGTTGAGCAGACAAGCCCAGCTCAGCCTTGCCCTAGGTAACAAGATGTAACAAAAGTAAACTCACCGTCTTCACAGCATGTGTAATACTTTTACTAGTCCTTTTGTCTCAGGGCCATGCATTTCTAAAAAGGCTTTGACTAAAGAAAAAGAAAAAATACAATCCTTTGAGCTACCGAAAGTAAAAGACTTTAAGTCATTCTGTAACTATTTCTGGGTTTGTCCCAAAAGTGCTGAATAGTTTGTCTGGGGGGAAAAACACAATCAAGATTCATGGGGCAGGAGTTGGTGGTTTGCCTTTAACTCTATAAACCAACGGAGCAAAAACACTCACCTGGTGTATAGAAGAGCTGGATTCACTGTGTCAAATCCCTATTTCTCACCCCACAAAAGAGTATGTTAAGCACACAGAGCTTTGGACTTGTCTGGTTTCAATCTTTTGTGTTGTACTCACCGTGTCACATGAAACATTTAAACACTCATAGAGCCAGAGAGCAGTGAATTTTTTCTTTTCTACCAGGCTAATGTGAATCCCTCTTGTAGGAGGTTATGCGTAGCTCTGCTCTCTTACTTCCATGCTAATTTAATTTTTTACATGAAAGTGAGATATTGTTTCCAGAATAACACTATACAAATTCCCCAAGACAGATAAAGAGTTGAAATCAACTTTTCCTGTTTCATGAATGAATTTCCTAATCAGTGAGTGTTTGGATGAAAAGTTGCTGAGGTCATTTTCCATGTGAATCTATTCTTTATGCCTCAGTTTGCTTTTATAATTTTATAATGGAGGATAACAGAACAATCCTGGACTCTAAGTTGCTTGTCCAGTTGGTAATAAGGGGAACCACATGATATTGTATTTAGAGATAGCATTGCTGTTGCTGTGTACTATCTGCTGGGCTGCAGGCTAGTGGCAGGTGAGCCTCGGGAAGTGAAGTGCCTGTGCTACATACCCGGACACTATCATGCTTCTGCAAATTACAGGATACTTGGATTAGTAACCACGGAGTCATTCAATTACGGTTCGATAACTTGTACCATGTTAGCTTTGTAGATGAATGTGATGATTGTTGGAAAATTATGGGTCCTTCTCCTGGGAGAAGCTGAACGCGTGGAAACAATGGATCAGACTTTCGAAGAGTCAGCTGCACATTCATTATCCTCTTGCCTGGTGGGACAGATGGGGCTGGTTACAGAAGTCACAGTTGTGTATGGAGAAACTGCAGAGAGGTAAGTTGTTCCAGTTAGATACCCGTTGTGCTCTCCTACTTGCTCCCCATTGCCCTTGACTTCTCAGGGCTGTTTTCACCTCCTGCTATCATCTGGTCCATTGGCACTGACCTCTTTTGTGGACCTGTGTTCAATGTACCCTGAAAATCTAGGTAATATGGATTTTGCTGCCTTTCCCATGTCCACCCTGGTGTTCATATCCTCGATGAATTCCAGCCAGTTAATGAGGCGTGTCTTTCCCTTCCAGAAACTGCCATACCACTACTTAACCCCTTGCCTGCCATCTTTCCCAGCACCCCATGGGCTACACAAATAAAGCAAGCTCACTTAACAGTTGTACTGCCAGGATGTAAAGCATATGCTCGTGGTGCTGTGGGGATCTGAATTTCCTCTTGTGCTGCATGGGCTGTCTCAAGTTTCTGGAGGCATCACAAGTAATTAATCATCTTGGACTGGCCCAGAAATCCTTCTGCTCACAATCATTACAGAGGTCTCCATCATAGTGAAGTTTTAATAATCCAATCTGAGTTTCTAGTGTCCTTAGATACCCCCCCCAAAATTCTCAGTGTTGCTTTCCTTTCCTCGTCCACTCATTCGAATTGGTGCAGCTTGCCCTCTCATGTAATTTCCTCCCTTTTCTCTTTGTCCGTTAGTTTGTTTCTGTGGTTTTCTCAAGGACTGTCACAGTTAGGCATAATTCACCAAAAAGGCAGTAATGGTTTTGGCTCATTACACTGCAGCTCACCTCTATGTTGCAATGAGTGTGCATTTGCTACACCCCTGGTCTGAAGGTGCTCCCTTACTCTGAGTGGATGTGGTGGTTTAGCAGTATTTAAGCAAATCAATTGCTTCAGGGGTTTTCAATTACCCACCCCTGAAGGAAGCTATTCCAGCAATAGTGGTATAACTGTCACCATTTAGAGTATTGCATCAGGGAGCCCTGGGTCACTGGTGCAATGTCACTGAGAATTATGTGTTGGCTAAACCATGACCACCTGAAAGCTGCTCAGAGATGTATGTGTGATGGATGCTCTGGGAAGTGCATTCTGGTGGACACTTGCTCATATCATGAAAGCCTACCAGTTCCCATGTGGGCCTCTCCAGAAGGATAGGTGGACTTGGGTTTGTCCTCAAGGCAACTGGCCCATGATTTCCCTCGGGAGGTGTTTGCTTGCTGAGGGGAGGTACAAGGTACATTCCTCGGTTAAATGCCTGGAAATATGGCCAGCACTGCTCCAGAAGTAGGTTTGATGGATGTCAACACTGATTCTCTTTTCCCTCTGTCTGCACACAAGCGGGCAGCTTAGGAAGGTTCCCCCTGGACCAACATGCTCCACACCAGACCTCTAATCAGAGCCCTTGGCAGGCTGGGGATGGGGGACAGGGACTTCTGCTGCCAGGCCTGTCCTCACCAAACAAGGTTTCCTAGTGCTGAAGCTTCAACAAGAACCAAGGGAATGGAGCCACCCTCTGCTGGCAAAAGGCTGTTGACATAGTACTGGGGCACTGTGGTCAAGACCATGAGCATGGCCAGGCATCTGTGATCTTCATCACTATTACTACAACCTGTAAAAAATGGCAAGATTTGCTGGCCTGCTCTTCTGGCACCAGTTCCTGAGGGACAGTCTGATTTTTCAGTGCTGGAGAAGTCATTGATTTGGGGTGTGGGAATAAACTGGCGGTAAGTTACCCATCTATGTGCATGTGTCAGTGATGGCTTCACAGTGCACTTGTACATTTGCAAACACATGGTTGCTTCCCAAGCCACTCAGTACTGTCAGAATCACCCATTTCAAAATATGGATGTATTTTTAATTCAAGAAAATCACTACCTGATTTTATGTTCTGTTTCACCTGCTTTCTCTTTTTCCCTTCCATACCAATGACAAAATAAATTGGTAAAACTAAAGCCTCAGCATCCCCTCCCAAGACCTAAGCAATCTCAAACATGTTTTATTTTTTTTCCATTCTACAATAAGAGAGTCTAAATAAAGTGCTTTACAAAAATATTCAGTAGGGGATTTTTTTTTTTCAATTGAAAGAAATTAATTTAAAAAATGAGTTCTCCATAGAGTATGTCATGTTTTCTTATCAGCTATCTTTCTAGAGAAGCTTCTGATGAATGAAAGGGGGGTATGACATTGTGATAATGCCCAATCCATCATTCTTTGGAAGCATTTTCCTTTGAGATGTTCCAGTCCCTCCTACATCCCTCCCTTGCTGAGTAATCTCTTAGAGTTCTCCTCCTGTTTCCCCTCCTAGATTGCCCAACTATGGCCAGGACTGTAAATTGTGGCAGACCACATTTCTGTGGCTGATCTCTCCTCCTTCTCTATTTCTCCTAGATGGCTGGGGACCTGTCCTACCTGTTTTCCACTAACTGCTGAGGAAACTCCACATTTTTCATGGCACTGGAATGGATCTTGGCTTTCATTAATTCATCTGCCATTTTCCTATTGAACAAAACGTGGATTGGGGGCTGGAAGGGAAAAATCAAAACCTGGTTTTGGAATTTTTTCCTGTTGAAGGACATTGTTCTGAGCAAAGCTGGGTGACTGCGAAGGAAAGCAAATCCTTATGTTGAGGCTGAGCTTGAACAGGGCAAATGCAGTCTTGAGGGGGACCTATTTATGCCAAGCCTTTGCATCCTTTGCCAAAGGACATTGCCGCTTTGGCACCTCCTGAGAACTTCAATCATTTCTCCTGCATAATAAGCTTATGATTTTGGAGCAAACACTTTATGAGGACGAATAGTGACAGAAGATGGGAACAAAGTCAAATTGCTTTCTTTCAGCTATGAGAAAACACCTTTCCCTTTCTATTATGACTTCATGAAGAAATATAAGCTGTAATGATGTGATGGAAAGTGGCATTAAAAAACCCTGAAATGGGACATCTAAGTGAAAAGGCATCTTTCTTTACAGTTTCTGGCAGGGCACTGACTTGGCTTGTTTAATTTCTGGTTGTGTTTGGAGTCTGATGTTATTCTGTACCGTGAGTGAAACATAAGCTCCCCACAGCGCTTTTCTGGGGATGCGGTGCCATGCTGGAAAAACATCCTTTGGCTTTTGAAAAGGCAGTAATTTGTACATTCCATTTCTTGCAAAGGTCTTTAAAATCCCCTTTTATGTGAAATGGTCCTCACCTCATTCTCGGTGTAAGGCGACTTTTGTTTAAATGAATGAATTGTTTAGAAGGGATAGAAGTAGTTCTCCTTTCTCCATCTCCTCCATTTTTGGAGCCTCTAGACCACCCAGGAGCAGCAGAGCTCAGAGGCATCTGATGCTTTTTCTGAACAGTTCTTTGTATGAATTGCTTTCCTTTCTGGAAATTGCACTGCTCCAAAGTAACAGGCCCAGCAGTATCTGTGAGTGTTGCTGTTTCAGCCCATAGCTGTCCTAGATGTCCAAGTTCCAATGTGCTTACAGTACCAGTAAAGCATCTGTGTATTTCTGGCATCTTTTAAAAGGACAATTTAAGAGAAAAAGTTCAAGAGGCCTCAAGCAAACCAATGTGAGTCAGAACCAGTGACTTTGCATCCAAAACCAGTGCAGGATTTTTCTCCTGGAACTGGAATTGATCTGGCAATGACAAGTTTGCTTCTGAGAACTACTAAAAAACCAAGAAAAAGTGATTGCTAATGATGCAGCCTGAAGACTAAGGAACTCACCAGACAGCACTTCCAGAGGATGCTTTTCCTGGGAGGGAAGTTTGAATGCTGTCTGACAAGACCCTGAAAGGTGCCACTCACAATCTTGGTGTACTTTTGAGACTCCCCTGATGCTTCCTTTACTATAGCAGCTTCTCAGCAGGCTTCTCTATCTTGATCTGTGTCAGGGTTTACAGTACCAGTGATGCTGGATCCCTTAGCAGATTGCCTTGTGGACCAGAGGAAGACACACATCACCAGCACAAGAAGGGATGAGGCTGATGAAGCTGAGCCTCTTCCCAGCCCACTTGCTGAGGGCTGGGGTCCCCCAGGGAATGGGCTACTGCTCCTTGGTGACTCCCTCCTGCCCCAAACACATCTGTCTACACACCCGATGTCCCTCCCTGCCCCACGCATGGTGGGCAGCCAAGAGAGTAAACCTCCTGCTCTGAGATTGCCTTCCCACCTCCAGCTCTGCCTCCTCCCTGGTGGCAGGATCACGACTTTCGCTGCATGGGGGGACCTGCACAGGAGGAAAAGGGCTGGCTGCAGTGATGAGACAGACAGCAGCATGGGAAGGCTAGGGGGATATAGATGTGGTCATTGTCTTGGGTTCCTGATGGATAGGAGAGAAGAGAGATGAGAAGGTGTCAGGAACAAGAGGTTTGGGAAACAGAGAGTCCCTTGACTCTGAGCACCCCACTCCCCAGGTCTCTCTCCCCAGCCTCAAGGCCTTCCAAAATCCCTCCCAGCTGTAGTCCTTCTGGAGGCTGGTTTGCCTGGAGGACGTAGCTCATGACACAGTCTCCAGTAGGATACATAGTCCTTTTGGATGAAAGCCCAAGCCTTGAAAGTTTTATTTACAGAACATGAACTGCTTTCATCACTGAAAACTTTTTCTGGTGCGGAATAAGTTATCTCTATCTTCCACAAAAGAAATATCTCATTTCTTCTTGTAAACAGCTTAGCGTGGCTGGTGCTGTATGGCTAATTCAGTTCACTGATAGGAAGTGATTTACCGCAGGCATATTTATATGCTGGCTATAAAATATACTCAGTTTTCCAGGATGGAAAAGTGCCATTTGAATGTGAACTAATTATATTTACTTCCTTATTTTAAATTGCCATTCAAAAGCAAAAGCAGCAGTGACAGCAGTCAATGTTTATGTCTCATACACCCACACATACCTCTTCCAGTGAAAGGATGAAGGAGTAAATAATTTCTGAATGTGTCATTTTGATTTGGACCATTTCTAGTTTATATCAAGTTATTAAAGTGCCAGAAAAAAACATAGTTTTCGACTGGTAATCTGGAATGTTTCAATTAAAAATTACCTAACAGGAATGAGTTGAGAAACCCCATCACAACTAACCCTTTTCCTTTTTTTTTAAACAAAGAAATGTTTTACTGAAAACTTCTAAGCTAATTCTACTAACCAAGAGCCAAAGAAGCTGAAGCTAAAGTCAGGCTAGACGTAAAACAGACTTTTTCAATAACAGCAATAATTTGGGATTAGAAGAAATTAGTGCTTGATGGTTTCTATGTGACTGGGGAATTTTTTAATCAGAGTAAGGGGTTTCTGAATGACATACTTCATTCTGGATCAGATGGAAATTCAGAGAAGGCCTTGACATATGTGGTACAGAAGTGATATTAGATGGTCTGAACAGCTCCTGCCAACCATATGATGTATGGCAGTGGGACCCTCTCCCGCAGGTGATACACTGCCTTCAGCTAAATGCAGGGGTCTGCTATGGCTCACATACTGGTAGCAGAGCAACCCATCAATAGCATAGAGCTATTCAACACCCTCTTCTAGCTGGTGGTCCTGCCCATGGGGTGAGACTTTTGTCCCTGAGCAGTAGCTGGCCCAATTAAAGGAAACTGGCTTGTTATAGAAGTAGTCAGTGGAGATTTTCCTTTTACCTAAGTGGCTGAGGAGCTGAAAGTCCTGGTTTTACTTTCTTGGCATCATGGGACCTGGGTTCTGTCAGTCTGGCGAGCGCTTGCCAGGGTTTGCAGCCAGCATTCACATAGCTCTGAGGGGAAACAAAGACATTTTGTATTCAAAGCACATCTTGGGGCTGAGAGAGGAGGGAGAGAGAGGAAGGAGGGAAGGGAAGAAGCTGATGTGTGTGTGGCACTTTCTCAGCCATCACTCAGAGGTTAAGGCCTCTCCAGCTGTTCTTCTCTTGTGAAGATTCATGGTGTGGCAGAGGTAGGTTGTTAGTGAGGATGCATCTCCTTTCCACCAACCTCTGCAAAAATCCTCCAGGCTGTTGAGATCAGACACTCAGAAACTAAGCAAAAGCCAGAATGAAGGGTGACAGCCACCTTCAAGTCCCTCAGTGAATGGTATCATCATTAACAACATGGTTACACACTCTGGTTTCATGAGTGCAATGCGTAATAACGGGTATTTCTTTGCAGATATTGCTCCCTCAGGCTCCATTTCCTGGAGCCGTGTGCCAACTGCCTACAGAATTCTGTCATGGCTTGCAATGACTCCTCCTCCCTCTTTGCAGGGTAATGGGAGTGTTGGGGTGCTTTGCAAAGAGTATATTCACAACATGTTTGTGACGACAAAAGCGCGTTGTTTTGATTAGCGTGCCCATCTCAGAGCTGGGGGTAAAAAGCAGGGAAAAAAAAGGTAAAAAATATCTCTTTACCTTAGTTTGGGCATAGCACCATGCAATGGTATTGTATCTAGTGCTCGACCACCATCCAAAGAGGTGCGTGTGGTATCGCAACACTCCTTTAGATGTCCAGGGTACACGAATGTCTAGATACAAGAGGGTAGCGAGATACTTAGGTTGAAGTCAGTGGAGTGGAGCAACCATGAGGCTTAAGATAGGTCCCTTTTGGGTCATCTAAACATGGCCTTTATATATTTAATCAAGGAGGTGTTTTTCCCAATTTTGCTTAGGTGGAAAAACGTTGTCTAGTGCTCAGATAGGAAGAAATCTGGAGAGATTTCAAGAAGTCTCTAACCAAATTCCCCTTGTGATGAGTGTGAGTTATTTCCTGAACATATTGATGATGTGGAAGAATGACATTTTTTATTTCTATGCAGACATCTGAATCTGTTGCTGACCTTTTAGGAAAAACAGAAGCACAGGGGCACTGTTGTGTAAAATAAAACTGCTTAGGGCAAAAGAGTTTAAAAAGCTGTAGAGCTTCCATTTGTATGTATGAAATATTGATGAACTCAAGGTCTGAGGAAGAGGCTTACATTGATTAGCTCAATGCAGGGCACTAAATATTGCTTTAGTCATTTGTCTCAGAACCAACTATCTCTTCTGAGAGAGAAACCTTTGCAAAGTGATTTATAATTGCAAACTTCTGAACGCAAGGTTCACTTGGTTGTGAATTTTTTCATCTTTCAGCCTCAATTCCATATGCCATGTGGTTCTATCGTCATATTTTATCTTTGCTTTTATGGATAGGGTGGCCGTAGCAATAAAAATAATTTCCTTGCTGACCTTCTATCAGTGTATTCATCCTGGTTCAAAGGGCAGATTGTCCTTCACTGCCTTATAACTGCAGAGGCAAAAGAACTTAATGGTGGTGTGTATTTTGAGCCTTCATTGGGCCTGCGGCAAAGATGCTTTATAAACATGACACAGTGCATGGTGCAACTATGCACTGTGCCTTGAAACTAATGAGTGTCCCTGATTTTGCAGCCTACAAATTATTTTGAGACTTATGTTAGAAAGATCTCCCTGAGAATTAAGGAAGTTTTTGGTGCCTTTCATCTCCAAAGTCCTCACCTTGATCACAGAAGTTACTCGTGTCTCTTTGCATATGAATCTCTCTAGCACTGAAGAGTTCAGCATCCCAAATGCAGGCCAGCCTGTCCTAGTGCCCACAGTCTGGTGTTTGCTCTTCCTTTTCTGAGTGACAGCTGAGATGATAAATTAATATTGAAGTTGTAGGGGTCTGAAGAGCACAACCTAGCTCTTGCTATAACTGCCTGAGCCTTTCATTCACAAAACTAAGAAACATTTTCAAGATCTTGGTTTCTGGCCCAGAGCGTACTTTTTTATCCCATGCAGAAAGGAAAACTTCAGCCAGAAAACTGGAAGCACATTAAGATGCATGTATATGTATATATATGTACACATAAATGAACACACTCAAACCTTTATCTTAATGATTAGGCACTCCTTTGGAAAATGGGCGCTGAGCATTCAACAACAATAATATATTAATTTTACTTTATAGGGATCCACCTCAAAGAGTCTTATAGAATTTTTGCATTTTATATAAACTGTACTTAAAGATTTTGTATTCAGCACTGGAAAGCTGCAAAGTTTAGCAAGAAAGAGTTTAGCACCAAAATTCAGTAGCAAGAGTTATTTTGGGTAGAGCAGTTCTGGTGGAGCAGGACTGTGTGCCTCAGCATCTTGTGGGTCAGCACTGAACAACAACTCTTCTCACAAAGACTGTTGAGGTTCACAAGGGGCAGGTTTTGGCCACATGAAGCTGCAGATTTTGAGAATGTGACCCTGCATTTATAGAAAAAAAGTATATCCAAATCAGGCCTTGACTGCTGGTCTAGCCATCTGCCCCCATGTTTAACATTTCAGTTTCCCAATGACTCTTTTGTCAATGTTCATTCAATTGTCATTGTCATTTGCTCATGAATTTCAGGCTTAACCCTCCCAACATGTATGCTGATGTATGCAAACTCTTCTTCATTCAGGTAAAACAGATGCGTATGCAGTAGATCTTTCTTTTGAATAAAGAACAACAGGAGAACAGATGGCAAAGGGTTTGATTTTCACTTCATGCTGCTTTTTTACATCACATTATTTTTAGTTGTTGATGTTTCATCTGTTTTGTGAATGTGTACATAAGAGGTGAAGAAGGTCCTTGCAATTGATTCGTTAATTAAAAACAAATGAACTACAGAGAAGCTGTTATAATAGACATTGGTCTATTATAATATGCAACAGCACTGGCTTCAGTAGAGTTATGCTGATTTAGGTTGTACAAGAGAGAAAGTAGCCAATAAATGCATCAATGAAATCAGCTAAAACTCCACGGCAATCACTGAATCTGCAGGAGTGAAAAGTATAGTGTTCTGGTTTTGCTAAAGAGAAACCCTCCTCTATGTCCAAAGCAGACCTAGTTTTCTCAGATACCTCATGTACAGAATAACAATAGGAGTCTGTTAGACTCACTTGTGGCTTTCTGAACAGGAGGCAGGAAGCAGGGATATGACTAGCACCCCACCAGTGTGTACAAACTGGAGGACAGTGGCCTCTGACTATAGCAGCCTGTGGGTAGCTGGAGATAACAACCATTTATTTTGATACCTTTGTCCTTCACTATCTCAATGATGCAAACTTTGGTTTCAGACCAAGCTTCTCCTTGGTCACCTGTAGTTACTGGGACTTGATCCTGGTCAGATCTTCCTACTGGTGTTAAGTGAGAGAGCCACTGCTAAACAGGAGACTGTTTAGTGGAATATTTCAGGGTTGGTATCCAGTGCTTGAAATAACAGTTATGCTGTATATTCTCTTTCCTGGTGTCCCATTAGAGCTGCAAGGTGAGGACAGATATTATTCAAGACCCAGCAGTTGTGATTCTGGGATTGATTCATTTGGAAACATTGCTTGGCTGTGGAAGTAGATAGGCTCGTCCTCCAAGTCTTACTCACGAGCAGCAAGCTGATCTCTAGATGTCATTGGTACATTCCTGCAGGTCTGTACCACATCTGGGCTCTGTCTGCCCATGACTGCTGTCAGCTCAGTATCACTGGCTTCTCACAATGAAGCCTGAAGCTGGGCAGGCTGCATTCCAGTAATGGGCTGCTGAAAAATTAATCCACTCTGACAAATTAACAAAAAGAAGCTTTGGATCCTTCCCAGATCTGCGCTGAAAACACCATTTGAGCTAAGCAATGTCAGCTCTCCGGTGTTAATCATAACCAGAAAAACATGGCATGGCCATCATTAAGTAGGCTGGTTTCCTGAGAGTTTTCTCATAAACTCTGTTCCAGCTTTTCCAAAGGCAAAGCCATGTACACAATGTAGTGCACATTTCCTTGTGTGCAGCAAGCAATTTATAATGCTCATCTTGAGCTTTGGGGAGAAAAAGGTCTTTTAAAAGCAGAGGCGTAAAAACAGAACTAAGGAATTATGGGCACTAGTAAAGAGATCAGTGCTTTTGTTGAGGCTGAAAGAACTGAAGTGTTCTGAATAATAACCTTGAAGTTGAGCTGGTACAGGGAAAATAATTTACCACGGAGTTAACTCTCACTCTGTAACTATTCAGTCAGAGTACGTCAGGGTTAAGCTTTGGCTTGGAGCAGAACGTTGGAAAGTTTTCATTGTTTTTCCCACTCCCCTCTTGTGAAGGGTCTGGAAGATGTGCCCATAATGTGCTTTAGGCATTGCAATGCCTAATTCTTAGCTAACTTATATAATCTAGGTAAATTCACAGCCCTGAGTAGAAGTCTAGGTCTCTAATACAATATCCATCTGCAGCATTGCCTCCTCATCTCTTACTTGCTCTAGGACTCCATGTTCAAAACAATTTCTATACTCTGAGGATTGGCCTGCCCCATATTTGGTGTGGGGCAGACTGTGGCACCATATAGCAAGGCCTCAGACCCAAAAGAAGCTAGTTGCTGTGGTCCTTTCCCTGTTGCACCATGCTATGTGCATGTGTGTGCCAACCACACAATCACAGAATGATTGAATCATTTAAGTTGGAAAAGACCTTTAAGACCATCGAGTCCAACCATAAATTTAACACTGCCAAGTCCACCACTACACCATGTCCCTAAATACCACATCTACACGTCTTTTAAATACTCCAGGGATGGTGACTCAACCACTTCCCTGGGCAGCCTGTTCCAATGCTTGACAACCCTTTCAGTGAAGAAATTTTTCCTAATATCCAATGTAAACCTCCCCTGGTGCAACTCAAGGCCATTTCTTCTTGTCCTATCACTTGTTACTTGGGAAAAGAGACCGACACCCACCTCGCTACAACCTCCTTTCACATAACAACAAACACAAGGCACTACTAGACACAACCCCCTGTCATGAGACCACTGTATGAGGTGGCCTAAAAGATGTGGACAACTGAGATACCGCTCCCAAGCAAGCAGAATGAGGCTTTGAAAACAAACCACCCATCTTGTGGACAGATATGCAGGTGCTAGGCAATATTAGCTAGTGTCTTGGGCTGGGTTTTATAGAAGGCCCAATGTGGTAGGTAAGCTCAGAAAATACACTGACTCAGGTTCCAGTGATAAAATAATGAAATGCATGGTTAAAGCTGTTGTTGGGTTTCAGGCAAGAGTTGGGGATCTGGGCATCTTGGAGGTGTCAGGACAAAGGTGGTGGTATGTGTGTATTTCGGGAGAACAATAGGCACTATGTTCTTTGGATATTTCATCCACGTGTAACTGAAGCTCAGCAGAGAGTTGTGAAGGAAATGTCTGATTGTTAGACGTGGCACACCTAAGGGTGGGACCCATCTGCCCTAAGTTAGGCCAAGAATAAAACATTTAAGTGTGAGTTAGTCTTTGGTGGCTCCGTCAATGTACAGAAGTCAGAACCTCTGGAAGGTGATTCAGCTCATCCTGAGATAGGTATCTAAGGCAGAACAGATTAATTGTTCTCTGAGGGCTTTTCTGGGCACCATCAAGATCCTCTGCTCAGTTGCCACACAGTGTCATAGAGGGATACAGGAGGCAAGTTATGTAAACCTTGATGTTGTCCATGACTACATCCTGAGGCCTGCAGCAGTAAGGCTATTGGCCATCAGGGCTGACTTTGTAGCCAGGCTCTGTGAAAGGACATGTGCAGCTTTGGCTCAAGTCCATCAAAGAAGACATTAGTAATTAAAGTATTCACCCTCGATACAGGAACATTTTTCCAGTTCTCACTTGGCTTGGTTGTGAGTCTATCCACACAGAATGGAGATCCTGGATACTGTAGGGTGCTCTAGGAAGGCAAGTGTTTCTAGGTCTTCTCCATGTAAGGTCTTCTGCCCCTATATCCATGCTCATTCTCTCATAGCTTTGATAATCAGACACCCCCCACCCCACATCCCAGGTTCATATTCTAAACTAGTGGGGAGTAATATTCTTCTCTTGTTATGTATCTATATTCATAAACTGAGCATTAAATATAGCAGAAACAGTGGCACAATGTAGCTGACACAAGAACATGGACAGTACCAGCTATCAGGGGACACTCATGACTTTTCCCATCCTTGTAACCCAGTACTTTGGCCCCTTTGGCCTGTGGGATCTGGAGCAATGTGTTCTCCATGTGCTTCATGGTGGCACCATGAATAAGTAGGGGAATTGTCTCTCTTGGACCTATGTGCTTCAGAGACTTCAAGGTCTGGTTTGCCCCTGATCCAAGTACAGGAAGGCAATGTAATGTCTCAATGGTTTTGCTTAGGGCCAGTGAGGGAAATTTGAGGCTCTGGAGAACTTTGGATGGAGGTGGTTCAGAGACAGCCGTGGTGGCTCCTGAGGACTGCAGCTGGGTTAAATGTTCAGGGTAGGAACCTACTTCTCTCTGTAGCTCTAGGCCCCCTTTACCTCACATTTTGTAGCCTGTTACTCCAGAGGACAGTGAATCCAATGCCTTTGACAAATGCTGCATTTACATTAATATTTTAGCAATAGTTATTGCACTCGATCATCAGACTGGTGTAGCAACATGGAGTTTCTACATAAGGGACATGACTCATTTTGAGTAAATGAAGCTACATTTCTAATTACATTTGGTTTTCTCTGTACCTCAACTTGCCTGGGCTTTTGGAGCAAGACTTTGCCATTTAGTGCTAAGGGCAGTAATGCCGTAGAGGCTCAGACTATGCTCTATTCACAACACTTTGTTTTGGTTCATATTTTACGCATTTGATTTTAAAAACTGGTTTTTTTTTTTAATTTAAAAAAAAGAAGAAAACCTGTAAAAAAAGCACTAAAGCCAGAAAAGAATTAAAGCAAAAGTGTCTGGATGAGAAAGCACAGCTCGTGTGTCTGTGCTGAGAAGAAGTTTAAGGTTAGACATCTGCCTAGTAATAGGCTGCTTCAGGACACAAAATGCCAGTTTTCACCAGTAAGCCTCAAGAAATGCAAAAAGCCAAAACATAAATTTTTTAAGGTCTAGTATAAATCATGCATTTTGTTTCCAGGTGCTTTTAGTCCTGAAAACAGATCTTCCCTCTCCTTTGGGAAAGAAAAAAAACAAGACAAAACAAAACCATAGAACATTCCTGTGGAGATTAAAAAAATCATGGTCTTTTATGGAAAAAAAAGAAAAAGTTATGGGAAAAAGTTACTACTTCTGATGAGCTCTGGCACTGGAATTTCATAGCTCATTTTATCTAATGGACAGAAAATATTTCACCTTTGGAGGACTTTTCTGCTCTCAGTCTTAGCCTCTTCTGAGTTACCTGTGAGCAAATAGCCTTGTTCCTTATCCCAAAACAACAGGCATGCACTGCAACCTACGGTGTTGTCGTGGTTTAACCCCAGCCGGCAACGAAGCCCCACACAGCCGCTCGCTCACTCCCTCCTGGTGGGAAGGGGGAAAGAATTGGAAGAGTAAAAGTGAGAAAGCTTGTGGGTTGAGATAAAGACCGTTTAACAGGGAAAGCAAAAGCTGCACACGCCAGCAAAGCAAAACAAGGAATTCATTCACCACTTCCCATTGGCAGGCAGGTGTTCAGCCATCTCCAGGAAAGCAGGGCTCCAGCACACATAGTGGTTACTTGGGAAGACAAACGCCATCACTCTGTACATCCCTGCCTTCCTTCTTCTTCCCCCAGCTTTATATGCCGAGCATGACGCCATATGGTGTGGAATAGCCCTTTGGTCAGTTGGGGTCGGCTGTCCCGGCCATGTCCCCTCCCAACTCCTTGTGCCCCCCCAGCCGACTCGCTGGTGGGGTGGGGTGAGGAGCAGAAAAGCCCTTGACTCTGTGTGAGCACTGCTCAGCGGTTACTAAAACATCCCTGAGTTATCAACACTGTTTCCAGCACAAATCCAAACCATAGCCCCATCCGAGCTGCTATGAAGAAAATTAACTCTATCCCAGCCAAAACCAGCAGAGGTGTAAAATGATTTTTTTGCAGGCAGATCCTTTCTTTGTGGCAAACAGGGAGGTGAACCCCCTTTCCCCGGCTTCCCAGCAGTGCTGACTGCCCCTCACCAACACCACTTCCCCCTCCTCAGCATCTCTGTTACATCAAGGAACTCCTGAACTGTCTTGTTGTACTCTTAGTTTGCCATTAGCATCCATCTATACTAGCAAATAAAATGGGTGAGGAGCCGCCTTTGGCTCTGAGGCCAATTTGTGCAATTTATGCTTATATTAATCCCTCTAATCCCCAAACCAGGATGGCTGCATCCCAATTGCCTGCTGGGCCCTGTGCTAACCTATGAGTTGTACCCCTGCACTGCAAGTTGGCCTAGGTCTGACCAGTGCCCAGGCAAATAACGTAACAGTGTGGATGGTTGTGTGCCACTTTTTGAGCTCATGTCCCTGTTTCATTTAGTTTACTAGTGTAGGCATAGACAAT
Source organism: Ciconia boyciana (assembly GCF_034638445.1). NCBI lineage: Eukaryota > Metazoa > Chordata > Aves > Ciconiiformes > Ciconiidae > Ciconia > Ciconia boyciana. Next base: position 7,964,054 of record NC_132936.1, on the reverse strand, counting down.
GAGTCCTGACAGGTCCAGAGGCAAGGAGAAAGCAGCAGAACTGCTCTGGGTGTTCATATATAATTCAAGGACTAGTTCTTATTACTGAGTAGTCTCTAAGCAGAGAGGTGGACCCAGGCCCCCCTTCCCCTTGAAGGACTTACACCTCAGTCTAAGGCAGCAGCTGCATGGCTGACTTTCCATACTTGGGCTTCTTCAGTGACCTGGCAAATCAAGCGTGACTCGGATCATCTCTTTTGCCACCAGACAACAGGGGGAGGAAATCACAACCAGATGGGCATGGATGGGGAGAAATTCCCACATTTTGATTTCTCCAGCCCCTTACAGTGAAAGGAAGGAAAGAGGTGATATGATGAGGAGCTGTTGACATGGAGGAGAAGGGCAGGAGAACCCCCAGATGAGGTTCAGCTTAATCCCCAAAGGGTAAAGCTCCTACAGCTTGGGGCATTGGGAATACATTTAGCTGTGGCAGTGTTTAAATGAGTTAATCGTGGCTAAGCTGCTTGTTTAGGATTCCAAATCTTTTCACTAAAAAGCAGATCAAGTTAATCCAAATCAATTTCTCAAATCCATTTTTATTCAGATTATCAAACTTTAGGGCACATTAACCATTCTGTAGCACATATGTGCAGGCTACATGGCAGCTCTCCCTTGTTAAATCTTTTAAGCATCGGGATTGAGGGATAAAGCAGTGTTTGGATTAACTGGACATTTATCTCTCTCCTTCCACACTCCCTCTTTTTTGGGGTTGATTTTGTGTCCAGTTATGAGGATGGCCTGGCACCAGATCTTTTGGAGATGTTTTTGGCAGAAGGGAGACAAATCACCTCCACTTAAAGGAGCTGTGAATCATGTAAATTCATAACGTACTTCAAGCTTCATTTTTACAATCAGAGCAAATCCTGCAAGGCATGTAATCCTGTTGATCTGAGAAAGGGCACTCAAACCCAGACTATTTTAGATCTGATTCTGGATGACCATCTTCTGGAACAGATAACATTTGCAAGAGCTTAACATCGTGACAAAATGTCTTGCATAGTTGGAAGAGCTATCTGATTTATTGGGTTTTGAGGGAAATTTCATATTGGTTAGAAGTACTGGTTTGGCTTCTCTTGACATTCAAGTCCTGTAGACTAGGGGAGAAGGACTAAAAATTTCCTCACTAGCTAATATGCTTTAACCAACTTATTTAAAAGCTAATGTTCAGACATGCTAAGTAATGCAATGTGCTTGTCCAAAGCTCCTGTTTCTAGGGCCTGCATGAATAAGTAATACATATTAAAATAAAATGGACAAGAATTTCTAAGTTTGTTTTAAAATGAATTAAGTGATTGCCAATAAATTAACGAACGTGGTTGTCAGTGCTGGGTTGGGAACGGAATTATTCCTAGACACCAAACAAAGCTAATCACAAACATGCATATCCTGAAATAAGCATCTGCAAAATGTCTACATTAGCATTACCGTTACGGATTAAACCTGAAGAAATTTTCAAGCCAGAGGGGACCACTAGATCATTCACTTGACTATCTGCATAACACAGGGTGTAGAATTATGCTGAATGATTCCTGTCTTGAGTCTTCACGCCCTGGCTGAGCCAAAGCAAGGGGAGGAGAAAAAGAAAAGAAGAATATTTGCAATGGCTTGGATGAGACTAGAGAGAGGAAAGCTTCAACAGTGGAGAGAGATGAAAGGAGAGGCTCCAGATCAGCATCCGAAGGTCAGTCACCATATGTTTATTTAAGGTCTAAGGTGCAGCAATTGACCTGCAAAACACTGAGGAAAGTATTTCTGTCTGTGGCCATCAGTCACATCGCTCAGGCAACTGTCTCTTCCCATCTTTGACTTACTGCTATGGAGCCAATTCCTTTTGCATGAGCCATCAAATGGGAGCAGTAAATCTGAATTTTTTTCTGGGATCAATTGACAACCACATGCCGGGAGAGGGAAATCCTCTTAATTTCCCTTTCACTAAAGTTGCATAGTCCAGATAACTAGAAGTTAAAATTAAGGATGGGACTACACCAGAGAGTTCAGAGTAGATCTGAGTTTCTCCAAAAAATGGGAGTGTTTGGAGGCAAGCTGAGACAGAGATGTAAGATGTGAACATATCAGGACAAATATTCTGGATGCCTGCTTTGGAAATTGTTCATTGGCACTCCAAATTGCCAAACTGGAAGAATCCTGCTGGTTTCCCAGCATGTCCCTGCAAACATATCTCAGAAATGCCCTATGAGCTTTTCCTTTTTCTTGGGAGTTCCCCTCCTGCTCTATTCCTCCCCGGAGGTCTTCGCAAACAGCTAGGAATGGATGGGAACTTTTTGTGTTGTAGATACCAGTCTGAGACCCCAAGGTCAAACCATTAAACTAAATCATCAAGCAGTAGACTCCTCCTCTTCATCACTCATCTGACTCAATTATGCTTGATGTTTAGTTGAAACCCATGAATGAAAAATGGAGATTAAAAAAACCCAGAAGGCAGAAAATAGACATTTTTGCAGAGGCAGAAATTAGGGAGATCTGTTGATAGGTTTCTTCTGACGGTTTTTCAGAAAATAATTGGAGACAGTTTCCTTGTCCTTGCAATGTGTAGGTGGTCCATGTAAGATCCAGCTGCTATTGGTGCCAGACTGGTGTCCTGATTAGTTTTCTCCCTGCCTGGACAAAGAAGGGGTCTGGCAGCTATTGGGGTGTCTGGCACAATACTCCTGGGTCCTCAGTTTATCCTGCTACTGTATGGTCTGAATAGGACCCTGTAGTGGGAGACAATCTCCACCCAGTGACACCAGCAACCTAAATAGCCCAGGCAGGCAGGAGAACTGGGGGACTATTATTCCTGTCCTATAGATAGGGAAAGGACATCCACAAGATGAATACAAAGGATCCAAATGACTGGGAGGACTCAGAAAGCTGGACGCCCACATTCCCACTTGAAAACCAACACCTGATTCCCCACTGGCATGTGTGGAAATTCAGTGCCTAGGTGTTATAGAAAATAATGTGCGGAAATACGCCCTGACCTGAGCTAGCCTACAGAGTCCTGTCCCGGTGCCCTAATTACAGGGTCATCGTCTGCCGTTTGGTTAAGACCCACTTCTCTGTGTACACGAACTCGTTGCCACAGATGCTCAGACACAGGCATGCTGGTACGCAGGTCCGTATTAGCTTAAACCTTTCACCCCTACTTGGCTTCAGACTCTTATAATACTAAACCTCCTCAAGGTCCTTGCTTACAAGCAGGTCCTTTTTTTCCCTGTGAGAAACTTCTGTTCAGTGTTTTGTCCTCTGGAACTGCTGTCCTGCAGCGCTGATTCTGTTTAATTTCAAAAGCCAGCTAAGAGATATCTCCCTGGTCTCCTGTTTATGCCTATGACAATTTATTAAGTTATGCTTCAAACATTTCAGATCACAGTTGGGCTGCAAGGCATTACACAAAATAGGAGCTTTTTGCTCGCCGAGTGCACAAGACGTTTCCTTGCTTTCAGGATTCTTTGTGATGTTTGGTGTGTCTCTCGTTTGGTTTATACTGATGGGCAAATATCCTGGTTCTTTTATTTTCATGTATATTGTTTCCTGGACCAACCCCATATTTTAACTCCATAATAGGAGAGTGGGTGGAAGCAGAGAAACTGATAAAATCTCCCTTTGCTGCTGTTGCATTTCTGAGATGTTTTCTTCAGTTTAAGGTTTTCGTTTTTTTTTTATATTGTCGTTAGGAATCCAGGTTTAGTGCCACACTATCTGATATTGAAGAAGCCCTGGATGGGGGCTGTTTGGCTAGAGACAGGACGATGCCTCAGTGGAGGTTTCACTGAAGTTCATGGGTATGTCCAGTGTGCTGGGACCATTCATTTCTATGGACACCCTGGAATGGCAGGGAACTCACAAATATGTGTAAAAATTATCTGTCTTCCTGTTTGTGTTGGGATTTGGAGAATCCTTCCCTGAGATCTGGACAGCTTGCACTGGGATGGCTGCAGAGGATTTGTCCCTCCCTGTGCTGAACCCCCTTTGCACAGATGTCTTGGCCACTCATCCAGCAGTGCCTGAACATCCCTGGCTTCACAAACCCCTGGCTTTTAGGGTAAAACAGCAACAAATTCAGCTTGCTTTGAACACAAGGCTATGATGGTACAGAGGCAGCTTGGCTGTGCGGGAGGACAGGGCAGACAGCATGGGGTGGCAGACTTCTCAGCTGGCCTTGTCAGCTGGCCTGGGTCATACTGCTTTGGCATGGGTTGCTCCAAGCAAACTGCAGGGTGGAAGCCAAAATACGTACAGTTTCTTGAGGTTGCCCTCAAATGTATATACACCACATGCCTGCAAATATCTGCTTTGGATACAGGCAACATGCATCCCCCAAATCTTGCATTGCCCACCCAAGCTCAGAGGGTCATGTCCAAATGTTCTTGCCGCATGGGAGGAAGGAGGACAGTGCATGCAAGCTGCCTCCAGACCTGGTGGCCTTTCCACAGGCTGCTTTTTCAGAGCTAGTGAGGTTCACAGAGCTCTTCTGGGGGGAAGTAGAAGGGAGGGGGAGGCAAGAGAGGCTGCCATATGCGGATGTGTAATCCTAAACACGTGCACTGATTCTTCTAGTTGTTCACTGGAGAGCAGAAATGTCGTGCTCCTTGTGAGGCGGGGCAGGAGGGGCCCCACGTCTGAACTGGAAGCAGAGCCAAGGACCATAATGGAGTCCAGAAGACGAACTTCCGTGAATCAAAGACACGCATATTTATTTACAGTACAGGCAGCAGCGGGGAAGCCGCCCCAACAAGCTCATAAACATATTTACAGGGATTTCACAGCAAGGTTTGTAAGAAACAATAAAGCAATCACTCAGCACCTCTGCTTAAGAGCTCTTTATAGCATGGAATCTTACCCAGAATCGCTAGACGCTGGCTGAGTCACTCTTTAAAAGGCCTCCGACTCAGCCTGCTTCATTGAGGTTTATTGCTTTTCTCTCCCAGAAGTTTTCCTAATTCCCTCTGCTCCTGTAAGGAGCTGGTTTGTTCTTTAACCCACCGGGGACCAGGCTAACTCGGCTGCCCTTCCTTCTCCAAGGGGTAGACAAGTAGCCACCCCCTACATGCACCATCTTTGATTTTCGCAGATGTGTGGGCACCGTGTCCAGTCTGGGTGCCAGTGCTTCTGTAACCAGCTGCTTTCCAAACACCAGCACCCACCGAAGAAGCCTGAGAAAGCCCCAGCTGTCCTCCCAAAGTCTATAAATTCAAGGCCCTTGGTGTTTGCATTGGTGCTTTACCAAACACGTTATACCCACAGCACGTTACCCCCACCTCTGGACCCAACAAAGGAGCCAGCTTCGACTATTCTAGTCAGGTTTTCCAGTTCAGGGAATGATTTACCTTTCCATTAATTATTTTTCTGTCTCTGGGAACAGCTCTCAAGGGGGAGGCCATGCCAGATGCAGCCGCAGTGAAGGAAGCAGACAGCAGAGCCGTGTCTGCAGTGGTGGGAGGCCCTGGTGAGAGGTTGGAGGGGGGATGACACTTACAGCCCCTCCAGCATGACGTTGTGTCTGTGCCAGGTAGAAGATCCCACCCTTCCCAGACTCTGTACTGGAAACCTCATCACCTACACTAGGTCTTATGGAGCCTGAAGAGATCCCCAGGCCTGAGGAGAAGAGTGGCTGAACAAGAAGAGATGGCAGCCCTGCCCCTTCACAGCTGTAGGTCTGTTTTAAAGTTTTCAAGTAATCACAGGTTTGTAAACTTGCAGGGAAATCGCAGAGCTGCCCCCATTGCAGGAGCTGTGGTTGTCACCCCATATCCTCCTGGTGCTCTTCAAAGAGGGGAACTGGCAATGTCCTTTGAAACACTGGAAAAAACCCCCAGGACTTGGCATCGTGGTTACAAATAGGGCCAGGAAGAGAGGATTAAAGCAACACAGTAGCGTGAAGGAAGCGAAGAAGAAGAGCCAAGGGGGAGAACTGCCTTTCTCCTTCACCTATCCCTGAACTGCTGGCCATCAAAGCACATACTGTGCTGTCCTCTCAGCTTGGCCAGCACCCTCTGCTACAGCACGGATACTGGTGCATGGTGCTCCTCCCTCGGGCACGTGAGTTGAAAGGGACCGTGGTATTTTTAGCAAAGAGCACAAATGTATATGGGAAGGGTCATGACATGAGTTGGCCCGTGAACAGCAGCTGTTTCTCAAGTCATCATGTAGGAGGGCTGCTGGTCCGGAGGAGGAATGCTGCTAGGCCCTGGTGTGCATGAAACCCCTGGGGAAGGGCTGCTCTCTCTGCTGTCTTTGAGGACAAGTGTTCAGGATAAAAACAAACTGAAGGGTTGAAGTGGTCTCAAGCAAAAGGCAAGCTGGAGTCTCCTCCTTTATTTAAACAACTCAGTTCCCCATTTTATTTCGTTTGCATTCTAAAGTGTCCACCTAGTAGCATTCCCTTCCTAGACCTTTAAAAATGGTGTTTGAGTGTGAAGGGGAAGAAAGTATTTTGGCCAAACTTGTTATTCTGACTGCAAATTCAGGTAGAAATTGGGTAATCATTGGGGATTATTAGGTGAGTGCTGGTTTCCCATGCTGGATGTTGCTGCTCTTCCCTTTTTGGAGAAGAACATGGTGGTGGCAATGCTTGCACATAAGGTGGGGAGCAGGGCAGAGGAAGAGTGATTAAGTGCAGCATGGAGGCTCCAGGTGGTCTCTGAGACAAGACCAGTCCTGGCTTTGTAAGCCATTGCCCTGCTGGGGGTTTGGGTTCAAGCTCAGGGTAGTCTCCTCCAGCGTCCTTGTTTCTCTACAGGGTCAGCATATGCCATACTTGAGCTTGAATGTGAGCCATCTCATAGGCAGTGAGGCCAACGGAGAAGTCAGGAACTGAGGGCAGGCTGGAGTCCTCCTTCGTATAGAGACAATTCAACATGTCGGAGGCCAATATCAATGTATCTGCTGTCTTGTTAACCTTGGTGACATGTTGCAGTCACCTTGAGGTCACTTACAACCCTCAAGCTTCTGATCCACAGCCTCTGCAGTTTTAAAGTGACTTGGTAGCGGGCTGTGGATGGACAGGGTCTGGGGTCCTCTGACTCACTAGCTGTGCAACTGCAGCTCTTCAGGGCTTTTAAGACTCATCTTATTACAAGCCACCTGCCTGGGACGGCCAGAGTAGCAGCAAGCTTTGGTTTCCAAACACAGCTGGTGGTTCTTGTGCTTCATGTGTTTTAGTGATGTGCAAAATCCTTGAGGGCTTTTTCAATGCTGTATTTTTGTGGCTGCTATTTAGTTTCTAGCTAACAGTTCTTACATGACAACTAACTTGCATACAGCCATATATGGAAAAAACTGGGGCATGCAAAAAAATGCATTATGTAGAAGGTCCTTTTCTATCATCTTGACCTCAGGGTTTTAGGGCATCCGTGGAGGTGGATGTCTCTGTGTATGTGGTTCCCAGTTTCTAAGTATCGAAACAATCTGAGCAAACTCATAGTAAATAATTAATAAAATACTGTTGGAGCCACATTTCGTCCCCACAGTTGAATTCAGATGCCCTTAAATAAGGTAAATGTGCCAGGAGTTCTAAGATGGATATTTATTACAAGCAACTGTCTTACATGTCACATGAATGCATGCTCTTCAGGAAGGTAATTTCTTATTAAATCCTCCTGAAGCTGTCTGAAGGATTACCAGTATTAAGAAATGGTACAATCATGTTTGAAGAACGTCCTGAAAACCAGTTAGTTTTTTTAAAATGTTGCCTTTATTTTGAATTATTATTGATGCGTTCGATTTGGGGGTTTTGCTTCCATTTTCCTGGTAGTGTTTCCCATGTTTTCCTGCATGATTTTTCATTGGTTGGGTGCCAGTGAAGTGAGGAACAAAGAAAATGAAAACCCATATGAAATGCTTCTGTGTTACTGATGTGAAGTGTATCAGCGAGTATTAGCTTCAAAGCTGTTCAAAGGGAAACAACTTGGGTAATTTCTATTCCATTATGAAATTTAGACCATTGTATTTTCAGCCCAGAAGGGACTGAAAAAAAATAAAAGGAAATTGTGAGAGATTTTGCTAAAGAAAAATCTCTTGTCAGCTGTTCCACCTTCTACTGAGGTTTCAGTTCAGTTCTGAAAGAGGAATCATCTTCTGTTGAATGTCCCCAGTCAAGGATTTCCTTGGAGGCTGCCCATGTCTCCTTTAGCATTTGAGTGCTGCTAAGACGACAGTTCTGTAGATACTGTTGAACCTGACGTTCGCATCTTGCAATAATTTTTTCAAAGTCCCTTTTCTCACTCTGAGAACACTTGCAAATATTTTAGGAGCAAGAAGACATTTGGCCAAGCAGCCAAAACCACATGGCTGCATGGAGGCTGTGACCCCTCAGGTAGCAGCTCATTTACTCCAGGGTTGTATGAACTGTGATTTAAATGAAAAAAAATAACAACTTGCTTCCCAAGGTCTGCTGAGGCACCAATACATTCTTTCTCCTCCCTTGGAATGAGAGTGCAAGCCAGACAAAGGTGAGAAAATACAGTCCCTCCCTGTGTGGCTCTTCTGCAGAGGAAAGGAATAATTGTTGCCTAAATTCAGTTTAATCTGCACTCTGTCCCTCAGTCCCAGGCTTTGCTCTGTGTCAGCCAACCATAAAACCCTAAAGAGCAGGGAAATAAGTTATTTTTGGCTTTTGAATTGCATAATCTTTTAGGTGAGGCGTTTAGCAGATGATGGTGCAACAAGGGAAAGCAGTGGAGCTGGCTGTGTAGCTCATTGCGGCTGTGGAGCTGAATGTGCTGAGGTCTGGAGAGGAGTGGTGTTAATGGGCTGTAGCACATAGGAAGTGAGCAGGGTGAGTGATAAGGTCTGGATCTGGGGTTCGACAATTCCCTCAGGTGCCTGAAAGATCCAGTGTTTCTGCCTGAGCTGTTAAAGGGTCTACTGTAGAAGACAGGCTGCACGATGAATAAAACCATCTGTTTTTTGCTCTCGCCACAGAAAATTCAATATTAAGGAGCCACAGGGGTTCCAGTTGGGTCCAAAACACCCTATTTGCTAATGTATACCACATGCAGTAGCCATATCTAACCGTGCTCCTCTGGCAGCCTGTTGGTGGCTTTGGGGACATACCAGACAAGGAGGTCTGTAATGTGCTCTGCCAGTGTGTGAAAGGCTACCAAATAGGACCAGTATGCTGTACAAGCCCTGGAGAAGTTATGGGTTGTGTAGCCCTGCCCAAATTCACTAAATTCTTTGGATAATTTAGTTCGTGGCTGGAGCTCTTCTTGCTTATTTCCATCACAAGAGGGAGCCCATGGTTCGTTGCTTGCTCAAGGCCAAGGAAACAAGGTATGACCCTGGAAATCCATTTCCAGGTTTGACTATCAGGGCTAGAAAGATGGGAAAAGGCCAGCACTCCGTTTCCTCGTCTGCCACGTCAAGCTGATCACAAGTTACTGTGCTTTGCCTCCTTATAAGGAAAAAAGAGGAAATTGGCTCAAAGTGTCTGACTTTTTGGCTGCAGGAAGCAGCACATCAGTTAGCGTGGCTTTGGACCGACATGGGTCCTTCCACTCACGGCCGACCTTGGCTGGTCCCCGCTGGTGGCACCGCCAGGGCCTGTGCAACCCCTGAGAGCTTTTTCACATTTTGTGTTCGTGTGCCTGCTGTAACAGCACTTTCTGCCTCTGAGTTGCCATCTTTGCCATCCTTCTCCAGCAGTTCCCTGGCAGACATGTCCGAATAGAAAATCTCCCAGCGCTGCCACTCGTGGAAATGCACTGTGCCCTGTGTAATAGACAGCTCCTGACCAGCTTGCAGAATAGCAGCCGCTCGAGAGAAAAGCCTGCTCTCAGATGCATAAATGTGGATTATCCATAGCCCAGGGGGAATAAAAAGCTGTTGCTCTGCACTGTGCGTCACGACAACACCCCCCAGAAGCCATTCTGGACACCCAGAGGTCCAAAGCGTGGAAGCCACCACTGCAGTGAAATGATGCCAAGCAGATTAGAAAATATTAAAAAATTAAAAATTATCAAAATCCAGTGCTTACAGACAGGCGTGGAGACACATATGCAGGGTCTAAACGAATGTGATTTCACAGTGAAAGGTACTGAGCATCCAGAGCGGCCATGAAAGATGAGGATATAAAACTGATGTGCAGATTAAGACTCTTGATTGTGTTCTTATCTGCTAAATCACAGCTTCTATTACAAGAGAATTATTGTCCCTCTACTTAATGCATGTTAATCAACACAGCAAATTACTCGGTTCCCCCAGGTCTTTTTAAGAGCTAACAGCAATTTTCAGCAAGTTACCAGATTGCAAAAGCTGCAACTTTGACACAACGTGTGAGAAACCATTTCCTAGCTTATATAGAATAACATCTATGATTTTAATTGTTAAATTATATCTGTTGCATTAGCTTGTTTAGTTCAGTAGTTTAACAAGAAATAAATTCCTCTGTTTGATGATCCAGGCTGGGCACTGAGAAGTGGGTAGGATGAAAAATGTGTGAACTGTAGTTAAAAGTGAGCATCTTCCAGGCTGTCCTGGGCTTTTTACTAACATTGATTTAAGAAAGCCAGTCATTCATGGTGGGTTTTAGATTCAGCAAGAATTACTAACTACACTTCTAAAGCAATGTATTAAAACAGCTATCTTTAGGGACAGCTAATGGCTCTGTGAGCTCTCATTTTCCTGGAAAATAGAATTTTCCCACTCCACCTTTTTTCTGCCCAGCTGCTTTGAATTAAAGCCAACTCTTCAAGGGCCCATTTTTCTCTCACTTGTACCAGCGTAAATCAAAAGCTAACCGTGTTAATGTCACTGGTGTAAAATTGGAGGAAATGAGAGAAGAATTAGCCTAGGTAAAATCTAATTTGCTTTTTGCTCTGTAACTTTCCAGGTTACAATCTAGATTAAAAATATTCACCAACGTATACAGATGGGAAACCGACACACACACCATCTGTCCGGGAAAGGAAAATTCAGGATTTTTTCCTGAACTCCCAGTCTTGCTATAAAGCAAACAAAAATGGACAAGGCACTTCACCAGTTTCACGCGAAGAAAACACAACAAAAAAGCTGCACAATACCTACTGATTGCAATTCGAGGCATCTGGTATAAGCCAGGCTTTGGAGTTCAACTGAAACCCTGGACACACAGGGTTAATGTGTGTTTATACAAGCGCCACAAGCTGTCATTTCATTTCTCTTCCGTCCATATTTGCCATGGCCCACATGTACAATAGAGCTCTTTTCAGAGATGACATAATGTAGTGTTTTGCAAAAAAATGGGGTGAAAGTTTTCTTTTCATCCTGCCAATGGGAAATGTGTCTTATGTGCTTCAGCAAATTACTGCCTCGAGGCAGAAAAAGCTCTTTGTAATACTTTGGTGCTAAAACAGGTACCTAGTCATCTATCCAGCAGGGTCTGACATAGCTGTATCCTCCGGAGAGGGCTTGATGCCTTTGAACTTGCTTTCCCAGCAGTGCCGCTGCATCGAGGTACGCTTTCAGATGCCATTCGTCTTTAAGGAGGTCTGCTACAGCTGCGGTACACATTTTATGGGTTCTGCAGGAAGAAATGCTCCCTCAGAAAATACAGTAGCTACATTCAGGTGCGTATTTTGCTAGCTTGTCTATTCTTCTGACAACCACTGACAAACGTGAATGCTCTGGTTATAACACGGCACGCTCAGTGCATCTTTCTCCTTATGAAAACATTGGGGAGCTTGGCTGCAATAAGTTACATTTTCAGACAGAGTTTTGTGCAAGCTGAAGAGGGGAGAAGGACAACCGGCATAAAGAATCTAATACCTTCTATGAGGTTAAATGCAGGGGATGCCTGAGATGGGATACGTATATCTCATGCCACATCTCTGCGGGGCAAAGCAGTGCACCTGAGCTAATCATCCTAGTGACTGAAAATGCACTGAGAAAAATGAGGTTGCACCCAGGCACTTCCAGGCCCTGAGTCACCCAAGCAGTTTAAGATGTGCCTGCTTCAGAGAAAGGTGAATTGCCTGCAAAGCAGTTATTCAGGCCTTTTCTTTGGGCATAGCGGCTGGGCTGCTCCCCAGCCAGCTCTGGGGTGCTCCTGCCTTTGCTCTCCAGCCTGACCTTGTACGGCACATGGTGGATACAGCCAGAGGGAGGGGGATGGCATTTGCCAGAGCAAAGTTAAGCCATGGATATATATTGAGGGGTTCATATCACAATGGAGAGAAGAAAAATATTGTTATTTCTGAGGGATTTGGGTAAATAAATACCTACCTGGGAAGAAAAAGAGACTGAATGAAGTGAAAATGGTCTTTAAAGTCTCTAAGGTTAAAGCTGTTTTAGCCATCATGCTCTAAGGGCATAACCAGGACAGAGTTTGTGGATAGAGATAATATTTTTAAGCTGATCAGATGCTACAGCTGGTAAAAAGAGACAAACTCTCTGCTTTGCCTTGAAGAAGTGACTCTCTGCCTGAACGTCCAACTAATTTTTCCAGCTATACTAGTTGATCCAATAAAAGATGTTAACTCTCCCCACAAGCCTTGTCTCACTCAAAAATCGCAGCACTTAACATTCCTGTCAGCAAACCAGCCCCGCTCTCTCATTACTGGGTAACAATGTGGGAAGGAAAATCCTTTAATCTTGCTATGGCTAAACTTGATTTTCCGAGTTTCCAGTGGATTACTGAAGCAACTGATTGTGCAGGTTTAATGATTTCCACCAGCCTTCCCTCTATGCAGCGCCAGTTAAATGAGAATTGACTTGGCACTGAGGATAGTTACTGGATAACTTGAGTTTCTCTTCATCCCACTCTTTCCTACAGCAGAACGTATTTCTCAGGGATGGAGAACTGGGCGTCTGTTTGTATCCTTTGAAACTGCACTTTCTTAACCCAGCCTAGATTCAGGAGTGCAGGTTGTTTAAGGCCACGAATGATCTTGAGCTCAGTTAATCTGATCTCTGCTATGCCCAGCTTTTCCATTTCAGCCCGTGAGACTGGCAGCGAGCCCGCAGCACGCCTGTGAATTCTGTTTGGCCAATGCACAAGACTCCCAAGTGCTGCTCTGAAGATTTGCAGTGCAGGATGCTCACCGCTTCTCCTGTTAGCTTGCACAGTGGTTAGGCATGTTCACTGTTAGCAGACATGCCAGCTTCTCATTTGTAATTCTTCAGCTTTAGTTTCCACATACTGGCTCTTATGATGACCTTCTTAAGAGCTTCAAAAGCCTGTCAGTGTTTCTTGCTATTTTCTCATAAATGTATTTGTACTCTCAAACACTCTCCAACACTTTACACAGAGTAAATTCTTCAAGGCTTCCCAGTGTAAAGCGTTTTTCGCAGCCCTTGAATCTGTGGCTCTTTTCTGTGCTTACTGCTATTGCTTTTTCAACATGGTTTTAAAAACAAGCTGTGTCTGGACTGTACGCAGTGGTCTATTAGTGGTCGCCGGATGTCTCTGCTTTAATGCTTGCACATCAGATGAAGATACCTCCACTCTTCCATTCAGAGTTCTCTTGAGTTTTACAAGACCATCTAATTAAATATCACAAGACTTTCATGAAACCAATTAATGTCAAGAGCCTTGTTTTCATGTGGGTAAAATAAAATGTGGGTGAATAAATGACCTGCCCAAGGCAGAGACCGGACTGGTGCCTAGTGGTTCCCTCCTCTATGGATTAGAAAGCAGTGTTGCCCACATGCCCGTTTGCTTTGAACCCAGCCAAGTGACTTTTGTTAAGTTCAGTAATTATCAATTTTATTGCTTTCCCATGTAAATACAAGCTGCGTATCACCACTGGGTGACAAGCAATTTCCTCCCATTCCTGTATTTATAATAGAGGAGAAACATTACAGATGATATTGCTTCAGAATGTCATAGGAAACTGCAATTCATACATTTCTCAGGAAAAAAAAAAAGACTAGGGAAGACTGTGCCTCACTGTTAAAACTGCAGCTGCAGTTTGCCAGTGCAGTGCTACGCTTACAAATCCTTTCTTGGAAAGATATATTTATTTTTATTGCCCCATGACACCTATAGAAGGAAGGGAGAGGAAAAAATGCGGTGGCAAAGTGCACCCCTTAGTGGGACTTGTTGCAGTTGCCATCCCAGGTGTGCCTGGGAGCTAGGGACAGTTTTCTCATGCTCTCTGCTCACTGTAACACCCAGACTCAAAAAGCTGCAAACCTTAGGCCTGATTCTCTGTCATCTTCTCCCCTGGGTGTAATAACGTGTCAAAGCAGAACAAGTCTACACAGGAACAAGTGTGAAGCCTGTTGGTCTCACTGGAATCATGGAATCGTATAGGTTGGAAAAGACCATTAAGATCATCAAGTCCAACCGTAAACCTAACACTGCCAAGTCCACCACTAAACCATGTCCCTAAGCAACACATCTACACATCTGTTAAATACCTCCAGGGATGGTGACTCAACCACTTCCCCAGGCAGCCTGTTCCAGTGTTTGACAACCCTTTCAGTCAAGAAATTTTTCCTAATATCCCAATCTAAACCTCCCCTGGCGCAACTTGAGGCCATTTCCCTCATCCTATCACTTGTTACCTGGGAGAAGAGACCGACCCCCACCTCTCTACCACCTCCCTTCAGGTAGTTGTAGAGAGCGATAAGGTCTCCCCTCAGCCTCCTTTTCTCCAGGCTCAACAACCCCAGTTCCCTCAGCCGCTCCCCATCAGACTTGTGCTCCAGACCCTTCCCCAGCTCCGTTGCCCTTCTCTGGACACGCTCCAGCCCCTCAATGTCTCTCTTGTAGTGAGGGACCCAAAACTGAACACAGTATTCAAGGTGCAGCCTCACCAGTGCCAAGTACAGGGGGACAATCACTTCCCTAGTCCTGCTGGCCACACTATTTCTGATACAGGTCAGGATGCCATTAGCCTTCTTGGCCACTGTGTTGCTTTTGGCTGGGATAGAGTTAATTTTCTTCATAGTAGCTCAGGGCTATGTTTTGGATTTGTGCTGAAAACAGTGTTGATAACACACTGATGTTCTAGTTGTTGCTAAGTAATGTTTACATTAGTCAAGGACTTTTCAGCTTCCCATGCTCTGCCAGGCACACAAGAAACTGTGAGGGGGCACAGCCAAGATAGTTGATCCAAACTGACAAAAAGAGCTATTCCACACCATATGACGTCATGCTCAGCATATAAAGCTGGGGAAGAAGAAGGAAGGGGGGGACATTCAGAGTGATGGTGTTTGTCTTCCCCAGTAACCGTTACGCGTGATGGAGCCCTGCTTTCCTGGAGATGGCTGAACACCTGCCTGCCCATGGGAAGGAGTGAATGAATGCCTTGCTTTGCTTTGCTTTGCTTGTGTGTGTGGCTTTTGCTTTCCCTATTAAACTGTCTTTATCTCAACCCACGAGTTTTCTGACTTTTACTCTTATGATTCTCTCCCCCATCCCACTGGGGGTGGGGAGTGAGCGAGCGGCTGCGTGGGGCTTAGTTGCTGGCTGGGGTTAAACCATGGGGTTAAACCTTCTCTGCTGGGCAGCTTTCCAGCCACTCTTCCCCAAGCCTGTAGTGTTGCATGGGGTTGTTGTGACCCAAGTACAGGACCCAACACTTAGTCTTGTTAAACCTCATACAGTTGGCCTCAGCCCATCGATCCAGCCTGTCCAGGTCCCTCTGCAGAGCCTTCCTACCCTCAAGCAGATCAACACTCCCGCCCAACTTGGTGTCATCTGCAAACTGACTGAGGGTGCACTCGATCTCGTTGCCCAGCTCATTGATAAAGATATTAAACAGAACTGGCCCCAATACTGAGCCCTGGGGAACATCACTTGTGACTGGCCACCAACTGGATTTAACTCCATTCACCACCACTCTTTGGGCCTGGCCATCCAGCCAGTAAGTAACTCTTACTCTCCTGCAGTTACTCTTCAGGCCAGCAAACAAAAGTCAACCACTGAAACTGAACTCTGATCCACACCTGAACCATCTCCAGGTCAGGATTAGTTTGGCTCAGAATTAATCTTTTCATTACTAAAATGAACCTACCACTCCTGTGGGCTGGGATTACAGTGTTCTTCTAGGGTTACCACAATAAATGATGCTATTAATTTCTGTCTGTGTTTTGCCTGTGTTGTGCCTAGCACTTAGAGCAAATAAATGCCATTTAGATTTTATATGCTTTGGAACTTTTAGATGTTATTCATCTCACCTAACTTTAGATGTCAACCATGCAGACACATACCTGAACTACTTAACTGGGGCTCCTTTTCCAGTCCCTGGAGATAAACAGTGCTTTTCTGGTGGTGGCAGCACTGCCTGTTTCAGATATCTACTTTAGGCCAGGAGGAACCACCTATATTTCCTTCCTTTGACTATAAAATGTCTTCATTTAGTTCAGATGGCATTACCTACAGACAAATGCTGCTCCCTGGTTCTCAAAGGTCAGTTTAATGCTCTCATATAACTTGTTTTATATTCCACCAAGAGGGACTACTGTGGGCAATAAAGAAATGATGGTGAGAAAGTAAAATCCAAAGAAAAATAGAGGGAAGAGATCAAAGATCTTACAACAGAGAAGGGCATCCAATTGTCCCAGACTACACTCACTTACAAAAAAAAAAAAAAAAGATTAAACCTTCTATTATGTTTCCTATCCACATGCCGTCCCTCCACCGTAAGACAGCACAGCCCCTGACAGAGCAGCCACTGAGGTCTACCTGCAGGTGGGTGAATCTCACTCCACCAAAACCTTGATTTTAGGAGGTCCTAAGTAACCCAGGGAAAGCCCATGGCACCATCTAGAGGGAGGAAGGAAATAGTGTAGCTTCTGGGTTGTGGTGTTTCCTCTCCGGTGAGGAGTGCTGCCACCTGAAGGGACCAGCTGGACGTGGAGACAGACTAGAGGGAAATCATAGGAGAGGCTTTTTGAGGTGGAAGAGGGGGAGAGGAAACTGTGAGAGGAATAAAATAGATCCAATTACATGCTCTGTGGCTGTCTGCGATCAATAGAGCAGTGATTCAAGGATTAGATTTAAAACAATCTGTCTGGAGATGATGGAAATGTCTCAGGCAAGAAAGTATTCATAAAAGTCACCCTCTAAATGTGTGTCAACTTCTTGCAAAGTTTGGAAAGTTTCTCTGTTTTGTCTAGCTCTTTCACCTCCAAAAACTTACTCAAAGACAAATTATTTCCCCCAGAAATCCTTCCCACCTCCCCTTTGATGACACCTGTATCCCATTGTGGCCCTTTCCCTGCCATCTATGCTCTCCAGGGTATGAAACATATTTTCACATTTCTAAGAAGCTCTGAAGAAGTGTTATAATTGAATACCATCGACAGAAGACAAAATTAGATGTTGGGAATTCTATAGTATGTAAGCCAGTAACATTATCAACATCAGATGATATCTTATGGTTATGCCTAGTTTCCAAATGAGTAATAGTCATCTGAGCTTGGCAGTTTCTCAGACTTTATGCATCTCAGGATAAGGTTGTTACTGTTATCCTTCTGAAAATATCCTGTGACATTGGTCATCCTCATAGCCCTGCTTTGCTTGGCTATTGCACTTAAAATTGCTGTGGGGTGCTGTGCACTCCTGTGTAGGTTCTGTCTGCAGCCCTTTCCCCATGGCAATGCCCCTGCTTTGCTGTGCCCTTTTGGGAAGGACCCAGCATGGGCACCAGTTAGCCAGGAGAAGCAGAGATCAGGTAGGGTGGAGCCATGCATGGGTAAGCTCAGGGCACTTCAACCACCATCCACAGCCAAAGTGAACATTCACCTGGCAGAATTCACTTTGCCAAGAGCTTCTCAGCGGAACTGTATCGGTGAAGCTGGCATCTCCCATCTCTGTGAAGCCCGAGGCATCACAAAGGGCTGGTGCAAGAGGGCAGAGTGCTGTGCTCCTGCCCAGCTCCATCTCCATGCACCAGCCCAGCTCCATGTAGGTGTAGTGGGGATAAGAAAGCTAACCTGTGGATAGACCTGGCTTCCCTAATGCTGGCCAGGCTCATGGCATGGAGAAACCACCCTCATGACGGAAGGGTGAGGAGGCTGGTAAAGCTCAGAGAGGGTGGTAGTGGTTCTGGGGGGTTTCCCTGCATCGCAGAGGACAAAGTCACATCTTCATGGTGGCCTCCCAGCTTTCAGCCTCAGTATGCTCTTTTTGCCGGTGGTGGCCTCCAAAAGCTCTGGCCAAGTGGAGCTATACTAGAGACACACAGAAAAGCTTGAGACAACTTCCAGTGAATTAGCGGGAGCAGGGAAACTGGTGGGATCTGGAGGATCCTCTCTCACTGTACAGTTACCTTCCTTTACATCTCTAGGGTGGTGAAAAATTACACGGCTGTGGTGAGGCTGTATCACCACACGATGGCACGCTCTCTCTTCAGCAGATGTTGGTGACTGCATGTTGGTGACAGGCACTGGGCATTTCCTTCCCCTGGTCAGCAGCCCAGAGCATTTATTTGTCTCTTGAAAAGCAAGGATGAACTTTAGAAAGACATAGGGAGCTGCTCGTCCGATCAGAAGTGCAGCTCCTTTTACACAGGACTTCAGAAGGTTACAGAGACTCCAGTTCTGGTTGGAAGAAAATACTGAAGACCACAGAAATACTGCTGAGCTGACATGAAATGTTCTGGTGCATGTGTACAGTCAGGTCTTTCTAGCACCTGCTAATCAGTGATATGTTAAACATTTGTTGTGGTTTAACCTGAGCCGACAACTAAGCACAACGCAGCCCCACGCTCACTCCCTCCCCAGTGGGATGGGGGAGAGAATCTGAAGAGCAAAAATAAGAAAACTCGTGGGTTGAGATAAGAATAGTTAAATAATCGGAATAAATCTAATAATAATAATCATAATAACAATAACAACAACAATAATAATAATAAATTGTAATGAAAAGGAAAACAATGAGAGAGAGAAAAACAAAATCCAGGGGGAAAAAACCCAAGTGATGCAACTGCTCACCACCTGCCAACTGACGCCCAGCCCATCCCTGAGCAGCAGTTGCTGCCCCCTGGCCAACTCCCCCAGTTTCTATACTGAGCATGACGCCATATGGTATGGAATAGTCCTTTGGGCAGTTGGGGTCAGCTGTCCTGGCTGTGCCCCCTCCCAGCTTCTTGTGCACCTCCTCGCTGGCAGAGCATGGGAAGCTGAAAAGTCCTTGACTTTGTATAAACACTGCTTAGCAACAACTAAAACATCAGTGTGTTATCACATCATTCTCATGCTAAATCCAAACCACAGCACTGTACCAGCTACTAGGCAGAAAATTAGTTCTATCCCAGCTGAAATCAGGACAACATCAGAAGAATTGTGAATACACTGATTACAATCCTACATTCATTTGTTTTGGTTTCATTCTCCTGTAGTCCTGCTGATACAGGCAAAAGAATGTCTTTTGAATGTGCATTATATAGTGCTTTGCACAAAGGGTTTTTGGCTAGTTTGGTCCCACTGCATTGTATGTGTTAAATGAAAAGACAGAGACACTGAAGCACAAGCTGCTAAAGGATGTTGTAAAAGTTTTAACGCTGGAAATAGTGCTGATCTTTGACATCTGTCTATGGAGTGAGAAGATGATTTAGAGATAAACATATCTATAATTTTCTTTTGAGATGCTGCAAAAACTTAACTCCATGTGCTCAGGACTAGGCCTGGCACTTTTTAATGAGAAAATGCAGTTTCATCAATATGAAAATTTTCCATAGGAACATGTCAATTCAGTTACGTTATATTCAGAAAAGGCATATCAAAGCCAGTGTTCTCAATTCCAGCTATTATTGGCAATGTTCTTGGAATGGAACCCTGTGATTTTTTCTATTCCCAAATGCTTGGTTTCTAAATAGATTTTTTTTAATAGTTAAGTTATAAATTTTGACAGTAGCCTCTATTTGACTTTCTAGGGAGATTGGAATGAAAAAAATTGTGATTTTTAAAGGTTTGATTCCCAAGGAAAAAGGAGGGGGAAAGAGATTTTTTCTTTTGCAGGAGAGGAAAATCTGTGTTTCTGAAGGCAGTTTTCATTCTGAAACTGAAACTGTGTTGAAAAGTGTTTGCTGGAGATTGGATGTGTGTTACAGGGCCTGAGAGAGCAAATCGCTCTGCTACCCTGAACTCAACAGCAGCAGAATGAAACACAGCAGGTTTCAAGACTGTGACCATACACCACTTCTTACTGCAAGCAAAGGCAGCCTCAGCAGATCTGGGAAGTTGGAAGGGCCTTGTTTTTCCAACTGTGTAACCACAAGGGATGTTTAACCAGAGTTGTTCTTAGCTTTATTAGGAAGTATCTGATTCTTTTCTACTTTCACTTTGCATTAGCCATGATCTTGAATCCAAGTCCAGCCAGCCATCATCACCTTCCTCCTTGCACTCTTTCAAAGCTTCATCACATGAAAAATAATTATAAAAACCCATGCATTTGCTGACTCTCCAGAGAAGATGACTTGGAAGAAATTGCCTACAGGTGAATATACTGAAAGAAGCAATTAAAAGGCAGTTCAGCACCACTGCAGAACTTCTTCCAAGTGTAGTTTTTCCTGCATAAAAAGCCTATGATGAATGGATTGCAGAAATGTCATCATATTATACTACTGTGTAATAACGACAGGTTCGATAGTCATCTGTGGAGTGGTTTAGGTGATGCTGATTTTGCCTTGGAACAAGTATAAAGTAGGTAACACATAAGAGTCCATTTCATCCCTATTTTTTATAATTCTGTGGACTTGTACAAGTTTAAAATGTAAGAATAACCATTCTGGGCCAAGCCAAATACCTGTCAGCCATAGCTGTAGCTAGTAAATTAAGTGGGGACTGTTCTTTTGCACTCATATGGTTAATGCTTCTAACGCCCTGCTTTCCGAAAGCAGTGTCCATGTTCAAACATTGCAATATCAAGAATGGTCCCTGGTCTGTGCTAATCCATGCACAATACAAGCATATCTTGTCTCTAATAGGGATAAATAGTAAATGCTTAGGAAGGGCAAATAAAAAGGGAAGAAATACAGAGGGTATTTCCCCTGTTGAGCTCACGCAGGGTCTGGTAATCTGTGGTTTAGTGATTTAAGGAACAAGGTGGATGTAGTATCTGCTTCATGTTTATGAGTCCTAAACAGACCTGCAGCCACTGAAAATAGTATAATTAAATGCTGAGTCTTTAATCACAACCTTTTTGTCATAATTAAGAGATTGTTATTTTCCTGTTCACTGAGACCTATTGGCTGGGTGTTGCTTTTGCCACTCTTCTTTCTATAACCTCTGGCCACATCTGTGTCTTATATGATCCAGATGTTTTCTTTGGCAGAACTGCTGTCTGGACTGTCATCATAGCTTGTCAAGATTACTATGCTATGCTTGTTCAGGAAGTCCTAATCCAACTGCACCATTCAGTTCTATTCAATGAGCTGCTGCAAACACATTTTTTTCCAGACTATTGCTTCTGTTACAACACTTGATTTCTCTTTGAGTTCCTTTTCTAAGTCCAGGCCTTTCCTTCCCTGTAAAGTAGTATGCACATGGGACAGTTAAAGGAACATGTGAGATTTGTTTGCAAACAGGTAAAAGCCAAATACAGAAAGGGGAATGGAGTCACTGACTCTAGAGGTCTACTGCCACCTTATTTACACACCCCAATTCCCAGTACAGTGGAAAGCAACATACAGACACTTTCATGTTGTAGCTAGCATCTACATCAACTAGCATGTTGATGTAAAACATATTAGATAGGAAATATTGATGAGAGTAATGTTTCTAAAGTACTCCTTCTCTCTTAGATGTAGGTACCTATACAAAAGTTAGATTCAGGCACCTGAATTCTGCTTTTGGATACAGACAGCTGGCTCATTTTCCATTTGAACAAAGAGGAGACAGACAAGAGACTGCCTTTTCTATAAGAACTTTCATGGTTATTGTTTTCAACAAGGATGGAGGACATCTGAGCTCCTCAGCCTGAAGTCTTAAGGCTCAGCCAACTCCTTTTTCCAGTAAGAGTCCCCAAACCAGCTAGCTGGGAAGAGTATAGGGATGCTGCCTGGTTGTGTAGGGAGGGGGTCAGGAAGGCCAAGGTGCGGCTGGAGATGAACTTGGCAAGGGATGCAAGGAATAATAAGAAGGGCTTCTACAGGTATGTCAGCCAGAAAAAGAAGGTCAAAGAAAGCGTACCCCCCACGATGAGCAAGACTGGCAAACTGGTAACAACGGACGAGGAGAAGGCTGAGGTACTAAACAACTTCTTTGCCTCAGTCTTCACTGACAACCTCTCTTCCCACATTTCTCGAGCAGATGGACCACAAAATGGGGACTGGGGGATCAAAGTCCCTTCCACCGTAAGAGAAGATCAGGTTCATGATCACCTGAGGAACCTGAATATACCTAAGTCTATGGGACCTGATGAGATGCATCCCAGAGTCCTGAGGGAATTGGCTGATGTAGTTGCTAAGCCACTCTCTGTGATATCTGAAAAGTCATGGCAGTCAGGTGAAGTCTCTGGTGACTGGAAAAAGGGAAACATTGCACCCATTTTTAAAAAGGGTAGAAAGGAGGACCCTGGGAACTACTGACCTGTCAGCCTCAGCTCTGTGCCTGGGAAGATCATGGAACAGATCCTCCTAGAAGCTATGCTAAGGCACATGGAGGACAGGGAGGTGATTTGAGACAGCCAGCATGGCTTCACCAAGGGCAAGTCCTGCCTGACCAACCTAGTGGCCTTCTATGATGGAGTGACTACATGAGTGGACAAGGGAAGAGCTATGGATGTTGTCTATCTGGATTTCTGTAAGGCCTTTGACACGGTCCCCCACAACATCCTTCTCTCTAAATTGGAGAGATATGGATTTGATGAGTGGACTGTTTTCTGGATGAGGAATTGGTTGGATGGTCGCATCCAGAGGGTAGTGGTCAATGGCTCAATGTCCAGATAGAGATTGGTGACAAGTGGTGTCCCTCAGGGTTCCGTATTGGAACCAGTACTGCTTAATATCTTCATCAATGACATAAACAGTGGGATCGAGTGCACCCTCAGCAAGTTTCCAAATGACACCAAGCTGAGTGGTGCAGTTGACACACCTGAGGGACGGGATGGCATCCAGAGGGACCTGGACAAGCTTGAGAAGTGGGCCTGTGTGAACCTCATGAGGTTCAACAAGGCCAAGTGCAAGGTCCTACACCTGGGTTGGGGCTACCCCCAGTATCAATACAGGTGGGGGAATGAAGGGCTTGAGAGCAGCCCTGTGGAGAAGGACTTGGGGGAAATGGTGGATGAAAAGCTGGACATGAGCCAACAATGTGCACTTGCAGCCCAGAAGGCCAACCGTATCCTGGGCTGCATCAAAAGAAGCGTGGCCAGCAGGTCGAGGGAGGTGATTCTGCCCCTCTACTCTGCTCTGGTGAGACCCCACCTGCAGTACTGCATCCAGCTCTGGAGTCCTCAGCACAGGAAAGACATGAACCTCTTGGACCGGGTCCAGAGGAGGGCCACAAAGATGATCAAAGGGATGGAACACCTCTCCTATGAAGAAGGGCTGAGAGAGTTGGAGTTATTCAGCCTAGAGAAAAGAAGGTTCTGGGGAGACCTTACTGCAGCCTTTCAGTACTTAAAGGGGGCTTATAATAAAGATGGGGACAAACTTTTTAGCAGGGCCTGTTGTGATAGGACAAGGGCACAAGTTTTTAAATTAAAAGGGGGTAGATTTAGACTAGATATAAGGAAGAATTTTTTTACAATGATTGTGGTGAAACACTGTCACAGGTTGCCCAGAGAGGCGGTAGATGCCCCATCCCTGGAAGCGTCCAAGGTCAGGTTGGATGGGGCTCTGAGCAACCTGATCTATTGAAGATGTCCCTGCTCACTGCAGGGGGGTTGGACTAGATGACCTTTAAAGGTCCCTTCCAATCCAAACTATTCTATGGTTCTATGATTCTATGATTCTATTAACTAAATACATATACAGGAACCCCCTACTTCCCTCCAGTTGAGACTATGAAGACAAACGCCCAAACTTTATGGGGACTTTGGGAGAACAAGCAAGAGGAAATTTGGTTCTTTAATCAAGTCATGAGGCATGACTGGGGAATCCCAGGTTCTGCTCCCTGCTGTTTTATTAGAGAGGCCTGAATAACATGAGTGAACCTCCTTGAGGTGCATGAGCACAGCTAACTGAGGCAGCAGCAGATGCAGGAGCTTGTGCAGCAGTCTCTGAGTTCTGCTTTGGGAGCTTCTAGATCTTGTGGGGACAAAGGCCAGGATCATTGGGGAATGCATGGGAACCCTCTGAGAAACTTGAGTGTTCCTGCGGCTGCCAGGTAAGGACAAGGTAAGGGGAACCACAAGGGAACCACTGAGGAAGCTCTAGCAACTTCTAACGAGTGTGGTCAGATGCCCCTGACCCAGAGTGCCTGGAGGCTTTGTTTCAGCTGCTCCTGAATAGGGACGATCAAGCAGCCTTTGAGCTGCTGATTTCTCTAGGATGTAAAATATTACGTGCATTCAGATCCACATATATAAATCTTCTTCCTTGCCATGGGAAGCACCAGGTAGGGAGCCAGAAATCATGGGCTGTGCAAGTCCTAATCATGCAAGAAATCCTAATTGTCCTGTCCTTTCTCATAATCAGCTCCTGACTCTTATACAACCGTGAACACAGACAGTTAGACATATACCTCTATCTGCACTGCAACTGTTTGAGTTTTAACCTTTCTTTTAATATCTTCTTATAACACAGGTTCAGTTCTTGATTTGCCCTGTTTATTTCTAGCTGACCATCAAATGCTCAAATAGTCTGGTCTTCAGTGAGAAGGAACATTGTGAATGTCTACAAAATGACATTGTTGACTTTAGCAAATGTGCATGCTTTGCAGTTGGTCTGGAGGTAGCATCTCTTATATTCAGGAGAACTCAGTTCATATCATGAATTAGTGATGCTTTATATTTTACATAATTAAACGTGACGATGCCATTTGATATGGACAATTAAGCTCGTATTTGTGAGCAAAGTATAATTAACAGTATAGACACTGTGCCATTTTGGAATTTGCTTTCACTGAGTCTAATAACATCACATAGCTAAAATGCAATTGCAAGTTTATCTTTAATTTAGTTCTATCCTTTGCAATTAAAGTTTTTAAGGCAGCCAGATTAGAAACAGGATGTTCAAACATGATGACTTCAACTAGACTGCACACCCAAAACCTCCCAGTTTTTAGACTATTTCAATAACAGATATTGTAAAGAAATTATACTCCTTGCAGAAAATGCATTTTATGACTTTAAAGATAAGAATTTTTCTTTGGAAGATCCTGGGGAAATTAACTTCTTGATACAAATTCTATGCCCCTGACTTCTTCTCTGTACAACTAAATGCTTCATTGAAATTACTGAAAGATTTGGCTCAAGGTGTACACCAAGACTTGCCTTCATAACAACAAAGATAAAATGAAAGTGATACGGATCTTGTTACTTTTTTTCCTAACAAATTAGGTATATTGTCTGCACCTGCAATGATAATTCATGCAGGAAACCTTGGGATGTTTTACAGCTATATCTAGACTGTTAATTTAAACAGTGCCAGCGGCTGAGCATTGGAGCTTGATTGTCCAATACTCTTAATGGAGACCTCTAACATTTTCCTATGGGATTCCTGTGTATGCTGAGGAGTCGGCATGTACCATAGACTATCCCTAATATGCAGTTTGGGTGCACTTACCCACTTTTTGATTAAAAGAGAATTTAATAGCATGGCTGTGGTCATACTGGGCCAGTTAAGGCAACATTACTAATTAGTTCACTAATACAGATGTCAGCAGCCTCTCGCAACAGCGAACTTCATTACATAGTCAGCTGATGCCATAGGATTTGATAGGTTGAAATACCAGCTATGCCAGGAAATGTAGAGCCATTTAATCAGCTCCGCCTCTACTTTTAGTCTCAATATTTCTAACTTAGGGCATAGGTGGGAATGTCATTAAAAAAAAAAATTAACTGTTGCTTTTATCTTTATATAATATTATTGAAATATACAGACCAGAGTCTTTCAAATTATATCCATCCTAAACAGAGGATCAGATAGAATATTGCCTCTCCATATCCTGCTCCAAACAATGCCTGTAGGAGTCTGCTAATCAAATGAATATGTTTTCAATTTAGAAGTCTATATCCGAGCTGATTTTCTAGACTTCTTTTATAGCCAATGGAGAAAAGCAAGTGCTTTTAAGCTCCTTCCTTCTAACCTGGATGATCAAAACAGCTCAGATGAGTCACAGGCCATTAAGTACATATTTATGAGAAAAACCAGAGAAATTAACTGAGAAAAAATTAGGCTGGAGCTGATGTCTAGATGTCATCTAGAGCACCCCTGTGCTCAAAGCAAGGCTAACTGCAATGTTAGATCTGGCTGCCAAGGGGCTCTCTATGAACTGTTTTTCTCTGGCCTAGAAAAGGAAGTGATTAGCTCAGATGTGGATGCATACATTGCATGTGTCCGCATATAGACAGATGAACTCTTTCCCCTCTAGCCTCTTTTTCTGTATGTTTGCTGAGTGTTCAGATGGCAAATTCTTCTGACAGCTGTTAGGAACATCTGGAGCACAATTTCAACAATTAAAAGTAAAAGAAAAACTATGGTGCTTAATGAAGGAAAACTATATATGAGACCACCAGAAACATGCACAAAGTTGAACTCGTTTGTATCGGGAATAGTGCAGCCAGCAGGACTAGGGAAGTGATCGTCCCCCTGTACTCAGCACTGGCGAGGCCGCACCTCGAATACTGTGTTCAGTTTTGGGCCCCTCACTACAAGAGAGACATTGAGGGGCTGGAGCGTGTCCAGAGAAGGGCAACGAAGCTGGTGAAGGGTCTGGAGCACAAGTCTGATGAGGAGCGGCTGAGGAAACGGGGGTTGTTTAGCCTGGAGAAAAGGAGGCTGAGGGGAGACCTTATCGCTCTCTACAACTACCTGAAAGGAGGTTGTAGAGAGGTGGCTGTTGGTCTCTTTTGCCAAGTAACAAGCCATAGGACAAGAGGAAACGGCCTCAGGTTGTGCCAGGGGAGGTTTAGATTGGGATATTAGGAAAAATTTCTTGACTGAAAGGGTTGTCAAGCATTGGAACAGGCTGCCCAGGGAAGTGGTTGAGTCACCATCCCTGGAGGTATTTAAAAGATGTGTAGACACAGTGCTTCGGGACATGGTTTAGTGGTGGACTTGGCAGTGTTAGATTTACAGTTGGACTTGATGATCTTAATGGTCTTTTCCAACCTAAATGATTCTAGGTCCATGATCACTGCCAAAGAAACACCTTTCTCTAGAGAAGTCACATTTAGACCTTTTGCAAATGCAGTTGGCATGCCAGGTGAAATGATTTGTCTAAGAGGTTGTATCTTCTTCACTAGATCTGAGATACTAGTACAGAGAGGCAGCTCTCATTGACTTTATGGGTGGGATTCAGTTAGAAATTTAAACTGAATTTAAACAATTTGAAGTTTAACACCTCTATTTAGCTACTTAGGTAGAGGTGTATATAGGCTCTTGGTATCTTCGCTGTGCAGTAGTCAGTGGAGAGTTAGTCAGTGCAGCCAGCAGAGCCTAGAGAGATTTAGGTAACCAGTGACTGGGGCAGTACAGATGTCTAAACAGTACAGATGTCTAAACATAGGTGTCTTGTGTCATTTAGAATGCCCTAAGGTATTCTATCTGTCCCCACCTGTTGTTCCAGAAGGAGAAGACTTTCCTGTCTTGTGCCACATATGCCAGCTGTGCATTGGTTGGTGTTTTGCATGACCTTGCATGATGCTGGGTGCCTTTGAAGGCCACCTAAATTGTCTTAATCTCGAATTGTATTAATTTCCACCTACCTGCCAGGCTTTTTTAGGTATCATCTCTCATAAGTACTATCCTCTCTCTGAAAAATGAAAATTGCTCCTGAAAAATGCTCCCTCTGAATTATCCACAGTCCTCGTACAAGCTGCAGGAAAGTGCACACAACACAAAAGCTTCTCTCCTGAGACCAACACAGCTAAGCAGGGCCATTGTAATAACATAGCTGAAGTCCTTAGGGGCCATCCACTATTCCCTGGGAATTTAAAAAAAGTGAAAGGCTTAGTGAAACGTCTGTGCAATGAAATATAGCAGACCTGGGTGCGATTGCTGACAGTGATGGTTCACTAGACTCACACTAACCAATAGTGGTTAGCGTGAGCCCTGTTACTTTATTGCTTTGTGTCTCCGTTTGCCTGTAAATTAAACTGAGATGATACAATTTCTAAAGACTTTGAGATTCTTGAATGGCAGTGATGTACAGGAGCTGAGCAAAATTATTTAATGCTTAAAATAATTAATAAAGATTTTGATTCAAATTGCTGCTGGATCTTTTGAGCCCCTGAGAAAGAAATGCTGGGGAAGTGAAAGAAAATTATGCTACAGAAGTTTTAAGAAAAATAATTAGAAAATCATCAAATAAGCAGGAAAGCAGAGACAGTTATATTACTCCAAGTAAATAATTTATGCAGTTAAGTAAAAAAATTTAGCTCAAAATTTTGCTTGTCTGATAAAGAAATAATGTCTTATTTTATTTATTACAATATTGATGGGAATGGATTGCAGAAATGGCATTCCAGTACTAACTTCTTGTAACAACGGTTATGAATGTGAACACAGCTTGAATTTTCACATATTTGGATCAACAAGACCAGCTTTGAATTTTGTCTGATAAGCTTATAGCGTGGAGATCATATATGAGTCATTCCTGACTATGGGGCTCTCAGATAGGATGGGCTAGTATTTAATTATATGTAATTAAATAATTATCATGAATCTGAGATTCCACATAATAAAATGCAATGAATAAAAGAGTCAAGATAGACTAACAAAATATTTCAACTTTTTTTTTTACATTAGGATCTCCAGCAGTCTCAAATATCCAAAGGAACTAATTAGTTTTGAAAACCTGATTCTTCTCCATGAAATTCAGGAGTAATTTTACTGATTTTAATGGAATGAGATGATATTCTATTCTCACCAGTTGAGCTATGGGACTAGTTCTTTATACACAAACCTTTCTTTCCCACTTTCTTCGCTCTCATAATTTCTTCTGCTAAACATAGTAAGATCCTCATAGACAAGCTGCTAATGTATAAGGTGGATGAGAGCAGACACTAAGGTAGATTGGAAACTGGCTTAATGGCTGGGTCCAGAGAGTGGTGATCAGTGGAACAAAGTCTACTTGGAGGCCAATAACTAGCAGTGTACCTCAGGGGTCAATAGTGAGTCCAGTCCTGTTTAACTTCATCATCTATGATCTGGATGATGGGCCAGATTATACTCTCAGCAAGTTTGCAGATGACACAAAACTGGGAGGAATGGCTGATATGCCAGAGGATCATGCTGCTATCCAGAGGGACCTCAACAAGCTGGAGAAATGGGCTAACAGGAACCTCATGAATTTCAACAAGGAGAAGTTCAAAGTCCTGCACCTGGGGAGGAACAACACCATGCACTAATGTATGTTGTGGGCCACCCCTCTGGAAAACAGTTGGCAGAAAAGGACCTGGGTGTCCTGGTGGACACCAAATTGAACATGAGCCAGCAATGAGCCAGGATTTTTTCTTGAGGCAAAGAAGGCTGCATTAGGCAGCAGGTCGAGGGAGGTGATCCTTCCCCTTTATTCTGCACTGGTGAGGCCACACCTGGAGTGCTGTGTCCAGTTCTGGGCTCCTCTGTACAAGAGAGACATGGACATACTGGAAAGAGTCCGACAAAGATACACAAAGATGATGAAGGGAGTAGAACATCTCTCTTATGAGGAAAGGCCGAGAGAGCTGGGAGTGTTTGGCCTGTAGAGGAGAAGGTTCAGGGAGGCTCTCATCAATGTATGAGAGCCTCTCATACAATGAGAGCCTCTCATACAATTGATGAGCCTCTCATCAATGTATGTATCAATAGCTTAATGGAGGTTGCAAAGAGGACAGAGTCAGGCTCTTTTCAGCAGTGCAATGACAGAACCAGAGGCAATGGGCACAAACTGAAACACAGGAGGTGCCATATGAACATCAGGAAACACTTATTTACTCTGAGCGTGGCCAAGCACTGGAACAAGTTGCTCAGAGAGGTTGTGGACTCTCTGTCCTTGGAGATATTCAGAACCCGCCTGGACATGGTCCTGGGCAACTGTCTCTAGGTGTCGTTGCTTGAGCAGGGTGGTTGGACTGTTATCCCACAAGTGTGAGGTTGTTTATCCAGTGTGCGAGATGCCAATATACACACAGGGCAGAGGTTTTTTATTTCATGTCTGTGCAGAGATGGGTGCTAGGTGGTAGCTCCACAAAGCCAGCACAAAGTTCGGTCACACAGGTACAGTATTTATACAGTCTGGTTATGCATATGCATAAGTAATTGCACAAAGCAGTTTTCTATTGGTCTACATTTCTCTTATTTCAACTTAAAGCTACAGTGCTACTTTAATATTCTGCGCATGTTCAAAGGTGAGGGGTCTCTGCTTGGGCCGGGGTCTCCAGCTTGAGGGGTGTGACTTTTAGTATTATAAGGAGGATAGTTTGCGTGAGGGTGCTTCTTATCACACTTCTACTAGTTGTTTCAGATGGTTCCCAAAATATCTTAATTAGCTTACATATTTCTCCAGGATGTGCTTTGCTTCCAAGGACAGTAATTCTTGTTTAGACGTTCCACTTTCCAGTCTGAATCCCCCTTATCAGCTTTACGTAAGCCTTGGCCTTCCACCAGCTCCTGTTAGACTACACTGTTAGACTACAGGACCAGATGACTTCCACAGTTCCCTTCCAAGCTCAAGCATTCTATAATTATGTGATAGTAGCCAAATTAGGTAAAAATTTTACAGACAAAATGAAACATCAAACATAAAATGGCATTTTTCCATTAATATAGATTGTAAAAAATAAACAAACGGATGAGATCCTGCCTTCATAATGTCAGTTTCATGAAATAACTGACACTACAGTTGTTTTAATGAACTGTAGTTTGCTTTTGCAGTTGTACTTCTGGTAGGTATATCTTCAGAGAGAAATATTTCATCGTATTGTGCTTGAGAATTTTTCAGGCTTATTTTTAACCTACCATCTCAATATGAAAACTCAGAGAGAATGGGTCACGACCATAGAAAATCTTTGAAAAGAAGTCATATTCGTATGAGAAAGTCTACCTGAGCTTCACAGCTTTGCTGCAAATTAAGACAGCTACAAGTTGTGACTCAATAGATAAGTAGTTGGGGCTGTGTTACTCAAACGGAAAGATAGTTGCCCAAGAACAAGAGACTGAGAAAATGTTGCTTATTTATTCATGCCATACTTGAGTTGCATTTATGAGTGTTATACAGAACTAACAGGAGACTAATATAGAAAGGTAAAGAATTGTTGCTTTTAAATCAGTTTCCTGGCCTAAATAATACTTAATAATGCTTAGTAACACTAAGAAATGGCAGGCATGCTTTCTCAAGTGGGATGGTAGCAGGTTTTTATACTGTGCCAAAGACTGTGAATAGCAGGCTGGAGATAAACTGATTTGAAGTGTGACCAAACATAAAATATGGCCTGTGGTAAAATATGGAATTATGGTCCACAGGCAGAAGAATACTGGTGATGGAGATTTGGCCATATTTTCAACAAAGTGTTTCAGCACACACATAATTTTAAACATATAAAGAATCCTACTGAAAGCAGTGAATATTCCTCAGTATTTAAAATTATACAAATGTTTAAGTGTTTTGGATGAAAGAGCATTTCCAGATTATGGAGAGATAAAGCTCAGCTGCACAGTGGAATTCACTTGGACAGGATATGGAAAAAATACCTAATGAATTTATTGTGGAATGGAATATACTGGAATATCTGAATAAGGAAAGCAAATTTCATGACTGCCACAGAATTTGAGGCTGCTTATGAAATTCTAAAATAGAGTGCATTTGAAATGCAGTAATTTTCTTTCTTTAGTTGAATACCAGGAAGTGAGTTTTGCTGAAAATGAGCCAGCTATTGGCATGCTTCTTCAGCAAGCTATGACAGCTTTACAACTTTATTTTCTTTTACAGCACAACATATAAAAAGAAGGCAAATACATTTATTCACCTCCAGTACTTGCCAGAGATTCCAAGTTAAGTGTGTGCTTTTGAGCAGAGCGCAAAACTATGAGCATGTGGGACTGGTGTAGATCACAACTGGGACTCAAGGGCATATCTATACCAGAAGATTAAAATGCTTCAGGGCACAATCCTGGGCAATGGAGTGTGATGGTCTGTACTGCTGAATTGTTCAAATGGTCCCTGATATACTTCTAGCCTGGGCCAAAAAAGTACCCTCCACAATTAATCCTAGATACAGATTGGGAACTGGACTGACCTGGATCTCAATCTAAATAGGTAGCTTGGAGATGACCACCTGACTGTGGAAGTAAGATAATTTAGTAGTGCTGTGGTATTTAATAGCACTTGTTAATATTACATGGAGAAAGAGTGCCCATTGTCATCACAAACAGAGTAGGGGACATGCTCTGCTTGGTTTATCAGGGCTTGAGTGCATATCAAGGAATGTGACTGATATAAAATGAAATGAACACCTGATCTGTTGAGTATGGCTAATCTCATTGAACTCCAGAAGAGAGATCCAACTCACTTAAATTTGATAGTTTGAGGACTACACACATAAGGCTTGGTTATGTTGGTTACATGGTGTCTGTTACTAGTTGAAATGCCCTAGATCAGCTCCTGGTCCAGAAGGACTTATGTCTGCCATAGATCCTGGTCACATCTGAGTGGACACTTCATTTCCGCAGTCAGTGAAAAGAGGCACCTCCTGTTCATCCCCTCCTCATGCACATAGGGTGACTTGCCTTCTGAAAAGTCCCTAAGCTTTTGATTGCTAAAGGCTGGATGGATTAATAGGCACCTACATACGAGTGCCTGCAGCTGTGCTAGAGACTAGTCTCAGCTGCCCACACACCAGTACTGATGGCAAGAGCAAAGTCTCCAGACAGGCTTCAGTCTCCTGTGTGTCCTTTCACATGTCTGGCAGACCTGTGGGGATGTCTTGGATACCCATACATGTCTCAAACGGTGCTAGACAGCTGTGTTTAAGCAACAGAGCTGAGATCTGTGCTGATGATAAAAGTTGCTTAGACACTTCCAATGCTAGTAGACACCTGGCTATAGACACCTCTGTAGCAGTGTCAGTCTTGATTCCCACCCTAGCTATCCTAAGCTTTTTCCTTCTGCAAGTTCTCCAAAATGAGCATGTGCCTTGAGCTTTCCAGTGATCATAGGAGTGCTTGGACTTAGTTGCATTATTTCCACAAATTCTCAAGGAAAGCCCCTTAAATCCTCGTGTCAGTTAATCCATTTCCAGGATTTCAGGCAGGGATGTTTCTAAAGCAGTGGTTTGTTTTAGAGCACCTGTGATATTCAGGAACAGACTTTCAGCTGCTGCAAGTCTCTAGAAAGCTTGAACTGGCTGGAGTTATGTAGTTTTTCCAGCTGCTCATCCTTTCTAGGGACTAGAAACTTTGAAGTTACATGGCAGTGTTTCTGAGGAACCTTTCAGGTTACTGCGCTAATATTTCACTCTTTGATTTCAGGTACTTGTACCAATCACCTGCCTGTTACCATGGGCTTATCCGGCCCTGCTTCTTACAATACCTATTTTCAGTTGCTCATTTAAAACAAGATGAAATTTTCTGTGCTGATTCCTGCTTTAGAATTATGGCATTACATCCTGCAAATGGAACTAGGTCACAGAGCTTGTCAATATTTTAAGCATGTTAAGACACCAAGAGATTAAAATATTAAATGAATGCCTTACAAACAAGAACACAATGAATTACAATAAACTTACTTACACTAAAATATAATTCGCTTTAAAATGCATTTCTTAACCTACAAAATGCATGTAGCTTTCAAGAGAAACAATTTTCTTTTTTTCTAAAAGGTAGCCCAGTGAATTTACATAGTAATCCTTTACTTGAAAACCTCCACCAAGCATGCTTTAAATACGGACATAAGTGGTGAGACTGTCACACTGGGACAACAAATGCAATGCCAGTTGCATTTCTCGAGGAATGAAGACTCAGAAAGCTACACTCTTGTATCAAGTGAACTTGGCAGTTAACTTGCTTGCTTTTGTTTTGTCCCTGGTGTGCCTTTCCATATGAAAGAGAAACAGAAAGAATTAGCAGAAGGCAAGAGTGATGTGAAGAATCTAGATGAATGGAAACCTGCTCCACCATTGCTTCAGACTATTCAGTCCATCAGCACTGCAGAAAATGGAAGAAGTGTGACTCAAAGTAGAGAGATCATTTTCCAGAAATAACACCACAGATATCCAGAACTGTTGCAGTAGCTAGTGCAAGTATCTTACTTTCCTGAGGAATTTTTGTATTGACATTTATTCATTATCTCATCCGTTGTTAGGTTGATAACATGACACAAGAGTAAACTGTTAGTACAGAAACTGAAGTTATGGGTTTTTTGTCCCATCCTACGCTGCTTCCTTCAAATGGATTATACCTATGTAATGAAGATTGAATTTGAATGACTGCTTTTATCTGTAAAGCTTCCACAGCTGAAATTTGTATTTTCTTCCTTGGATCGCGGAGGTGAAGTCTTAGTTATTAACTCCCCTTTTTGCCTTGCTTTCCTGTGCAGCACCTCTACCCAGGCCTCCTGGGGTTTTTCCAGTGGGACTACCATCCTTGGGGATGAATGGAGGATATTTCCATTTCAAGAAGAAAGAGTTCAATAAGTGTCTTTCTGTTCATGAAATCCTAGCTCCATTTAAGTCAACGTTAAAAATACCTCTAGCCCTACTGGGGCCAGAATTTTACTCTTCAACAATAGCGAAGTGAAGACAGATCTCAGCATACCTGCCTCCTAGTTTGTTTTCTTTAGTGTCAGGGGAATGGAAAGCAGCTCATATCCAAACCGGCAACCTTACACTGGGACTAATGTACAGGTCCTGTTCCAAAAAGTCAATTGGGTGCAGTGGGGAAGCCACTAATTTGTATCACTTAATAAAGGACCTAGAGACAGTGATGGTAGTTGGTCCCCTAATCCTTTATTTTGGGAGGGGGTGTGTGTGTGAATTGGCATGAGGGAACTTTAGAGCTTGGCTTTGGGCTAGTTTGTAGAACAGCCTTGTATTGCAGGAAACATTTTGCACTTGGCACTTAAATTTGCCTTTTTACTGTTCAAAGGAGCTTTTAGCTGTTCCTTGAGTGCACCACTGAGAGATATTTCTGATGAAAATTATTTTTAACTTCCCTGTTGACGCATAATAGAAAGACACAGTTTCTAAAAGATTCATTCTATTGTGAAAATGATAGTACTGTGAAAGACACAACAAGCAAGGTCTCATTTGCTGCTTGCTTTATTTTTCTCCCTTTCTTCTGGCCTGTTCCTATTCTCACTGCCTTTAGAATTTTTAGGTGATTTTGCAACTTTACCTCTCTGGTATAAGAACTTCTTCTTCTCCATCTTAATTTTTAAATAACTACCAAAAAGTCACAATATTTTTGGTTGTCTGAGGATGAGGATGAACCCTGAGATTTAAGTTACCCAGATCTTGATTTGGTTCTGTTTACTGAAATTATTAAAATGCTCATGGTGTATTAAAGTATCTGCAGTGCCACATCATGTTCCCTAATCTGCATAGGCACTAGACAAGCAGGCTTTAGCTTGCTTCTTAAAAAGGCTTCCTGAGTACAGTTTTGATAGGACCATGAGGACTTTTGGTATTTCTCTAGTGGGTTTCAAGTCTCATGGACCATGTGGGGTTCAAAGGTGATTAATCACACTTTGCTTGCAAAGTGAGAAAAAGATAGAAACTGTCCCATGTACAGGCTGTTTGTGAAGAAGATTTATAAACCCTTGAGTGTCAAAACATTAGGATTAGTGTAACCTAACTCCAGCTATGTGAAAGTCAGCTGGGCCAAGCTAAGCTGCCTCTATAGCGGATGGAAAGAGAGAGGCACTGGCAGAGGGGTTATTAACATCACCTAAGGTGAGGATATACGCTAGGTCTTCACGTTGTCTTCTCAACACGGAGGGTTACTTGCTGAGACTAGATATTTAACTTTGAGATTAGTAAAAGTAAATGAGAATCTCATGCAAAACCACTATTTCATAGCTGACTTGAGGTCATTTGCCAGGAGAGTATGCTGGGAAGTCTCCTAAAAAAATGGGAAATATGAGGCAGGGAGTTCAGAAGAAGCCAGACAACCAGAAGGAAAGGAACTGAGGTTATAAACAGGACAGCTGGGTTTTTACAATCTGCATGCATATAGCTTGAGTTTGCAGAAACAGACTGTGAATGTGAACTAATCCCATCTTTCTTCTGTGCTCTTTGACACATTAATAACTGGTCACTTTTTTGGAGCTGTTATTTGCTTTGATGGAGGTTATCACTCTTTCAGTACAGAATAAATTACTGTATGACTCCACTCACATGTTATTACTTGTATTGGGTTTGCATGGCAAGGTTTTGGTAGCAGGGGGGCTACAGGGGTGGCTTCAGTGAGAAACTGTTAGAAGCTTCCCCTATGTCTGATAGAGCCAATGCCAGCCAGCTCCAAGACAGACCCACTGCTGGCCAAGGCCAAGCCCATCAGTGATGATGGCAGCGCCTCTGGGATAACATATTTAAGAAGGGGGAAAAAACCCCCAACCTGCGCAACTACAGCTGAAGAGGGGAGTGAGAATATGTGAGAGAAACAACTCTGCAGACACCAAGGCCAGTGAAGAAGGAGGGGGAGGAGGTGCTCCAGGCGCTGGAGCAGAGATTCCCCTGCAGCCCATGATGAAGACCATGGTGAGGTAGGTTGTCCCCCTGCAGCCCATGGGGGTTAACTGTGGAGCAGATATCCACCTGCAGCCCGTGGAGGTTAATGGTGGAACAGATATCCACCTGCAGCCCATGGAGGACCCTATGCTGGAGCAGCTGGATGCACCTGAAGGAGGCTGGGACTCTGTGCAGAGCCGATGCTGGAGCAGGCTCCTGGCAGGACTTGTGACCCCGTGGGGGACCCATGCTGGAGCAGTCTGTTCCTGAAGGACTGCACCCCATGGAAGGGACCCACGCTGGAGCAGTTCATGAAGAACCACAGCCCATGGGAAGGACCCATGTTGGAGAAATTCATGGAGGACTGTCTCCCATGGGAGGGACCCCACGCTGGAGCAGGAGAAGAGTGTGAGGAGTCCTCCCCCTGAGGAGGAAGGAGCAGCAGAGACAACATGTGATGAAGTGACCGCAACCCCCATTCCCCGTCCCCCTGTGCTGCTGGTGGGGAGCAGGTAGAGAATTTGGGAGTGAAACTGAGCCCAGGAAGAAGGGAGAGGTGGGGGAACGGTGTTTTAAGATTTGTTTTTTATTTCTCACTACCCTACTCTGATTTGATTGTTAAAAAATTGAATTAATTTCCCTGAGTCAAGTCTGTTTTGCCCATGACAGTAATTGCTGAGTGATCTCCCTGTCCTTATCTCGACCCACGAGCCTTTCGTTATATCTTTCTGTCCCCTGTCCATCTGAGGACGGGGAGTGACAGAGTGATTTGGTGGGCACCTGGCGTCCAGCCAAGGTCAACCCACCAGATTACTGCTTATTAATACAGATAATTACCTATCCATATGAATAAGGCTAAAATCTGAGAACAGGACTCTGAAGATAAAACCCCAAATTAGCCAACTCTTGATAGAGTGAGCTCAGCAAAGATTTGTTTCTCTACAGGTGAGCTTATGAAGCTCACATCTGCTGTGAAGGCCTGTGTTGCAGTCTAAAATCTCCCCACTGCAAGGAGAAGATGAAGCATATCAGAACCCAGGAGAAAAAACTTCTCTAAGCAGGAACAGAGAGACTGTGCTCAAAGCTCTTGCAGAATCATCAGGAGAAGATGCTCTGCTAATGCAACCCATGTTGTAGAAAAAAGCAAAATTTTCCCAGGGTTTCTCCCAGCCTGGCACAAAGGACGTTTCTTTCCCAAACCTCAGCATTGGTTTTAACAAGAATAACAATATTCTCTGTCCTGTAGGGATAAATTTGTGATGCATCAAAGAAGGGGAGAAAAATAACTCTGTATCTCTAGTCAACTATTCTGTGAGGGAAAACATTCCTGACTCTTGCAAACAATGGGCTGAGGCCCAGAAAAGTTGTATTTTAGTATACTCAGGACATCAACAGAGAGGCACGAATATTATTGAGGTATCAAGGGCAATTTTGTTCTCAGGACGCACTGAGAAAGTAGGTGACTGACCACAGACACAGCCTCTTCAGGAAGGACCAGAGTCATCTGGCTTTCTCCCTGCTCCCTTCCACCCACAAGCATGTATTTTTACCAGAAACTCATTAAACAATCTTTTTTTGATAGGATTATAATTTTGCTGCATGAGAACAGCATTGGTACTGGATTGGTTTTGTCCCAGCCTGGATGAGACCTCTAAATTAGCAGTGTGGTTGCCTGCATGATCTCAGACCTGAGCTCTCTTTACAATCAGTGAGACACTTTTAGAAGATGGCTCAGGCTACTTCAAGTGTGAGTTGCTCTCTAGAAGTCCTTCTGTGTCCCCACTGACACAGAGCTGAGGACAACTGCTTCTCTATGCCTCATTTCAGCACCCAAAGTGAGGTGGGATGAAACCAGACTGGTAAAGCCATCATCTTTTCTGGTAATGTGATCCAGTGTTGTGCTGGTTTTGGCTGGGATAGAGTTAATTTTCTTCATAGTAGATAGGATGGGGCTATGTTTTGGATTTGTGCTGAAAACAGTGTTGATAACTCAGGGATGTTTTAGTAACCGCTGAGCAGTGCTCACACAGAGTCAAGGCCTTTTCTGCTCCTCACCCCACCTCACCAGCGAGTAGGCTGGGGGGCACAAGGATTTGGGAGGGGACACGGCTGGGACAGCTGACCCCAGCTGACCAAAGGGATATTCCATGCCATAATCATGTCATGCTCAGCTTATAAAGCTGGGGAAGACGGAGGAAGGGGGGGACATTTGGAGTGATGGCGTTTGTCTTCCCAAGTAACCATTACGCGTGATGGAGCCCTGCTTTCCTGGAGATGGCTGAACACCTGCCTGCCGACGGGAAGGAGTGAATGAATTCCTTGCTTTGCTTTGCTTGCATGTGCAGCTTTTGCTTTCTCTATTAAACTGTCTTTATCTCAGCCCATGAGTTTTCTCACTTTTACTCTTCCGATTCTCTCCTCCATCCCACTGAGGAGTGGTGAGCAAGCGGCTGTGTGGTGCTTAGTCCTTTTTGGCACCCAAAGTGGGGCTCGAACCTACAACCCTAAGATTAGGAGTCTCATACTTCTACTGACTGAGCTAGCCAGGCTGTCAGACTGTTGTGGTTTAACCGCAGCCGGCAACTAAGCTGCTGTTATCAAAATGTTCCCAGGCACAGCAGAGTAAGATCCTCAGCAGTACAGCAGCACAGCAAGCAGCGAAGCAAAAAGGAGCCACTAACCAGCGCTGGACTCTAATGTACAGTAAGGCAAGCAAGCCCCATGGCGAGTATAGAAGCTTGCCTATTAACAGCTAAACAGCAATAACAGCTATAAATTTGATCTAGCACATTCCAATCAAACCTGTTGTTATCTCGACCCCCTTAAGCCCCACGTCAGGCGCCACAAATGATTGTTGTGGTTTAACCCCAGCGGGCAACTAAGCCCCACACAGCCGCTCGCTCACTCCCCCCGCAGTGAGATGGGGGAGAGAATCGGAAGAGTAAAAGTGAGAAAACTCGTGGGTTGAGATAAAGACCGTTTAATAGGGAAAGCAAAAGCCACACATGCAAGCAAAGTAAAACAAGGAATTAATTCACTACTTCCCATGGGCAGGCAGGTGTTCAGCCATCTCCAGGAAAGCAGGGCTCCATCACGCGTAACGTTTACATGGGAAGACAAACGCCATCACTCCGAATGTCCCCCCCTTCCTTCTTCTTCCCCAGCTTTATGTGCTGAGCATGACGTCATATGGTGTGGAATATCCCTTTGGTCAGTTGGGGTCAGCTGTCCCAGCCGTGTCCCCTCCCAACTCCTTATGCCCCCCAGCTGACTCGCTGGTGGGGTGGGGTGAGGAGCAGAAAAGGCCTTGACTCTGTGTGAGCACTGCTCAGCAGTGACAAAAACATCCCTGAGTTATCAACAGTGTTTCCAGCACAAATCCAAAACATGGCCCCATCCGAGCTTCTATGAAGAAAATTAACTCTATCCCAGCCAAAACCAGCACAAATGTCTAATCACTATCAATGCTGGGAAATAGCATCTGATTTCAAGGTGAAACTTCTCTAGCTTGATCTTTTAGTCACTTGATCTTTCTATATTTTTTTCAGCAAAAATGCAGAACTTCCCCTTTACCAGGTATGTATCTTCTCCAGGTATGTCTACACCAAACGATCAAGTCGCTTCCTAAATCCATCAATAAATTAAGTTCAATGGTCTTGTGTGATTAGAGCCTCACATACTCTGAAGCTCAGTAGCATTTATTTCAGAACTGGGAAATAGCTTTGGCTTACTTTGCAGAGTAATTTGGAGATCTATCAAATGACGGTCTCCATTCTGCTCCAACAGAATACAGCAAGACTTTTGTCATTGATTTCAAGTAGAGCAAATTTAGACTGTGATGTTTAAACACTTTCAAGATGAAAAATGCTGCTGTGAAGCTCAGCATTTATTTTCAGTTTGGAGCATTTACTGTGGGAATAGTTCGTGGTCGGTCCAAAGCCAACATCCTGTCTCCAGCAATTGCTCATAACAAATTCTGAAGTAAGTAAGACTGGTGATAATCATTCATGCTTTATACTCATCTTAACTCCTTACAGCTAGAGCTGAGGTACTGAAACATGATCTTTTGTATCCCAAATTTTTGCATCACAGTGGGTGAATTCCAGTCACCTCCAGCTTCACCAACCTGTGGACTGATGGAGCTCACTTGAGCCAACTGGTGGATGGATGGATGGATCCATCAAGAAAACCCTGTTTTCTTTTATAAACTCTAGGACTATTCATTAACTCATCCAAATTTTAAACACTGTCCTTGATGAAAACTGCTAAATACCAGATTACAACATATTATTCATTTTCTTCCTTGTCATGCCAACTGTTATTGAACCTGATGAACTCCATGCCAACTCCATGCCAACTGTTATTGAACCTGAGGTGGTGTGTTTAGTCTGTTTCTAAACGTAGACAAACACATGATCAATCCCTCCTGTTTCCATGTCTCCGTTATATAAAATATTACCTTTCATTAAGGGTGGGGATCATCCCAGCTAAGTTTAGCTGTCTAAAATCAGGCATCTAGTCTAGATAAAACATATAAGCTTTGCAAAAACTGAGAGAGATGGGCATCTCCAGGAGGTGACATATCCCGTGTTGAGCTAGACAGCAAGAATCTCTGTTTGAACATACCTCATGAGTTGCCTCCTTCTCCTTATCACTTATCCACAATTTATCCTTTTCTCTCTCTAGAAGTTCAGTACTGACCTGTCTGTATTAGTATTGTTACTGTTCAAAGCCATATGCTACAACAATTTCCAACTTGATTGGATTGGTTTCTGATTAAAAGCATCCTACTCCTGCATGGTAATGTTAAAAGCCTTGGGATTTATGGTGAACTGAGACATTATACAGCATAGGAAAGGCTGGCAAACTCCAAAGTGATTTCTGTACACATGCAAGAGAAACCCATCCTAGACTGTGTGTTTCTATTATTTTCAGAAACTGAGATAGAAAGCTGTTGCTTGTATAGGCAGTGTTGACTTTGAGGAATTCAAAGCAAATTCAAGAAGAGATGTTAGAATTAAATGTACAGTGCTCAGAGGCACAGAATTGATTTAAGATTCCTGCAGGAAGTAAAAGCCTTTAAATGAAAGGGTCATGAATTCCATTTTTGTGAAGAGCAAGGCATCAAGCCAAGTAAGATAGAAGTGTTTCTCTGCATTTCTTAAGATGACTTTGCAGAATTGCTAATCCAATAAATACATAGCCTAATACACTGAACTTCCAGGTCCTTATCCACTGATCTAGGAAGTCAAATGTCTTTCCCTGTATTTCTGCAATAGAATGAATGTGTGTCAAGTTCAGACCAGAAGTATGAAATTCGTGCTGCTAAGACTTACATTAGGATATTAAGATAGTAAGTAGAGACATCAGTGACCTGAAAGTTCCCAAATAAAGTAGCTATTTTGATCCTGTATCTATCAATTATATCTAATAATAACAATTCAGTGCAATTTTGTGTCCATGGCAGGCTCCAACATGAGCTAAGGTGATAGCAGCGTTTATTTTCATAGAAATTAGATTTTGTTTTCTGATTTGGAAGTGAACTAAGTATTGTTGAGCAGGGTCAAGTTGAAGATGTGAAGATAGTAATCTACTGTTGAGCACAGGATCTTACACGCTAAAGGCTGTGATAGCAAACGTTTCCTTCACCATACCTTGTTCATAACCCTTAAACATGTCACTGAAGCACTTTTGTTGTAGCAGCAGCTCCTTAGACCTGTCAACTGACAAAGATAACAAAGATACAATTTTCTTCTACATAGCCAATATTTTGTGGTGCCATGGAAATGGATCGTATTGTCCAGTTGTTATCTCAAATAACATGCAGCCAAGATTAATTTATCTATATTAAGGTTTCATTAAGGGCTTAGTTGGGGAGGAGGAATGTGCATAATTTGCAGAGAAAACACTCACTCAGACACTTGCTCGTGCTTACATTTCTATAAACATGGGAAGGCGCTTTTGAAGCATCCAGAGGGGAATTTCATCTGCCTGAATTAGGGGCTTTAACTTGGTTAGATAGATGACTGCTATGGAGGTGTTGAAGTCAGACTAGGTTGGTATCATCTCATTTGCTATGTCATTTCTCAATGAGTTGCGGCTCTTCGAAGTTCAGACAGTTTCATACTCTCTGTACCGCACTGTACCACACACGCCCTGTCTCTGCTCATGACTTCTAGCACTTCTCTAGTGCAGAGGATAAGGGCAAAATGCCTACTTCTTGACAGATTCCACTGAAAATTAGTATATCCTGAGTATTGGTGCTCATGTTTTAACATAGCTGTTTGATTTATTTATCAAGTCAGCCTATTGCAAAATTTTCAGTTTGAACAATGGTAATATTAACACGTAGATACTATTTTAAATGTCAGTCCTATAGTACCTAATTTTCTTGAAACTGACACTTCTTTGGAGAAGATAGATTAACATTTTAAAAAATACATTCAATGAGGGGCGATGAAAGATTTTCACTGCTCTTACAGGCATTATTTTTAATTTAACTTGTCTCTCACCTTTCCTCAGAAATCTCACCTGTTTCTGCTGATCTGGTCCAGCAAAGCTGTCAGCAAATGCCAATCAACAGCTAAATGGAAATAGTGTGTGTGGTGAAAAATCCTAAAGTAAAGCAAGTGGGAGATTCCAACCCCAGTCACTCGGGACGTCCTTCCTTTTGGTTTCAGCTTTGCTCCACAATGGCTGGGCTCATAATCTGTCTCCTGGCATCTATTTTTGATTGCTCATCACAAGGTGAATGCACAGGTCATATACTGAACTGTCTTAGAAGCAACACCACAGCTGTGTTTCCAAGCGCTCATTCTTGCATGGAATTAATCATTTTGAAACCAAAAAAGTGAGTTGACTTAGAGGTTTAAAAGATTAAAATATATATTCTGACAAAGTATAGATTTGATCTGTCATTCCTTGGTGTAAATGATAATTTTTTTCCCTCCTGTACATGTTGAATCAGATCTGTAAATTTGAATTGTGATATTTGGAGTTTTTATTGACAAAAAACAACAAAAATGTAAGGAGTGAATGGAAGTTTTTATGTGAAAAAATCAATAAACTGAAAAAAGTTAAAATGAGATGAGGATTGATGACAACTTTTTTGTTTGATTTGCAGCAAAAGTTTCATTTGCACTTAACATGACTTTGGATTTTATTGGTTTGGAAACATCTGAAAGAAATTTCAAATAAATATAAAATGGAAATATTTTGTATTAGACAAAGAATGAAATAGCTTCACTTTCTCAGACAGCATCTTTTCACCCCGAGTGATTCAGAGAAACCAGTGAGGGCTCAGTCTTTCTCAGGCACCATAGAATCCAGCGATGGTGGCACTTGTGTCTCATGGCTCACGGGGTGGGCTGGGCAGCCTGGGCAGCAGTGCAAAACCCACACCACAGCAGTGTTGTGCTCAGGCTTACCCTGTTCCTGGGGCCGAACGCTCATTTCAGTCCTCAGCAGACTGAGGGGAGTGGGAAGGATGTTATGCTGGGCTCTCTCAAGGCAGAAGAGCAGCCCGTGAGCCCACCTCACTGTGGATGTGACCGAAACGG
Source organism: Ciconia boyciana (assembly GCF_034638445.1). Lineage (NCBI taxonomy): Eukaryota > Metazoa > Chordata > Aves > Ciconiiformes > Ciconiidae > Ciconia > Ciconia boyciana. The sequence goes on along the minus strand of NC_132936.1, from coordinate 7,919,768 downwards.
GGTCCTGACAGAGTGACAGCGTGAGCATTTTCCTGATCTATGGCAGCAGCCAAATTTTGTGCTTTTTAAATACAAAGATCCTGCAAATGCACTAAAAGTGATGCCTTGGGATGCAACATTTCCAGGGCTGATTTGGAGCATCGGATCTGCTCTCCTCCTGAGGCTATTGAGAGCACTGGGATGCATGGACAGTCACCAGCTGTGGTGCTCACCCAGCTGTATCCTTCTTAATCGCTTGTAGGACCACTCAGGATGGTGGCATATCAGTCAGGTAAATACCAATCTTGCTGCCCAGAGGAATCCAGATATCTTCTCCTTCCAAAGAACTTATTTTATTGCTCTCCACCCTTGTGTGTCTTTGGTCAGATACTGAAGCAGGAGATGGGGAATGGGCTGTGGCTGGAGACTGCCAGGCTGGGAGAAGGTTACACTGGTACCTGCAAGCATGAATGAAGCCCATAACATCTAATGGGTCTTTGCAGTTCAATGAGGGGCCTATTAGTGCAATACTTCCACTCAAACGCATTCTCCTCTTGACTACTACTTACCTTATTTGACTATTACTTACCTTATTTATTAACTTGATCAGGAAAAGCTAAAAGCGTCCCACAGGAAACCTTTCAGAACCTACAATTTCTGTATGGGAGAACTTATAGCTCAATAACACAGTGCTTTAAAAATTGGCTACTAAGAGAATGACACAGGCACCAGTTAATATATATTTGTAATGTCCTTCATGAATCTGTGCATAGCAATCACAAACAAGGGAGTTAATTTAAAAAGTGTGGTTTATATGCGTAATATCTTGGAATTAACATAGAAGCAGCAGACAGGTGAAATCTATGTAAAGAAATATATGTGATGTTTCTCGTGTTAAACACCATTTCTGGCAGAAGTTTGTGTTAAAAGCACCTTAGAATAATCTTTCTGTGCTGTGATATCTCTTAGCAATTCTTTGTTCCAAAATCCTACAGCAATACTGAAAATGAGAACTCTCTGCTAACATTAAATCAATATGTTGCTTAATGGTTCCTATTAACATCTCCATCAGGAAGTAATGGACCTGTAGTATTTCCTATAATTGCTATACATAGATATTTTCTATATCAAGTATTGTATGTGCCCCCATTAGCCTAGAAACATTCCCTGCTTCCAAAAGTAGCACTACAGATCTTAAATGCAAACTCTGCATAAAACATACCAGTTCAAATCCAGTCAAATAACAGAGATAAAAAGTGATTTTCATTGAGACAAGGTTTGAATTGGCATTTTACAGAGGAGAGAAGGCTTGTGTAATTTTTATTTATTTCAAGCTGAATCCTTTGATCCGACATCTCCCTCGAATCTGCTCCAATACATGCTGAAAGTTGAGAGCACTTTACCTACTGCAACCTGAGCAGATTTTGGCCTCTGGTTTATTATTGCTTTTCAGTAGCCCAGATGGTGACCTCTGGGGTCATCCTGCAAGCCCTGCAAACGTTCAGCTCCCGCTGCTCTTCCAGAAAACATTTGCTAATGGACAGTGGGAAAGGACCTTGCATTTATTTTGTGCAAGCAAAATTGCTGGAAGAGACTTTTTTTTCTTGAAGTGAGGTGGTTTATGTGTCCTTTGGAAACCATCCATTGAAGTGCTGATGCCAATGCTGAACTGCAGAGAGGAGAATCATATTAGACTTTTCTCAAGGCACAGAGTGAATTGACATAAATATGAGTTATCTGTTAATATTGTTGTTATCGCTGCCTGGCCTAATGACTACGACTCCTATCTCCAATGCTGGCCAAAATATTCAATCAAGGGAACAATGTTTCACCCTTTTGGACAATAAAAGTTGCTGCTAATAATTTTTTTTATTCAGTTGATTATTTTTTATTACCGTTTTTGTTTGTTTTCTTTGTGCTGATATTTCTGAAGCATTTCATTGACCCTGGAAAAATTAGCTATTTGAAATTAATGTGTTTCATTTTTTACCATGAAAATCATATTGTGACTCCAACTTCAAAATGAACTGGCAAAAGTTAAGAGTGTCTCTGTTTAAGTTAGAATTGTTCTTGATGGTTATTTGCAAGAAAGAGGAAAATTCCTTAAATGTATTTTAGTAGATTTGATTCATAATTTTCTTTTAAAATCCATCATCATTACAAATACTTGCATTCTTTATTTCTGTCTTGCTATAGAATAAGATGCATAATTTTAATTTTCTTAAAGGACAGCCACTGTTTTGGGTGTATGTAAGTCTGTTTTTAAAAGATTGCACAGTTTTCCACTACTAGTGCTTAAAAAAAAGGAACAAACAATGAAACTGCTTCTTTAAAGATATTTTCTTAATTTTTTCCAAGGCTGCCTTTTATTCTATTTTTCAGTTCAGTAAAGAAACTGAGTTTGCTTTCATCCAGTTTTTCTATGTTAGAGCTATGGTTGCACATCCTAAAATCGATCTTATTTCTTCCTCTGGTTTAGTGTGATTTTTTTGTATTACTGTCAGCTGAGAGCTGTCTGCTGAGACCACAACCTTACGTTGCTAGATGTTGTATGAACACTTAAAGCAAGGCAACCATCATTCTGAAGATCTTCTAATCTAAATCACCCAGGCAAACAAAGCATGAAAAAACCAGAAACCTGATCCTTGCTTTATGGCTCAGGTACTGAGACACATTGGAGATTAATGGCAAAGTTCATATTGGAGTGGTAGGAAGGTGAATATCTCCCTAGTTGTATATCTACACATTTACAGTGGCCAACCAGTCCTGGTGCATTCGGGGAGCCTCCTGCTGTGACTGTCCCCTGAACCACATAGCAGGAGTTTATCCAGGGCACACAACTGTAGTTTTTGGGTACAGAAAATACTGCAGTGAATTAGTGCAGAAGCACGCTTCCTGAGAGAGTTTATTGCATCAGAGGGCACTAATTGTTCATCCCTCATCTGCCTGCACTCACGGTTACTGACCTGGGACATTCAGCCTCCTTCAAGGCTTCACCAAATCAGCCCTTCGTCGCTTCCTCATCATCTGCTCTCCTACTTCAGGCTCCTAGCTCTGAAAACAAATTATTATTTTAGTCCCAGCTTAAACAAGGACTTCAGGCTCTTCACCCTGATGTTGTGGTTTAAAACCAGTCAGCAACTAAGCACCACACAGCCGCTCGCTCACCCTCCCCCTCCCCCTCCACCGGTGGGACTGGGGAGAGAATCGGAAAAAAAAAAGTAGAACCCGTGGGTTGAGATAAAGACAGTTTAATAGGACAACAGAGGAAGAGAAAATAATAATAATGATAATTATAAAAGAATGTACAAAACAAGTGATGCACAATGCAATTGCTCGCCACCCACTGACTGATGCCCAGCCTGTCCCCGAGCAGCAATCGCTGCTCCCCAGCCAACTCCCCCCAGTTCATATACCGAGCATGATGCCATATGGCATGGAATAGCCCTTTGGCCACTTTGGGTCAGCTGTCCTGGCTGTGCCCCCCCCCCCCCAGCTTCTTGTGCACCTGACAGAGCATGGGAAGCTGAAAAGCCCTTGACTAGTGTAAGCACTGCTCAGCAACAACTAAAACATCAGTGTGTTATCAACATTATTCTCATACTAGATCCAAAACACAGCACTATACCAGCTACTAGGAAGAAAATTAGCTCTATCCCAGCTGAAACCAGGACACCTGAGCAGCCCAGATGTAAATCCAGACCTGTAGTGGGCTTATCTGGCATTCAGGTGTTCAGGAATTGGATAACGCTATTCAAAAGAGACCACATAATTCACTGCAGCATTGTTGTCTACCCACTGTCGCTGGACTTCACTCACTCCCTCCTGACCTCTTGCTCCAGGTTTCATCCCACTAGGATGAAACTCACTTCTCCTCTGTGCAGGGGAAAGAGGTGGTAGGAAGAACATGAGTGTCCTTCCCTGATGAGGTCCCAGGGTGTCCCCTCCTGTGGTGGTGGGTGACCAGGACAGGGCTGCTCTTATGGCTGCAAGGCTCCCAGGGCTTGCACTGATGGCCAGATTAGCTCTGGATGAGCAGGTATGAGTCGTGGCCCTATAGGCTTTGTACCAAGATGATTTCTCTGCTTGCCTCTGCTATTATTATAGTCTGAAACATGGCAGTGAGGAAGAAACCAGAATTCTCTGTCATAAGCGTTTGCATCATCACATATATTATGTATTTCACTTGCATTAGAGTATATTAAAACATACGTACTACTACTTTAAATTATTATATTCACATGCCACATGATATCTCTAACACATTAGGGTTATATAATTATCTCTTAAATTCTCAGGAAGCATCATTATTTTTCTGTATCTCCTCCCCAGACTCTTTGACCATTCCAAGAAAGGATGCTCATGGACTGACAATTCCCTCTGTCAAAACATATTTCCAAAGGAAAGCTGGGTGACCATGGCAAGCACCTGCACTCCAAACAGTTGCTGGGAAGTTAAGAACAAGACTAGTGTTTTTCTGGGGGTGGTTCTTTTCTGAGTACTGTTGGGACATGGCTCTACCAAGTAGATGAGGTCAGGTGCAGCTGTCAACACTAAAACCATGCTGACTTCTTTCAATGTAAGGAAAGGGCATTACCTGCTTAATTAGGCCAGATAAGATGCCGAGGAGTAAAGCTCCTATGGCTGAGAAAGTTATTAACCCTCTGGGAGCAGGGACAGGTGGCAGCAGCTATTATTTTACTTGCTGTACATGAGATCAGGCAGTATACAGTTACCTATGCTGGCATTGAAGAAGCCCCTAGCATAGCTTTTGATGAACCATCTCAGGGAGCGGTAGCAATCCAGCCGTGGCATCCTGGAGCTCAGTGAAGCTAATTTCCTCTTGTTCTCAGCAAGCTAAAATAAACCCAGTCAAGCTCTGTATGTCTAAACCTCTTTTTATGTTTTGAGTATTTCTAGTTTATTTTGCAGCCTTTCCTATAGCTGTGCCTCAAGTTGCATGACATAATTTGCTTCCATTAGCATGTGATATCCACCAGGCATGTGAAACCCACCTGTGCTTATCAAATCAGTGCATTTACTGCCTTTGCGTGTGAGAGAGGGATCATACAAAGACGTCTTTGTTTTCTCTTAGGCAGAATGTCTGACTTGCTGTTTTTCTTGCTTTCTTCATGATTATCCTGCTTTGAGAGTGAGTATTTCAGTAATCCCCCCAGCAATTCCTGTAGGTTTCCTGACACTTTTTCTTGAAGTTGAAAGTTTGAAACCATGTGGCATTTGTATGGGATAGCTGGATATTTCTGCATGGACCTTACAGCTTTGATAGCATCTGGGTTTCCTGCTTTTTAATCCCTTTGGGTGCATGAGTGTAATATTTCCTGAGCAGGAGGGAAAGGAGGTAATTGATCACCTTGTATGCATGCTGCTTTTCGCCTTGTTATGAGTACTTAGGTAGTACTGCTGAGAGCAGAAAGGAGACTGAAGCACGTGGCATTTTTGGAAGTGAAGGGTTTTATTCCTGACCTGCAAATTAGTGATGGTGCTTCCGTTTCCTTGAGGCCTTAATATTCTCACGATCCTGCAAGAAGATAGTAACCTATTTAATGGGGTTAGGATTTAACTTGCATGCCAGGCAGTTCTGCTGATTGTGTAGACTATAAATTTGTAATGATGGCTGGAGGCATTGCTGGAGTGTACCCTCTGGGGCAAGACTAAGAGCAGCTGTCTTGAAGAAAGCTTTCTCAGGCACGCTCAGACAGGCTCATTGGTCTGCAAGCTGGTTCTGAGATATCCATACACACTGAAAAGGGTGGAAGATGGAGTGAGACTGGATGTGATAACTCTTTTGCCCCTTCTTGCTGTGGAAACCTGGCCTTGGAGTAGGAGAGACACTTCTGTTGTTGCAGATTGTAATTGGATGTCTACTAGGCAAATTATGCAAATGAGTCCAATAATTACATCTAGAAGGGAGTAAAATTTCATACTGCTCTGTTACTAAGTCCTACGCTTCTATAATCTCAGCAATTTGGCCCTCTGGGATTTTAGTCTTAGGAATAGTATTCTACCCTTTACTGATGTTCATGGGCTTTTATTATTTTATCTGGGGATCCCGACTCTCCTTTCCAGCTTGTTTTGAACCTCTGGTTTCCGTGAAATGCATGTGGAGACTGGTGCTCTTGAGATTATTGCTCCAGGATAACTTGCTCCTGACATTTGGAATGAAATAGGAAAGCAGCTGATTCAGCTCTTAAAAATACTGTAGAAGTTCACTTTCATAACAGGTATTGCTGATCCAGTGATATCATGGATGTATCTTTGACTTCCAGAGGAGCAGAGCAGAAGGTTGCTCCATTAAATTAGGCATAAAAAATGCAAAGAGATTTTTTTTCCCCTGTCTGTTTCAGAGCTACAGAGCAGCCGGCTGCATCTCTCCTTGTCAGCCAGCTCTGCATACAAGCTTTGCCTGGGCTGGGAGTGTCAGTCCTGCAGAAACCTTCAGCCGTTCAGCCCCTGAACAGTGTCTGTGCAGTATTTCTTGTATTTGCCTCCAAATGCATGGGAGAAACATAAACAAATGAGGCAATATGGTAAAGAAAGAGGCTTTCTGGAGCTTTTTCACTGCTTGATGAGCTCGATCACGCACAGGTTTGATGTGGCATCTCCAGCAGAGGAATGCGAGACCCCGCTGCTCTCCAGATCTGCTTTCAGCTCAGGCTCAGGAGAGCCTCTGGCTGGGGGCTTGGTGGTTCAAAGTCAGCTTTAAAGCCAGGTGGGCTGCTGAGCTGACCCAGAGCCCTCTCCCACAACTGGCAGAAAAGCTGGAAAGGGAGCTGCTTTTGTCATGATGTCTTGATCTCTGACATGCATGCAACTTAGGGGAGACCAGAGAGGGGCAGAGGGGAGCCTTCGGGCATCAAGGTCAGGATTTTAAAAGGTATTTTGCTACATTTAGATGTCAGCTGGAGGTCTTGAAAGTCTTACAGCACATTCTTTCCAAGTTTTGCAGGTGGGATTTTTTTACATAATTATGGATATCTCTGTCTGACCAAATGCCTAGCCCTGTTAATGATGACAGGAGAGAAACTGGTGCTTTTAGAGAAGGATTTGCCTGATTGCAAAATAGATGATGTGAGAAACAGATCATATGAATCATCCAGTAACGATGCCCACTTCTCTCTACTGACTATGAAGAGAGCTTTGATGACTAGATGAGGTTTAGAGACTTCTAACGTAGGTTTCTAAAGTTATGGATCCCATGGTAAGTAGTGAAACAACTTCAGAAATCAGGCCCTTGGTGAGCTGAGGCTGGCCTTGGGATTTCTCTAAAGCAAGTGGGAAGTTACTGAGAAAGAGAATGAGCAAATAGGCCAGCGTGGATGAATAAAGAAATGTGATTACAGAAGGATGGAATCTCTGCTTCTCCAGCTCCTATCCAGTATACTTTCTGGACCCTAGTGAGTGAGTCCTGACAAGTCCCATCTGCAGCTGGTATTTATGAGGGTCCTGACAGGTCCCATCTCAGCTGGGGCACTGAGAGGTGCAGCAACTGCATTTCCATAACATCCAGGACAGGGGATTTTCCCCCAGTCCTCCTAAGAGCACCCTGGATGATTTCTGATGAGGTTGCATAGAACTAGATGCTTTTAAAGATATGGATGAACTTCAGAGAGAGGGAATTAAAATCAGACCCCCTCAGCTCCCTCTGCCATAGCTTTCTATATGAAAAATGGGAATAGTTTCACTGTTGATAGCCTTTAACATTTTGCTCATGGAGATCGTAAATTCTTAAGAACGGGTATTATCTCTTGCTACTTGTCTGTGCAATAAGGGCTTAATCTCAGCAGGAGCCTGTGGTTTTTGAGTAATTCAAATAATGTAGTATGTGATTTACTTACTTATAAGGAAGCAGCTCATCTGATTCTGTTCTAGAATTTAAAAAGACCATGTACTCTATACTCTGCCCACCACAATAAAGACAATAAAAATTCCCAAATGTACCATATAAAATGGTTAGATTTATGAGAGTGCCTGGTTCTTTTTGGACTCAGTTCTCACAGATGTTCTGACAATGATTAAACCCCACTCTTCCCCCACCCCTGCCAAACCTTAACAAACCTCACTGTGTTGGAGCTGCAAACAATTTCTTAGATATATAGCCCTAAAATAACTATTCCAGGCAGTATGCTTTTTATTAACTTTTTTTTTTTAAAAAAAAGACATAAAGTCAGAGTTTCAGTATTGGAAGCTTGTAGTCAAAGAGCATGTATCTTTTAAAGTGGTAGAATATGTAATGTTAATTTCAAATACATGGGGTCTCTGCATATGAAGTTCAGGATATGCAAAAGGTTCAAAGGAAGTTAATCAAAATCAAAAGTTAAACAAAATGTTAATCAATTTAAAGGGAGACCTGTACAAATGCAGATTGAAAAGCTGATTTTAGAATGAAGCAGTAATTCCTTAAAATGGGACTAACACTCTGTGCCTTAACAAAGTACCAGAAAGAGCACTTCACGAGCAACTGAGAGGCAGCCTCGGGTACCAAGTGATGAGTTAGCAGAGGCTCAGTGTCGCGGGTCATGCTATGCTCAGTTATCAGGAGCAGAAGCTGGCTGTAGCTTTTCCTCACTCCTCCCAGCCTCTCAGGTTTGATCTGCAGATTGACAGTGGTACCCTGTCCCCTGAGAGCTGCTTGTCACCTCTTCTGGCTTGGAGATTGGGAGCTGCTGCCAGTGGGGAGACGATGGGGAGCAGCCCTGGTCTGGCACTGAAGCCTGGCTTAAAGCCTTGCCTGGACTTTTGGCATGTGCGAAGCCTCACAGAATTTACTGACAGAGCTGCGCTTTTTGCTGGATGGTGTCTGGCTTGGTGGGCACCTGGGAGACTTCACAAGCTGGGATTTATACCTCTGTGCCTGCCGGAAGGTACAAATGGGCTGTAAACTGATTGCAAATGAATATTGGAAATCTTCCCTAACCCTGACTACATGTTCTGCTTTCATTGCTCCCCTCCTTGAGGAAAGGGCTGTATTGGGAAAGAAATACTGCAGATGTACCTGCAATAGGGCGAAGCATGGCTGCCGTCACTCAGACAACGGGCTGTAGCATGCGTGAGGAGCAGAAGTGCTCAGTCCTAAGGGGAAGGAAGCAATTCTGCATCCAATCTCACTGGCATGACTCTAAATGCGTGCAGAAATATTAAAGTAATTGAGTTTGGATGCAGGCAGCAAGGCAGGGCTCAGTGGGTTTTTCAAGGTTGTAGGTTTACACCATTGGCACTGCTTTCAGTCCCACTTTTGTCACTCACAGCTTTTGCAGACCTGCTTTTTGCTAATGACACCATCATGCATCTTCTCCTTTGCAAGGAGTTTGTCCGATGACACTGGACTGCCTCAGCTAACAGCTTCTCAGTTGAGGCCCTGCAAAATTTAGCTTGGATTTAAGCAAAATGTGCCACAGCTTAGCACAGCAACAATGAAGGCTGGATCTTACACAGCTGGAAGGCACACTTATGAGGTAGCTGGACTCATGAGAGATTTGGGGGCTAAAGTATGTTTGCAAAATGTTTTGAGAATTGAGTAGATCAGCAGGAGATACTTTGTTCTTGTGTAAACAGCTACCACATTATCTTAACTATAAACCTTGCCCTCTCAACTTCGTAAACACATAGTGCACGGCAGGACTCACTTCATTTTCTCATTTGATTACCTATCTCTACTTAATAGGAACTATAGAATTCCACAAACTAATCCAAATACATTAAAAAACTAATTAGCTGGAACCACTATGCTTGAAAAAAATGTAGGTTGCCATATGCACATGGCATCAAATATCCACTTTGGTTTCTATTATGATGATGGCTTTGTATTAGCAGTAGTTGCGGATTGGCAGACAAATAAGAAAGGATTGCAAATGCAGCTTTAATTGATGAAATAGTTAATCTGGAAATTAGGATTCTGTCTCTCTGCAATTTTCAGTCACACATGGTAAGTTTCCAGCTCTTGAAGTACATTTTGCAGATTTTCTGCTGTGCATAATTTAATATGGTTCTCTAAGCACCTGCCTCACAGCCTTGTCCTTCCCACAATGACTGACAAATTCTGAATCAAAGTGGGAAAGAAAAAACCCCTCTGCTTCTAAAATGGGCTGAATTACCATCTGGATCAGAAAGGGTTGCTCCTCAGTAGCCCCACAGGATGCAAATGGGCTGGCTCACTCTGCTTATACCAGTTTTATCATGCTGGTTTGAACTGCTGAAGAAAGTAAAAATGGGATGTATTTTCAGCTATATACAATGCCAGTGCCTTTAGTAAAACAATGCAGACTTACACTAACTGCCCCACAGATATTTTAAGGCTAGAAAAGTTTATTATGCTCATCCAGTCTGACAACGCAGGCCATAGACTTTCATCCAGGAATTCCTGTGCTGAATCCAATAGGTTAGGGATGAAATAGAGCATAGCTTTTAGACATGTAAGGCTGGAAGATTAACCAGTATAAATTACTATAAATCCAAGATCTGCCATGGTTTCTGTGAGCTGAGATTCCAGAGTTGAACCCAGCTTAAGGACTGTAACTAGGAGAGAGCTCATCACATTTCCCTGTTAACTGTTTCTAATTGCCTTGACTATAAAAAATATGCATGTGTTTGCAGTTTGAAATTCCCCAGGGTTGAGATCCATCTATTGGACTTGATTAACCCTTCATCAGTGTAACCCTTCATATTGTAAAGCCCTCCTGTATCAGATATCTTCTCCTTGCACAAGGTATTTTAGTTCCTGATAAAGATATTTCCTTTCTTTTTCCTTCATTAATATGATACAGTGATCTCCTAAAGTCAGAGAGAACAGCTCCCTGCTTGAACCATCAAGAATCAGCCCATTTCCAGTGAAGAGAAGATGAACTTGAGGGGTTGTTTTGAAACTCTGGACTTGACTGTGGGCAGCCCCCCACTCCCTGGTGCTGGTGCTGCTGTTTTTGAAACCCTCTGGGGTAACCGCTGGTGGTGGAGCAAGAGCTATGAAGCGAAGTTTGTCTTTTCCCTTGGGTTTCATGAAGTATTTAGCAACACAGAAGGGTCCTGGCCTGGCTGCTGAGCACGTAGGCAGTGTGACTCCATGGCAGCCCAGATGCCAGACTGTTATGCTGGGACGTGGCCAACGTTATTCCTGCCTGCATCCCTTCGCAGCATCCCTCCCGCTAGTGCCCTGGCCAGCCATGCCTAGCATGGTCTGTTGCTCCAAGTTACAAATAGCTAGAAATGGTGCTACAGCAGCAAAATGTTTTTTTAGGACAGACCAGTGAACTGCTGGGGAATTTACCTTCTTGGTGTATGCTGTTAGGAGATTTTTAGTAGTTTTTCAGCTATTGCTGTTTTCTTGTCTCAATGACCCCTTAAACTCCAAGCTTGGGCAGGCCAGGATGTTGAGAGGGGACTTGAGGTGCACACCATACCTCTGTGGAGACCTTGCTGTTACAGGCTCTGGTGAGAGCTACAACTTCCTCTACCTCCTAAAACTACCACCATCAACCCAAGGGGATAAAACCAACTTGTGGTGGCTAATGTTTGGGTAGATTCAATGTGTGATGTACTCCTTTGTGGACTTTATGTGATGGGATGTGCCTGTCACTGATGACCCCTTGCTGCTGCAAAGCAGCTCCAGCCTGGTAGCCGGCCTGTCTATGCATGTGGGGAAGGGATCGAAGGGGTCTCTGGACTTGAAGCTGTTAACAGTGAGCGGAAGTGAAGAGCAGTCAATGAGACACTCATAAGGTCTTTCTTTTTGACAAGTGCTATTTGTGCTGTGTTCATTATTCTTGGTGGCCTGAGCAAGGTCAGCTGTCACCTGAGATTTAATGTCACCCGAGATGGTTGTGCAATACTACATTCAGAGAGGAATGTCTTCAGAGTGTAAGGAGCAATAAAGATGACCAGAACTGCCAAAGATTGAGATGAGAAAACACCTGTCAGATGTCTTCTTCCACCCGCCAAGAGCAAATCTACCTTGCTTCTCTTTGCCGTGTCAGCAGAAGCTACATCTGTGTGAGAAGATGCCATGCGAGCCTGTCCCTTGCTTCTAGGCACTAAGGGTGATGAATGCTCTAGAGACAGTCATGTTCGGGTAAGAAAAGTGCAGAGCAGTTTGGCTATCAGGGCTGCGAGCAGACCCTCAACTTACAGAAGCTGGCACGGTCTCTGTTGTTGGAGCTGCACATTGGTTTCAGTGGAAACGTGCCAGCCTCCATTGCTCAGCATCGGGCTGTGACCCTCCCCATCCTCTACCTCCCAAGTGGTGCCACTTCACATCTGCTTTTTTAGTTGTCAAAGACAGGCTGAGGGTGCAGGGCAGTGGAGAGCCTGTGCCAAGCTATTTATTTGTTTATTTAAATGGTTTCATTTTTTTGGAATGGTGGAATTATATAAAAAGTGGGATCTCACCAGACAAATACAGCTAATGCCTACGCCAACAGACAGGGCTGAATGATAGATCAGCCCCTAGCGTAACCAACATACAGTTGGTTGCAAGCCTGACTGGGGAGAGATTGATTTAATTGGCTCCTTTGCTCCAGCTTTGCCCTGAGCTGCCCACGCTTCCATCTGCTCTATGTGCATCGTCATCAGGAGCAGCTGATGCAGAACAGACCAGACACATTCACAAGTCCTAATTCCTATACATGAAGCAGCTGCTGTTCTGGGCTGCTCTCTGGGCTCTACAGGAGTGGACAGGGCAGCTGGAGATGGAGCCCACTCACATGGCATTGCACGTTGAGGACCAGGGAGACCCTCTGTTCTGTCTGGTTTGGGAGATGAGAGCAGTAATGCTTCAGCAGATGAGGAAACAGCTCCCTCGTTAGGAAGTGAAGAAGGTACGAATTCTGCCTGATTTGCAGCAGAGAATTGAACCAGGGCAGACACTTGCTTATGGAGGTAATTTCTCTGGTTGGAGCTGCTCCACTTTGAGCCAGTGAGATATTTATTTGCTTAGTGATTAATAACTGTACCTTGCCAGTGGCTGAGCACTGGTCACATACAAGCCAGTTCAAATCCATCCTTTAAAATCTCCCAGGTAGAGATTATATCTAGATCTCCTACTTCCCAGGTGAATATCCTGGCCTCAGGCAGGACTCTTGCTTTCCGCATGATCTATTTTTCTGGGGGAGAGCCTAGATGAAGAACAAAAAATAGGATTTTATTTTTTGTGAATGAAATTGATTTCTCATATTTCTGGTCAGTCTTTTATCACAACCAAGTCAAAGATTCTTGTACACATAAAAGAAGTAAAGAATATAAAATTCTGGAACAAAGGTTATTTGAACAAATCCCCCATTGCTTAGCAGCGGCCTTGTGCTTAATGTGGTTGCTTAGGTACTGAAATATATGAGTACCAGTCATATCCCTACCCTTTATTTCCAGTCCCTGCCTATAAAATAGATGTTTGTCTGTTTCTTGGAGCTGTTGAAAGGTACCATACATGAGAGATTATAGGTTGCTATACTCTTGTGTAGGTGACAGCTGAATGGTGAGTACTTAGTCACTTTTGCACAAGGATAGCCAAGTATATTTTCACAGACTCCTACAGTCTGTTCTGAAGTGTCAGCTGTATTGATGGTTTTGTGAATGAAGGATAACTCTTTGTTTCAGTTCCATCCATCCACCCACCCAGTTTCTGCTGGGTTTGAGGGCTTCCAGTGGAAATACACTTTTCAGCTATGCACAGCCTTCCAAAATGGTGTATTTATCACAAAAACAGCATGTGCTAAAAGTCCTGTAGAGAACAGTGTGAAAATTACTTAATTGCTATGTTAGGTCTTGGATCAGATCTTCAGTTTAGTGCAAAAGTTTAGTGCATTTGTTTGCAGATCCATGCCTTCTCAAGCATCAGAAGACAATGGCTTTCTCTGGACCTGTTCTATGCAAAACCTTCCACCAATGCCAATAGCACTTGAACCTCAATGGCTTTCAAGCTTTAGTCAGCTTGTTCATTGTAGGTTAGGAGGAAGGGATGCATGCCTTTGTCTGTCTCATGGTATGGGAAGGGAGCTTTTGGCTAAGGAGCTATCAGCAGAGCAAATGGGAAGGTTCCTGCATAGGAAGGTAAGGTCCAAACCTTACTTGTGAAGATCTCCCATAATAACTCCACTTCTAGTTACAGTAAATGCATCTTAATCTCTGTGCAAATCAAACTCTGTCACCCCCTTCAAAATCTTTAACCCCAAAGAATTCTGGTTTTGACCAAATCAGATCTCTTCAGTCTGTCTCATTACTGTGTACCTTTCTCCTGCCACCATTATCCTCATTCCTATCTTTTGAAGGCAGGTACATGAGTGTCAGTTTTTCACCATGATAGATATGCTAAATTTTGCAATGTTCCTTTTTTTTTGGTTACGTTTCCAAAAATGGTTTCACATCCTGCAGTACCCTAGCTAGTCTGATGACAATGCTCTGCCTCTAAGATGGGCTACATCTTCAAGGTTTCTAGTGTCTTGGCTCTGACATGGCCCTGGCTAAGTTTTAGGGCAGAGATAAGAGAATTGATGCTGGATGGCTGGAGGCAACATTAAAAGCAAACCCCCTTGTTCTAGATAGGTTTACAGATCCTGTTACTGGGGATCCTCTTTTACCTCTAGAGTGCTCTTGGAGTAACAAGCAAGTCTGATGTTTTCACTTGCACCTCCTTATCCTTTGGCCCATTGGCCTCTTCTCTGATGCTCCAGTTATGTTGGTTGAAGAGAATTCTGCTTTCAGACACCAGCTGCTCATCTCTGCTGGATGTTGCCATGGTCTGAGCACTGTGTGCAATTGCTTCCTGTTCTACCAATGTCCAGATGAGCCAGGTTCACAGAGGTCCTCTGCTGAAATAATTTACGCTGGCTGTAACAGATCTGGATGTTCTCACATGGTAAGTTTAGCCTGCAGATCAGTGAGGATGGTAAACTCCTACTCCGGGTGCTGAAAAACAGCTGAGGTAAGACTGTGGGTTGCAACTTCTTTAGACATAAAACTAGACCTGCAAGCAAGGGTGCACCATGATCTTACTTTTCCACACCCTCAGAAAGGGATGATGTGACCACTCACAGTCACAAACCCCTTGTCCAAATCCTTTGTGACCTCAATTGTTCCATGTTTACCTTTTTCTAACAGGATAAATGGACTTTTCTCCTGCTAATGCAGTATTTAAGATCCTTTTTTGGCACTAGCACACATTTAATGTGGGGGCAGGAAATTATTTTTTAGATTTGTTTACTCTTGCACCCTCTGGGTTTGACAATCTTCCAGGAAGCAGGTGCATCATTTGACAAATGCCTTACTGCGGCGTCCACCTCCTCTGTATCTCCTTAGCTTGTAATTTTTATGGATTGATGTATGTTATCTAAAATGGAGGAAATGCAGCTTCTTGACAATTCGTAGCAAAAAAAAAAAAAGGTCCTGAAAAACATTGCTGGGCCAGATGGAGAATTTACCAGATGCATCTGTAACTATGGAAAGTTCCTCATCTGTAGTTCCTTTACCCTTTAATAACTGCATCATGTGTTAACTAAACCTTTGAACACAGGATCTGTAGAGAAAACATATTGCTGAATGAGAGGTGCTGAACAGTCTTCTACGCATGACAGAAAAGTAGAGGTGTGCACATCAATGACTTTTTCAGTTTCCTGGCCAAACGGGGTGGAAAAGAAGATAGTGTGACTGATGGCATTGGTGGGCAGCGGGGAAGAGAAGAGTAAACACGGTGCAAAAACGGGTGATTGGGGATGGAAATTCTGATTTCTGTTCTTCGTCTCTTTTTTTTTGGTTAAATTTACTCATTTGTTTGGCCAAAATGTTTCATTTTCCTTGTCTTCTATTACCCCATTGTCTCCATCTCACCTAATGCTTCTCTCTTGTGTTTCACACATCTCCTTCTCTCCTCTTGCATGTTTTGTTTCTAACTTCTTTCTACCTTTCTACCTTTGTCTTCATGAGATTACGAGAACCACATGTTGATCTTCCTACCCAGATGGAGTTCACTGCTTCAGCTGCTTCTTGCTCCATTCTTTGTCCAAATTGCTTTCCTTTGTGTAGTGGGTTCTTCACACAGTGACTCCTCTTCTACCTTAGATACTTTTGCATCTTCTCTATGGATATAACTACACTGGTTAGAAAATCAGGCCAAGGTATGAGCTAGGGCCTTGTACCACTGATTTTTCATGCTACATAACTGTTAGTATGTGCCATGGCACAGTTTTATCCTGTGTCATGCCACCACTGAACAGACAAAGCCTAGGCATGGCTGGGGGAATAACACACATGAGGGAAAAAATCCTAAATGGGGGCTACATGTTCAAGACCAAAATGGGTTTGGTTCCTGCCTTTCTACACTGTCCTCCAAAGCTGTCCCTGGATGCTTTGTCTCCTTGGCTGTCTCCCACATGTCCTCAAGTTAATGCCGCAGCTTGCAATGCCTATCCTGAATTTCACACTACCAAAACAATAACCTCATGGGATGCAACAGCCCTCACATACTTTGAGCTGGAATATACACAGAAAATAATAATAAATGTATCTTCAGGCCACCTCAGGGTGCACAGAACTATGAAGTTTGCTTGTGGTTGAGGTCAGCCGTTTTGCCTCCTGGTTTATTTAGCAGCAGAAACATAGTCCATGTCTATAAGGCTTGTTCTGTTTGTGACAAGGACCATTGCTGTTTTTGTGATTGTAGTGACTCTTCATTACCTCATCGTCTTATTTTCTTTTTTTTTTCCTTTCTCTTACTTGAATGGGAGTATTTAGCCTGGTTTTGTGGTTCCTCAACTCCCACTGATGTCAGCTGGACCTGAGTGCTTCAATGCCTTAGAGTATTTGTGCCTCAGTGATTTCTGCTCTAAACAGCATTCAGGCAAAAGGAAAGCTTGATGTTTTTACCAGTTGCTTAAAGTCATCAAACAATGCTGTTCTCCTAGTTGAGGGTGTGGTTAAGCAATTATTCCCATATATAGCTGTTTTACTCAATAAAGAGCTCTTTTTTGGCAAGGCTTAGGAAATGACAGGAGAGGTAAGCCAGTGAGACTGTCCATCGTGGTGCCAGACCCACAACTGCTGTCCATTGGTAACTCAAGGCCAAGTTGTGGGTATGATCCTTGCTAAATGGTGTAAATCAATGCGAACAAGCAATGTTATTCCTTCCTCGTTGTGCAGTGCCATATCCTGTGTCACACCAGTGCCCTTCCCTGAGGGTCGGCTTCAGTCCCATGCACATTGTGGGTAGGAGAGGCCAGGTGGCCATGTGACGTGGGGAGCTAAGCCACCTCCACTGATCTGCAATCAGCGTTACAGCATGGGCGGGTGCTGGGAACGGTCTCCCCGCAGTGATTAATCTTTAATCCAGTGAGCTATCCTGTGCTATTACCAAAACCATTTGTGAGGGGATTTAAGTTACATGTTGAATGGGGAGAGCAATCTGATAGAGAGTAGAGGTTTAGAGACAGTTCCTTTGCCTGTTACAAGCTACATCTGTGCTGTTTCATCAGCAAAAAGAAAATAGTGTTAAAGCAACCTGACGTCCTTGTTCCTGGGTACAAGAAGAGTTACAGAGCAAGTTAGCGGTGCTGGGAGGAGGCAGTTGGCATCTGGTGTGCTCCTTGTCCACAATGAATGTGGAAAGATGAGGAGAATTGGCATGGAGCTGCCTGATATGGGAAAAAAAAGCAGTTCTCAGAAAATAGAACCACATTTTTCTGCTATTAATAAATGAGGACCTGCTCACTGGCCTGGAGACCAACTGGCGTAGTCTAGCAATAGACCGTGTAGCTCCCTGACATCAAGGAAAGCAAATTTAATGTGGAGCTAAACTCATGCTTCTCCATTGCTGATAAATTCAGTTTGTTTCCTGCTGTTCATTTGGAACAAATGCTTCCATTTCCCCTGCCCAGATAACAAACACAGGAAATAGCTGAAACTCTGGAAGGGCATTTTTATTTGCAATGCATAAAGAAATGTGTTGGTTGTTTTTTTTTTTGTCAGTTAACCTGTTTTAAGACTCTCTCTTTTTCTGGCAAATGCCTTTTCATCTGATAAGTTCTCGTAATCTCACAAGCTTTTTAAAAAACGCAACTATGTATGATGAGTTTTCACAGTCTCTTAGGCTTGGTTTTACTGACATCAACAACAACAGAATTGGAGAAGCAATTACACAACGTTTTTATTTTAGCTTCTTGCACCTGGATTAATCAATTAATATTTACAGTGGACAACTAACTCCCATGGGAGTTGACTGTGCTAGACTTGCAGTTTGAAAACACAGCTGCAATAATTTTATTTGTTTGCCTCCAGCAGCAAAGATTTTTTTTTCTTGTAGCAGAGAAAAGAGGAAATAATGAGAAAAGGAAGCTAAAGCGAAAACTAAATACTGTCATATCTATACACTGTGGTGAAAATATGGGGGGAATCATCTCCCTGTGGATTTGCTCTGCACTTAAGCCATTAGAATTGTCCCAGACCTCTGCATCTGCTCTCTGCACACATTTGAGGTTGATGGTTCAGATTCGAAGCATTGCTCCATTGCTATGCAGACATGAAAAACGAAGCTCCACATCCTTACAGCATCCACAGCTCATGCTCCTGACTTAGTGTTATTTTTGCTGCGAAGACAATTAACAAGAGAACAAGTCTGAGGAACAGCGGGTGGAAGTGGCTGGAAAATATATACCCCTCTCTGAACAAGGGTGGGTTAATCAGCTCAGGTAACACAGCTGACAGAGGCAGCAATACCAACACCGAACACATGCCAGGCTGGAGACTCTGCAAAAAGAAAGGAGACTGAGCTGGGTCTTCACTTGTGTGTTCCTATTCTCAGACCCAGGCTGTATGACTCTTTGAAATGAGGAAAATGTTTACCATTTCCATTTAAAGTTTCTGGAGAAATTACTGTTATTAAAAGGTGCTCTCTTAAAAAAGAAAAAAAAGTAGTTAAACTTATCAGTCTATCAGTTTTTCCATTGTGAAACAAGCTTATATTCAGAACTGTGGAGTTCATACACTGAAAGCAATTCTAATGTCTTGGTCCCAAATCTTCTCACATAAAAGAAATCCCCATCAGACCGTAAATTTCTTTATAAGGGCAAAGCGCTCTCAGGAAAATAAACAGTGCATTTTTACAAATGAGTGCAATATTTTTCTGAACAAGCACCTTGCAATGGAGTCACTGAACACAACATTTTCAGATGGCTGCTGCAGAGAAAATCTGGAAAATCCCAATGGAGTAATTTTACAAAGAATAATTCTGGACTAAGCTGTTGAGTCCCCTCTGCTAAGGTCTAAAGGGAACTGAGAAACTGAGGCCAGGCTCAGTCTTGTGAATCACTGCTGATTTCCAGCTATATTAAATGAAACTTATAGCACAGACAAAAAAAATTGATTATGTATGACGTCTGTTTCTCTACTTTTTTCTGCTGTTGTTAATCAGTTGTGACTGTACTAAGGTCTCTGGAATTATGTTGCGTAAGCTAAGTTGCAGGAAAGATTCAGAGTCTTGATTTTGTTTGACACTATCTCTGTAATAGCTGCAGATACTTGTCTTGAAAAGCTGTGCGATGGAGTTTGGTTGTGCGACATTGCTCACTTGATCCCACAGCAGGCTTCCAAAGATGAGTTGGAAATAGTGAATCAGGACATCAATCCCACCCAAACAAAATTAATAGATGAGGAGAAATCTGCCTTCAGTAAGCCTAAGAATCTAATTTTTATAGTATTAGATAAGCTGGGAAGATGTTCTTCCAAGATATTGTGGCACAGTGTGATGATTATTAGCTCAATTCAGTGACACAATTACTACAGGCCATTTAACACAGATGTATCCCCTGTTGCAATCCGTTATACTAGTAGCTTTAATAGTGTCAGTGTGTACAGCTGAGAGCACTGCATGTCATGAAAGAAATATCATTATATGTTACTAGCACAGCTCAGCCATACCTTTATAATGCGAAACCTAGAACAATACCTTACCACTTGAATATTTAGGAAAAGGCTACCTTGCATACCAGCTGCAGGCTACTGAAATCAGATGTTGGGCCAAAATATGTTTTTTTTCATCATCATTGTCAGCTGTTAGTCACAGGTCCTCTTGGATCGGGTTCATCTCACCTGTCTTACTCATCTAAAAATTCATTGTCAAAGTCTGAGCTAATCACCTTAGACTCTCTATAAAGTCAATACAGAGGAATATATACCTCCAGAGGCTGATTTTTCTCATCCTAAAATAGATGTCTGGGATGGCACAGAGGAACTACACCTTTGCTTACGAGTAACTAGGTGAATCTGCTCATCTATCCCTAAATATAATAATCATTTTATTAGTCTGTACTGTGGTAAAATAAGTCCAGTCTTTTCTCTTAAAGCCTGCCTAGCATCCAGAGTGACCTCCGGGTGTCTGGGAAGCCATGGAAATTTAATTCCCACAGGAAAAGCAATCAGAAATGGAGGCACTGGTCCATTTTGGCATCACGCAGCATCCCTCACT
The DNA here is from genome assembly GCF_034638445.1 of Ciconia boyciana. Taxonomy (NCBI): domain Eukaryota; kingdom Metazoa; phylum Chordata; class Aves; order Ciconiiformes; family Ciconiidae; genus Ciconia; species Ciconia boyciana. Next base: position 7,899,337 of record NC_132936.1, on the reverse strand, counting down.
CAAATCTCTGGGACTCACAGGAGTATGTGGGGTGTTATTCCGCTAAGTTGCAGAGGGATTTAGGTGCCTACTGCTAATTTAGGACAGAAATCTCTCAGTGTCAAGTCTCAGCTAGAGTCTTTCTGGCAGTAGACTAAGGAGAAACACACCCGAACCTCCAACCTCTCTTTGGGATTGTAACAACAGTAGCTGTATTTGTTTTACAGAAGTAAATTAAATGAAATATATTAATTCAGACCTGGAAATAATCTTTACTGAGGATTTTAAGCTGTCTAACTTGGAAAGGATTATGAGCTAACTGTACAGAATGGTTTGCAGAGATGGGTACTGGATTTCTCCTCTAATAAAGGGCAGCAGGAATGATTGTTCTTTCTAAATGCAAAAGGAAGATAGGGTTACAAACCTACAAGATGCTTAAATCTTTCTAAAGAGGCTTTTAGAGATGAGATCCTGTGTAATGGTGATGTAATGACACTTGACACTAGAAACAAGAAGGTCACTGAGGAGTCCCTCTCAACACTGCAATCTGCACGCTGTTGCCCTGGGTGCCTGCCCACCACTTCGGAGAGCAAGAGGCACAGAGGCTAATGCATAAGCCTCCACCTTGTGCTTGATAGGACTGTGGTGCTCTAGAGATGCTCTCACATCTCCTATGCAATCTCCTCAATGCAGAAGGGGAGAATGGAAGAAAGACTGATGCCCCCGCAATGCCAGCTGGCCCAGCAGCCAAGGGAGCAAGAGAGTGCCTTAAATTACATTGCATGAGAGAAAATGAAATGGGGATTTGCTGGGTTTGTGATAGACTGTGCAAGTCCCGGTTTTAAAGAAATTGCCCAGGAACCCCAGGTAGCTGCTAAGAAAGTGCTGAGGAAGCTCTTGAAGAAATCCCATTTCAATTGGCTTATTTAAGTTAGTAGAAAAAAGACCTCCTTGTTATCTAATTTGTTGATGAGTTCAGACACTTTCTGGAATGATTTCTTGCATAATTTACCTTATTGATACATTATTTATAAGTCTTCATTCAATTTCAGGCTCGGGATTTGGATGTAGAGTCTTACATAATAAGTAGCTGGTGTCACTTCGTGTCAGAGGAATCAAAAGTGCTTTTGACAACCCAGGGATTGTCACTAAAGCAGCAATACAATCAGAGTTAATCTTTCATTGCTGAATCATTACAAAATGCTCCCTTGCCGTTACCTCATAGGAATCTAATAAATTATAATGTCCTTTATTGGTTGAAGAAAACAATTTCCTGAGGAGCATAGGTTCCTGGCTAAACTGCTCCCTAAACTGAAATCCAATATCTACGACTGGAAGCTGTGCTTTCATGACTTTCTAAGAGAATACGTAAAGGATCCATTAAAGTTCAGTCTGGATACACAGGTATGGGAAGACCCATAGTGTTTGCACCGTGAGCTTCAAAACATAGGTGCTTTGCAGACTGCTCAGTGATACACATTGAATTTAAAGAATTCACCAAGGCTTTGGCTTCTAAATTGCCCCTGGGAGCTCAGGATTTCCTTTCACTTCCTGGCAAAGTGGTTTAAAATATATATATATATACTGAGAAGAGTACATATATATTGACAGAGTCTCCACTCACTGTGATTGGGAGACACTCTTTAGTGACAAGCAGATAATACATTTTGATAGAGAAAGGGGATCAGTTGGTTGCTTGAGATAATAAATCACTTCCTCTTGTTTAAAAGTCTGGTGCTGACTAGCAAAAAAGACTACTCAGCCTGTCCTGCCGTAGGCTGAAATATTCTGTTTCTGCCTTGTTGTTTTGTTTAGTACAGCAGGCAAATAATTATTTGAGGTTTATTCCATGACAGTTTATTACTTAATATGTCAAGCTTTGAATCAGGCTGGCCTTATTAATGTAAGAATCAGCTAATCAGTGTTCCTGTTGAAGTATGCTGGTCATTTTAGATGGCATCAAATCCCTGTCTGTCATGACAATGTCCACTGTAGGAGCATTTGCTGCTACCTTCAGGCAAACAAAGGTTTGCTCCTAGCTGCATTTTAATGCCTGTTTAGAAATAAGGATACAGGTTTGGAATGGCTATTCTACTATATCCTTTCAGTTCCTCCCCCCCAAGAGAAATCACTGCTTCTTATTAAAAAATTGCTAAATTTTTAAGTTGAGTTGCCAGTACTCATGGTGTGGTGTTCTTCATGGACTGTATGCAAAGAATCATATGTTAAAGCTCCCATTGATAGCAATGTCCCAAATACCTTCTGGTTTATTATTTTTGGGAACAAATGCTTCATTCTTTTTGCCTGATGACTTTGGAGTGATTAGTGGGCACTATGATGACATTTTCAAAACAGTTTTCCACACCCTTCAGGACCTGACACACTTTTCTGAAGAAAAGGGAAAGTGCAGATTCCTTCCAATTCTCAGGCCTTTGCTTTGAAAATAGTATCTTTTTTTTTCCTTTTTTAAAAAATTCTTTTTAGATGTTAATTTTTAGAAGCTGGGATTGGATTGGATGATCATTCATACTGAAGATCAGTAAAAAACCCCAAACTCTACATAAACAGACATCATTACCCAAGTTCAAGCAAGCTGGCAGTAAGTCAGCTACCGAACTTTAATTGCTGGCCCTAAGTCAGCTACCGAACTTTAATTGCCGGCCCTTTGCTGAATCCCCATTGGAATCTGAAGCACATAATTCCCCAGCCCTGTTCATAATCACCCTTCCACACCACGGTCTAGTGGGAATTCATTAAGTGGTGTACTTAATTATGTAAATACCATGGCTTCTGCCTGCCCTCTATTTGCACTTGCAAGTCTGTTTATCTATTGATGGCTGAGTTCAGCTCCATGCAGGCTGTCTTTGCAAATGCATTGGAAAACAAGCTGTGCAGCGCAAGCCTGGAAGTTAGCAAATACTTTTGTTACAGATCAGTAGGTAGCAAAGCAAACAAACATGTCCTAGTCAGAAATATTCCCTCAGGTGAAGACCGTCCATGAAGAGAAAGTAAAAGTGAAAAGTAGGGGTTGGGGCAAGTACTTTATTTTGAATAGTGGTTGTCATGGACATGTAAGTGCATCTTTCAAAGTCTACCCTCTCCTGTCATTCACACAACACCCAAGCTTGAGACCAAGTGTGGATCTAAGCTAAATCAGAGAACTTTTCAGAGGGCAGGAGCTTGTGAACATACTGTACCTTAAGGAAGGATGGATGAGCTACAACTTTGGCCACCAGCAACTGCCCTGCTTCTGGCTCTTCCTGGTGTGAGCTCTGTGCCACCTACCACCAGGCTCGTAGCCAAGACTGTGAAAAAAACACATGTAGGGCATAGGTACATGCCATATTTCCCAGCCATCTTGTTGCAGAAGCGTGGACACAGAGGTCTCTTGAGTGGTGTTTGCCCCCATACTGTGCAGCTAGAGACTGGGATAACGGGAGACAGCCTGACTGGATATGGCCACAAAAATTAGCTTTTTTTTAAACCCCTAGCCTTCATTCTAGCACAATGTTTGCTGCAAGGGGGTTTGAAGAACACAATTTAAGGAACTTCAATCATATTTATAGAGAAATTTTATATATTGACAGCAGCAGAGAAAAGCATGGGTGAAGTTGTGCTGCATGAGAGAAAATCACCAGAGAATTTACAGATGCTGAACATGCCCATGCCCACTGTATTCTGGTCAGGGAATGATGCCTACCTAAGAGTAAAGGGTCTTCAGATGAATTACAAGATGATCATCTAGAGAGGGGAGCCCCCTTGTAAGAGCAATTCAGCATTAGATTTGGAGATCTGCCCTCGTATGCAGTTAGTATGCAGATGTGGCAGCTGAATGCAGGTCAGATGCAGGTCCCCGAGATGCTGATGCAGGCTGCCTTGTCCTGGCAGCCTGGGTTTCAGAGGCTGGCATCTCTGGTCACGCTCTGCAACCACGCTACTTACAGTCTGGCAGCCTGGGTAGTGCTATCCTTGCGCTGGTGCCTGTGTCCCAAGCAAGCACATTCCCAAATCCTCCCTGTCCCTTGCACTAATGCACACTGTACTCCTGTTTGTCCATTCAGAGGGACAAGTATTTTTCAGAGGGCCTTGAGTATGGCCCAGTATGCTGCAGATTTAACAAGGCTGACTGTGCCAGACTCCTGTTTTGCTAGGGTTTATGAATACCTGAATGGCAGATTCAAGAAGAACTATGGAATTTGAATTCATGGACACCCATTAGCTGAGTCACCATGACTAATTCTTATCTCAGGTCACTTTTATAAATGAAGGTTCAGACGATAATTGTGCACAGATTTTAAAGATTTTTCTTTTCTCATGAGCCATTTATGCATAGCTTTATCTGCTCCACTGGTCCTATAGGAGCAGAAGACACAAAGAATAACCCCATGGCTTGGAGTGAAAGCTTCATTTAGACATGCTGGATGGCAAGAGACTTTTCTTTGAATTCCTGAATTTTAGCAATAATTGAATTGCACTAGGTGTGTCAGCAGCTTGATTAATGACCAAAAAAAAAGAAGAAAAAAAAGAAGATGCTGTTCGAGTTACTTTGGTTCAATAGGAAAGGAAAAGAATACATTGGTGCATTGTTTGGTGTTTTACTCCATGCAACTGCTAGAATGCAGCCAAGTTTGCTGAGTTGCATGACAGTGATCATCAGTTAAATAAAAGAATTTTGAATTACACTGGAAGTGGAGAAAAAAGTTATAAGCTCAGTTTTTGGAGGATGTACATTCAAACCTTGTGGCTTGGCCTTACCCCTCAGGTAGATAATCTTGGAAGTTTGGTAAACTTAGCCAAAAGGGCACAGACATATCTTGCTGTACCAGTTTCTACCAGCACAAGCACCTGGATTTTGTGATGATTATACAACAATTCTGTCACGTTTGCAAACCTATTTGCATTGCATTTGCAACAAAAGTGAAGCAGAAAAAAAAGAAAGGAGACACCTCAAAGGAAGAATAGAAAAATAAAAATACACCCACTCTCTCTGTGGTTTCAAACTAGAGCAGAACATCAGAGATGAAAGGATCTGCTTTTCTTTTAATCTCACAGGGCAGCTGTCTCATCTGTTGTCTGCAATGTGATGGTGTCACAGTAGCAACTTTCACCTTTCTCCAAAAGCTTTTGACCTTTTGACAGCAGTGATAAACAGTAGGCAGACAGTCAGGCTCACAGGATCTTGGAAAATACCAACTCCCTGGACCCGACACTCATTTCTTCAGGACAGCTGCAAATCATACTCCAACTTTTCTGACTCCCAGGGATCCCAAGGAAGCAGAGAACAGCAATGTAACCTGCCCTTCCAGCTTGCTCCTGTGTGAGCATCCCAGGCCCCAGCAGCGATATTTTTGGCTTACTCGTTTTGGTATAACAAATACCTTAAGTTGAACAGCTTCACCAGGAGGGACACGGATGTCCCCTTTTTGCTTAGACCTGCCAAAGGGAAGGCAAACCCCTCTGGAATCTGACTGATGGCCACTCTTACTCTGTGCTGTGCCTCCACCTCAGCATAACAACAGGGAAAACATACAATGGGACTTCTTGAGCATATTTTCTGAATTCTCAGTGCTTTAAGCTCAGGGACCTCCTATGCCTATTTTTGAGAGGATACTAGAATATGATTCTCCCTTATCATGTGCCACTCCCAATGTGATCTGGCACGTCAGTGGATTAGGCACAATAGTAGAAAGTCAGTGAAGAATCACATCCTCGTAATCTGGATAAACTCCACCAAGCTGATATTTAAAGATTATAACAAAATGGTCATTGTGTCAGAGGAAACAAAAAGGTTTCTTTTTCTTTGAGATTTTGATACAAAAACCCAATTTGTTGGAACTTCTTTTGTATTTATGACTAGGGTAAAATTAGTACCTGGAGGATACAGTAAATTTGTCTAGCCCTGAGGGTGACACATTTGATAAAAAATAAATGAATACTACAAATCTTTAGCAATAAATTGGTTAATAATGTATTGATCTCTGAATTGAGGGACATGGTAAAAAAAAACAAAACAAAACTGTATATCGTTTTGGAGGGCACACCTCCATTTTCAGGCATTCTGCTTATTTACCCCAGACACATAAATCCGCATTACTGAGGAGAAAGTTTAGTACAGGGTAATAGTGGTTGCTGATCCAAAATGTATTAGAGAGTGACTTAATCATGTAACTGGTACCAGTGCATGCAAGAAAAAAAGAAAAGATGAGCTGGTGTTTTTAAAGTAAACACAGCAATACAATATTTTTCTGACTTGTATAAAGAATAACAACTAGGTACCAATAAGGTGTAGACCAATCTTCACTTTCTTTGTTTATGCAAATATTGATTTCCATATATAAATATATGTATAAAGCTTAATTATCATCAGAAAGCTTAATCATCATGAAGAAGAATTAGCTTTGCCTTTTCAAAACACTGCCTTTGTGAGCTAACTGGGATGTCAACCTGTTTCCACTGAAATAATGGACAAAAAAAAGTCATTGGGAGGCAAAAATCAGGCTCCTAACTCTCACCTGAGTTGCTTCATGGCTTATGAAGTATGACTGATTTTGCAGTTGTTCCTGGTTCACCAGCCCTGTGCTTGTCTTTCTAGACCATGCAAAATCTCATTGTAACTCAGCGCCTACTAAAATTGGGCTGCTTTTTTTTCTCCAGTTAATTATGATATTACAACACAACAAACCTTCCTAAGTTAGTGCCAGCTGTATTCACAGAAAGCAGCACTCCAGAGGCTTCAGCAACAGCTGCACAGAACGGTTTGTTTTAGATCTGTTGAGTCAGTGCTAGACGTTAGATTTCGGACAGGCCATAGAAGAGGAAGATATGTAGAGGACTGGCAGAGCATTAACTATTGAGGATAAGAGAAGAAAGACCTTCTTCTTGACCTTCACTTTGTTTGAATATTTTAGTAATTTAGACTTTGAGTTTGCAATAAAACTGCATGAAATTTGTAGAGAGGAGAATGAGCTGCAGAAGGGAAAGTTTGAAGATAGCAGCAAGAAGATAGTTCTTGTGTTGCAAGATTAAAAGCTACCTGCACTTGTAGCACATATAATACTTCATTTAATAAGGCATCATTTACTAGACAGTTCTAAAATTCTCCCATGTAATCACCTAGCACATGGAGAGGAAACAAAAGAAAATAAAGTGTGTGCTTTTCTGCTCCAATGTCAGCCCCATGGCAGGGAGCTTCAGGAGCACAGCTCACTCCAAGACCCTTCTTCACTGCTCCCAGGCTACATTTTCAAAAAGCACCAGTGCCATGGCCATTGTTGTCTACTCTCAGGCCAATCTGGCCATGTCCATACTAGTAAAGTCTTTATCTTCTAAATTAAGAATGGAGCTGCGCATGGAGAATGGTCATTTGCCCAAATTAGCCCTCAGGCTAAGCTTGGGAGGTTTATTGAGCTATGTCTACAGTAGTAACTGAACAGAGAGAAATTTTGAGTGCAAGCTCCAGTATGTGGTTGTCTATACTAATTAATTGTTTTAGCATGGCCACAATGTCCAGGCACACTTTGGAAAATATCATGGGCCAAGGAATATTCCCTATAGATGATATGGGTGAGGCCACCCTGTATAGTAGAGGAAGATAATCGAGCAGCGTGCAGCTGAGCTGTGCTATATTGCTAGACCTTGGGGGCAGAGAAAGGAGCCTGGCCAGGGTAACTTACTGGTATAGATGTGGCATTTGTGTCTGCTTTGGAATTCTGAGGAAGTACTGCAAGCACAGCAAGTGCTGAATAAATGTGTTTCTGTGGTTAGCAACATATTGCTTATAAAAACCCCCACAAAAACAACACTGAGTTTAAGAGCTGCTGTTACAAAATGGAAACAATTATTCTCTCCATGTTTGCAAAGTAGTTTCTGTAAAAGTGAACATTTATATTACTAGAAGTGTGCATGGGCTCTATTTTTTGGTGTTTCTTGTTATTACTGCAGAGATTTCTGTATTACAGAGGAATTTTTCTATATCCCTGCCTGTTTGCTTGATTGCAAAATGAAATAATAATCCTGATTTGGACATCACTGCTTATTGCCATAAATGTGACAGGGATGCTACAAATAGTATTGTGTGTGTCCCTTAGTGCTAGGCATACATTACTTTTCCCTACTTGTTTCTATGTTGTCAAATTAATTATAAGCTTTTTACAGCAGAGGCTTTACCTCCACCTGTATTTTTGTGTCACCTTGTAAAATGTGTTTTCATTTTTGCTTCCTGGACAATTAAAAGAAAGGACAAATGAATCAATTAATTCTTGGGAGAAGAAGTAGTCCTGTTCAGGACAATTCTGAAGTAGCCTGGTGCAACTGACCCTCAAAAGGCCCTTGTGGTGGCACACAAGCAGAATGTCCCATGGTCCTCACACTCATCTTCTGCCACCAACAGTATCTCAAAACTGGTTGCAGAAAGCCACACTCTACTTCTGTGTCATACGTGTTGAGTGACATAAGGGCTTTATTCTGGCCTAGAATCTGATTAGACTACTCTACTGTGAAAGGATAACTTGCACTATGACTGATCAAGCTCTGGTTTAGATATAGAGAGCTCTTCTATGGGGGTGGGGAAAAGAAAAGATTGCCTTTAGTATCATGGGGGAGCATGCTGAGCCTTTGCTGTTACATTTGACAATGAGTCTGCCACTCTTAATCTGCTGGTGTATTACTTAACTCAATCATCTGACACAAGAAGACTGGCTGGACAGTTGCAGAGTAAAGTCTGGTTCAACATGAGAGACAGAGCCGAATTTTTATACTATTGGGACTCCAATTCTGACTGCTTCACACTTGAGGAGTAGCAATAAGAGTCCTATCGACTTCAAAGGGAACTCTTGTCTGAGTGCTGTCACCTCTGGCTCTTACATCAGGAGACCCATACTTCCAATTCTGTCTAATTCAGCACCAAGACTGTTGTTTACACACAGGTCCCAATAGCTTTGTCCTGACTTGTGTTCATAGCTTGAAACATTTCTCCATTTCTCCATACTTTCCTTGTAGACAGCTTATTTTTCTAACATTTTAAAAAAGCCAAAAGGGTGAAACCCATGCAGAAATGTCATGAGTCTTCAGTAAGATGTTCTATTGATTTCAGATTAGCAAACGTCATCTTAGAAAGGCTAAAGTTAGTCTGGCCTTAAGAAAACCAAACTGGGAAAAACGGTAGCAAGGATCTTGCAAAGCAGTTTTGCTCAGGCTGAGGAAACAGGCTAGCTAATCAAATACTGCAGGTCTCTCTCATTGCTGAGCATGGCAGCAGGATTCATCTGTTTATATTTTTATAATTTGTCAGCTTGATGGATGTGCCACATACGAGGAAGGCACATTGTTAGGTTTAGACATTAATTTTAATGGGAAGAGGATAGAGATTTGTCTCTCAGAGGGGGGAATGTACTGAACAGTTCTGGTTCCCCTCCAGACAGACCAGTCTTCTCTAGGGTGCCATCTGACAAAATATTTAGGTATGAACTATTCAGTAGGTCTTAAGCATGTGGGTAAAGTTAAGTACCTTGCTGATTTACTGAAAAGATGGGGATTGCCAAGCCAGGCTCTTAACTGTGAGAAATAACATTATACTGTGAAGACAGCTCTTTTTTTATATTTATATTCTGTGCACATTTGGAATTACATTTTCATTCAGCATCCTCAGGACATTTGAAATAGCACAGGGTGAGGCTAGTCAGAAGGGTACATTTGAACCTGAGCACTCTGATGCCTTTATCTGTAGATTTACATAATCTCGGGTGTGTACTCCTGCATTTAATTACATGCATTCATCATCTTTTGATGACATATTTCCATTACATGACATGTTTCCAGTGTCACTGTGTGCCTCTCGGCACAGATTGGTTTGTTCTGAAGAATAAAAAGGAGCTAATAACAGTCTTCCCACCATCACCTTTTATGACCTGAACCTTTAATGTCCATAAATAAAAGTGATGAGGACTGTTGTGTACTACTACTACTAAGGCCTTGAAGTTTTCCCTGATTATTTTAAAGGAAGGTTTTGAATCATTCAAGGGTAGGGCACTATTTTCTTATAAGCTCAAGATTTTGTTATGGGAAAAGTTAGATTTCCTGGTAGAGAAACTTCTTTGGAGATCTTCTCAGGCCTTCTCTCTTGTGATATGAGAAATCTTGGGTGGTAATGTGATGAGGGAAGAGGAGACTGAACTGAATAGTAGTTCAAAGTGCAATACACAGATCAGCCTTGAGTCATCCCCTTCAACTACAGTGAAAACCGAGGCACAGAGCTATGAGGTGACTTTACTGAAACCACCCAAGGGTGGTTTGCAAATGCAACGACTCATCTCACTTGTCTCCTCTCAGCAATGCCGTGTGAATTTTGAATATCCTCAGCTACTCTGTTGAACACAATAATTTTTGGACAAAGCCAAATAACAGATGTGTCTGGGGGATCTCCTTTCTTCCCCCCCTCTCCCCCCAACTAATTTCTGAGCAGGAAAAAGAAAATGAATTGAGCAACTCTGTTATTTGTCATGGAATGTGTGCACAGTCCAGGCTACAGGTGCTGTCCCTTCTCCCTGTAGACAAGTATGTATTGAGAAGCCTGCATCATATCTTACATTACTGTCCCGGTTTCGGCTGGGATAGAGTTAATTTTCTTCCTAGTAGCTGGTATAGTGCAGTGCTTTGGATTTTAGTATGAGAATGATATTGATAACACGCTGATGTTTTGGCTGTCGCTAAGCGGTATTTACATTGGTCAAGGACCTTTTTTTTTTCCCAGCTTCTCATGCTCTGCCAGGCGCCCAAGAAATGGGAGGGGGCACATCCAGGATAGTTGATCCAAACTGACCAAAGGGCTATTCCATACCATATGATGTCATGCCCAGTATATAAACTGGGGGAGTTGGCCGGGGGGTTGCGATCGCCGTCGGGGGACTGGCTGGGCGTCGGGCGGGTGGTGAGCGGTTGTATAATTTTATTTTTATTTTATTATTTTTTTTTTCCCTTTCCTTTGTTTCCCTCCCTTGGGTTTTGTTCCTCTTTCTCTCTCATTGTATTCCTTCTCAGTATAATTCATTATTATTATTATTATTATTATTATTATATTATTATTATTATTTTGTTCCAATTATTAAACTGTTCTTGTCTCAACCCACGAGTTTTCTTACTTTTGCTCTTCCGATTCTCTCCCCCATCCCACTGGGGGGGGAGTGAGAGAGCGGCTGTGTGGTGCTTAGTTGCCAGCTGGGGCTAAACCACGACAGTCCTTTTTGGCGCCCAACGTGGGGCTCGAAGGGTTGAGATAATAACAGATTAACCAGAGTGTATTAAGGAATTCAGATCTGTTAGTAGTTGTGGGACGTGATATTGATCCATCTGTTCCTAGCATTGGTTTACCTGATCTGCACCATGCTCATTTTTTTGCTGTACATGTTAAAGATCGGTGTTGGTTTTTGCAGTTTGCTGTGCTCTGCTTTAATTGGTGATGTTTTGCCTGTGAGATTTGTTATTAAAACAGTGACCTTGGGTTTATTTTTGGTATCTAAGTGCTGTACTGAAACCGTTATTGTATGTCGGGTATCAGCTTATGGAGACAATTCGCAATTATACCTCTGCCTCTGAGAGGTTTTTTATGGAGGAAATGCAGAATTGTACCTTCACTACTTTCTTCTACAATGCTTCCTCCTTCATTACAATAACTTTTCAGTATTTTGAACAACCTTGGGTAGTTAAGATACTTCATTGGTATTGCTTGGGAATATTGTTTTGATCTTGTCCAAGGTTAGTAAGCAATTTAAGAACATAATTCAGAGATCTGCCCCAAGGCTGGATAGTTATGAGTGGCAGGGTGTATGGGATAGCATGGGCAAATGCCTAGGACGGTGGGCACCTCCAGTGTTTTGGAACTTCACCCCTGAACAAGAGCAGAATCCTGAAAAATTAGTAGACTATTTGGAAAAAGTATGCTGTCACCCTGGCAAATTCTAGGGAGACACAAATCACTGCCATGTGCTGGGGTCTGGCCCATGCCTACCGAGCCCTGTTCAACACTATTCAGTACCCTCAAGGATCCGGTGGCAAAATGCCAGGCACTGCAGCTGCTCCAGTCCCCCCTGCGACAGGCACTGCGGCTGTTCCGACTACCCCTGCGACAGGCGCTGCGGCTGTCCCGATTACCCCTGCGACAGGCACTACGGCTGCTCCAGCCCCCCCTGCGACAGGCACTGCGACTATTCCGGCTACCTCTGCGACAGGCACTGCGGCTGTTCCAACTACCCCTGCGACAGGCGCTGCAGTTGCAGCTGCTCCGGATAACTCCGTTACAAGCATTGCGGTTCAAACAGGGAACGAACCCGTGTCAGTATCAGTCGCCCCTATACATAAAAAGAAATCCTGGAAGCGAAAGTCAGCTCGTTTAGAAAGGGAAGATGAAAGGGCAGGGCTATCACAGGGAGAGGAAGAGGAAGAACTCGTAAATGAGACAGAAACCACCCGATCCCTATCCCTAAGTGAGCTGCGAGATATGCGAAAAGATTTCAGCCGTCGTCCAGGGGAGCACATTGTCACCTGGCTGCTCCGATGCTGGGATAGTGGGGCCAGTAGCCTGGAATTGGAGGGTAAGGAAGCCAAGCAGCTGGGATCTATTTCTAGGGAAGGGGGCATTGACAAAGCAATTGGAAAAGGGGAACCAGCCCGCAGCCTCTGGAGGTGACTCCTGTCAGCTATAAAAGAAAGATATCCCTTCAAGGAAGATGTTGTATATCGCCCTGGGAAATGGACCACCATGGAAAAGGCATCCAGTACCTGAGGGAATTAGCTGTGCTGGAAGTGATTTATAGTGACCTGAATGACGTGCGGTCACCCACAGATCCAGATGAGGTCCAGTGCACAAGACCTATGTGGCGGAAGTTGGTACGAAACGCACCACCGTCGTGTGCCAACTCATTGGCAATACTGACCTGGAAAGACGGAGACGGTCCAACAGTGAATGAAGCTGCTAGTAACCTCCGGGAATATGAAGAAAGTATCTCTTCCTCCCTTGTCTCAGCTGTGGAGAAACTGTCCCAGGAGTTCCAACGGTTCAAAGAAGATATGTCCTACTCCCCACCTATACGGACCAGTGTCTCAGCTATTAGGAGTCAGCGTTCTTTCTGCTCAAGAGAGAGGATATAGAGGGTACACACCACGGGGCACTCTATGGTTTTTCCTGCGTGACCACGGAGAGAAGACATGAGGAAGTGGGATGGAAAACCTACCTCAACCCTAGAGGCACGGGTACGTGAGTTGCAAGGAAAACAATCACCAAAGGGGGTTCTTCCAGGAAAATTGCTGCTCCGGTTTCCAGTGGACAATTCCCAGACAGAGTAAAAGGGCTGATCTTACTTCTGGATTTTAATGAAGAAACTCCTGACTCGTATATACAAGAAATGGGTAATGAATATATGACCAGAATTAGGGGGCCCTGCCTCCAGCCAGGTGGAGGAAAGGGACAACCGGGTTTACTGGACTGTGTGGATTCGATGGCCTGGCACATCAGACCCACAGGAGTATAAGGCTCTAGTAGACACCGGTGCACAGTGTACCCTAATGCCATGCTTATATCGGGGCAGAACCCATCTGTATTTGTGGGAGTGACAGGGGATCCCAACAGCTGACTGTCTTGGAGGCTGAAGTGAGCCTAACTGGGAATGAGTGGCAAAAGCACCCCATTGTGACTGGCCCTGAGGCTCCGTGCATCCTTGGCATAGACTACCTCAGGAGAGGGTATTTCAAGGACCCAAAAGGGTACCGGTGGGCTTTTGGTATAGCTGCCTTGGAGACGGAGGAAATTAAGCAGCTATCTACCTTGCCTGGTCTCTCAGAGGACCCTTCTGTTGTGGGGTTGCTGAGGGTTGAAGAACAACGGGTGCCAATTGCTACCACAACGGTGCACCGGAGGCAATATCGTACCAACCGAGACTCCCTGATTCCCATCCATGAGCTGATTCGTCGACTGGAGAGCCAAGGAGTGATCAGTAAGACTCGCCACCTTTTTAACAGTCCTATATGGCCAGTGAGAAAGTCTAATGGAGAGTGGAGACTAACAGTAGACTATCGTGGCTTGAATGAAGTCACGCCGCCCTGAGTGCTGCTGTGCCGGACATGCTGGAACTTCAATACGAACTGGAGTCAAAAGCAGCCAAATGGTATGCTACAATTGATATTGCTAATGCGTTTTTTCTCAATCCCTTTGGCAGCAGAGTGCAGGCCACAGTTTGCTTTCACCTGAGGGGTGTTCAGTACACCTGGAATCGACTGCCCCAGGGGTGGAAACACAGCCCTACCATTTGCCATGGACTGATTCAGACTGCACTGGAACAGGGCGAAGCTCCAGAACATCTGCAATACATTGATGACATTATCGTGTGGGGCAATACAGCAGAGGAAGTTTTTGAGAAAGGGAAGAAAATAGTCCAGATCCTCCTGAAAGCCGGTTTGCCATAAACAAAGTAAGGTCAAGGGACCTGCACAGGAGATCCAGTTTTTAGAATAAATGGCAAGATGGACGTCGTCAGATCCCAATGGATGTGATTAACAAAATAACAGCCATGTCTCCACCAACTAGCAAAAAGGAAACACAAGCTTTCTTAGGCGTTGTGGGTTTTTGGAGAATGCATATTCCAAATTACAGTCTGATCGTAAGCCCTCTCTACCAAGTGACCCGGAAGAAGAATGATTTCAAATGGGGCCCTGAGCAACGACAAGCTTTTGAACAAATTAAACGGGAGATAGTTCATGGCAGTAGCCCTTGGGCCAGTTCGGGCAGGGCAAGACGTAAAAAATGTGCTCTACACTGCAGCTGGAGAGAATGGCCCTACCTGGAGCCTCTGGCAGAAAGCACCAGGGGAGACTCGAGGTCGACCCCTAGGGTTTTGGAGTCGGGGATACAGAGGATCTGAGGCCCACTATACTCCAACTGAGAAAGAGATATTAGCAGCATATGAAGGGGTTCGAGCTGCTTCAGAAGTGGTTGGTACTGAAGCACAACTCCTCTTGGCACCTCGACTGCCGGTGCTGGGATGGATGTTCAAAGGGAGGGTCCCCTCTACACATCATGCAACTGATGCTACGTGGAGTAAGTGGGTTGCACTGATCACACAACGGGCTCGGATAGGAAACCCCAATCGCCCAGGAATCTTGGAAGTAATTATGGACTGGCCAGAAAGCAAAGGTTTCGCAATATCGCCAGAGGAGGAGGTGACGCGTGCTGAGGAGGCCCCACTGTACAATAAATTGCCAGAAAATGAGAAGCAGTATGCACTGTTCACTGATGGGTCCTGTCGTATTGTAGGAAAACATCGGAGGTGGAAGGCTGCTGTATGGAGTCCTATACGACAAGTGGTAGAAACTGCTGAAGGAGATGGTGAATCGAGCCAATTTGCAGAACTAAAAGCCATCCAGCTGGCTTTAGACATTGCTGAACGAGAAAAAGTGGCCAGTGCTCTATCTCTATACTGACTCATGGATGGTGGCAAATGCCCTGTGGGGGGTGGTTACAGCAATGGAAGCAGAACAATTGGCAGCGCAGAGGCAAACCCATCTGGGCTGCAGCATTGTGGCAAGATATTGCTGCCCGGGTAGAGAACCTGATTGTAAAAGTACGTCACGTAGATGCTCACGTACCCAAGAGTCGGGCCACTGAGGAACATCAAAATAACCAGCAGGTGGATCAGGCTGCTAAGATTGAAGTGGCTCAGGTGGATCTGGACTGGCAACATAAGGGTGAATTATTTATAGCTCGGTGGGCCCATGACACCTCAGGCCATCAAGGAAGAGATGCAACATATAGATGGGCTCGTGATCGAGGGGTGGACTTGACCATGGACACTATTGCACAGGTTATCCATGAATGTGAAACATGCGCTGCAATTAAACAAGCCAAGCGGTTAAAGCCTCTGTGGTATGGAGGGCGATGGCTAAAATATAAATATGGGGAGGCCTGGCAGATCGATTATATCACACTCCCACAAACCAAGCGCTATGGCAAGCGCTATGTGCTTACAATGGTGGAAGCAACCACCGGATGGCTGGAAACATATCCTGTGCCCCATGCCACCGCCCGGAACACTGTCCTGGGCCTTGAAAAGCAAGTCCTGTGGCGACATGGCACCCCAGAAAGAATTGAGTCAGACAATGGAACACATTTTCGAAACAGCCTCATAGACACCTGGGCTAAGGAGCATGGCATTGAGTGGGTATATCACATCCCCTATCATGCACCAGCCTCTGGGAAAATTGAACGATATAATGGACTGTTAAAGACTACACTGAAAGCACTGGGTGGTGGGACATTCAAACATTGGGATACACATTTAGCAAAGGCCACCTGGTTAGTCAACATTAGAGGATCTGTCAATCGAGCTGGCCCTGCCCAATCAAAACTTTTACACACTGTAGAAGGGGATAAGGTCCCTGTAGTACACATAAAAAACATACTGGGGAAGACAGTTTGGGTTACTTCCTGCCTCAGGCAAAGGCAAGCCCATTCGTGGATTGCTTTTGCTCAAGGACCCGGGTGTACTTGGTGGGTAATGCGAAAGGATGGGGAAGTCCAATGTACCTCAAGGGGATTTGATTTTGGGTGAGAATAGCCAATGAACTAAATGGTATGATGTTAATGGCTATATAATACTGTGTGTCATCACTTTTATGGTTATTATACACCATATCAATGGTATTTCAATAAGGATCACCCAGATTAGTGAAAAATGAACTTCGATGAAAGCAAGCAAAGTGCAGAAGTGATGGAACCAGAACTGGCTTCAGCATCCAGAACAATCCAGAACAATCCAGCACCATGCAGCATCTCTTCTGCCCTGAAGGACTATTATGACAGATGAAGCCCAAAGTCATGAACTAAATGACCTTAATAAACATTTTAGAAGGATGACTCATAGACCAAGGGAATGATAATTGTGTGTACATATATATATATATATCAAGAGACAGGAAAAAAATGGTGGTGATTAATTGTATTAGAAAGGGTAGAACCTGGGCATGACGTAAATGGTATAGAATAAGGGGTGGATACTGTCCCGGTTTCCTGGCTGGGATAGAGTTAATTTTCTTCCTAGTAGCTGGCATAGTGCAGTGCTTTGGATTTTAGTATGAGAATGATATTGATAACACGCTGATGTTTTGGCTGTCGCTAAGCGGTATTTACATTGGTCAAGGACCTTTTTTTCCCAGCTTCTCATGCTCTGCCAGGCGCCCAAGAAATGGGAGGGGGCACATCCAGGATAGTTGATCCAAACTGACCAAAGGGCTATTCCATACCATATGATGTCATGCCCAGTATATAAACTGGGGGAGTTGGCCGGGGGGTTGCGATCGCCGCTCGGTGACTGGCTGGGCGTCGGTCGGCGGGTGGTGAGCGGTTGTATAATTTTATTTTATTTTATTATTTTTTTTTTCCCTTTCCCTTTTGTTTCCCTCCCTTGGGTTTTGTTCCTCTTTCTCTCTCATTGTATTCCTTCTCATTATAATTCATTATTATTATTATTATTATTATTATTATTATTATTTTGTTCCAATTATTAAACTGTTCTTGTCTCAACCCACGAGTTTTCTTACTTTTGCTCTTCCGATTCTCTCCCCCATCCCACTGGGGGGGAGTGAGAGAGCGGCTGTGTGGTGCTTAGTTGCCAGCTGGGGCTAAACCACGACAATTACCTAGATGCATTTTTTGTTGTTTTTATTCTCAGTAGAAAGAGTAAATACCAAGCAAGCCTGAAGACTGAACTGCCCTTTCTTTCACTTGACAGCAAGAAGCCGGGCGTTAGGGCTTTATACAAAATACAGAGTTCTTCTTCCCAGGTATCCTCAAAGCCAGAACAGGTGACTCCTGTTATTCCTGAGATGGGAAGGAAAGAAAAGAATATACAGGCAAACAGGGAAAACCTGTAAATCATCTTGCTCAGGGGAAAGTTTAGGCTGATGTTCTTTAGCTCAGAAATGGAGATGTAGATAGAGTACTAGGCAAAGGCTGCACAGACTAATTAGTCTTCCAGGTAAAGTACTCAAAATCCTCAGTGAAAAAGCCCACAAAAGAGACAGTGGTGTAAAGACACCTGAAGAATGCTTTGAAGAAGGTTTGAGCTGGTCATGCTAAGGAGATGCAGCAGTGTCCCTTCCCTGATGGCTAAAACATGCTTTTGGCAGGTTCACCTGCCTGCCATTCTGCCATGCAGTGGCTGTGATCCTTTATGTGCCCACCCACACGACTCATGGGGAAGGTCCAGGGGTCTCCAGCTCTGCCCACTGAGACAGACTGGCTGGTCATACAGCTACTGTTACTGCTTAGCCTCTGCCAATGTGGAAATGCTAAACCACTGGATGTGTCAATCCAATTTATGCATTCCTGAAAACTGGACATCATTGCAAAGCCTGTCTCATCTCTAATGTGTGTTATATTGCCAGTCAGCAGCACGAGAAAAAAAACCCCAAACCCACAGTACACTTCTGCAGCTAATGTAACCAGTAAATCATACATCATATCTACTTGTCATACCAAATACAGTGTCTAAGAATTTGCTTGGCTAACAGTGAGGTTTCCCAGACACACTTGAACTAAGCCTTCCCAGCAATCATGCTGTATTCTAATGAATATAGCTTCACGTTTGTTCTAATGGGTGATCGATGATACCACCCCATTCAGCGCAGCACAGAATTAATGGAGCATCTGGAAAATGAAAACAACTAACATTCACTACTTTTTTGTCATGGAGAAAATGAGCTAAAGATAGTAATAATCTAGTTTCCAGACACTGCACACTCACCCTGCAATCTTAAATACTTGGGCCTGGAAATAAAATGTAACCAACTTCATGCACATACAACTGTGTTCAAGGAACTCTCAGTATGTGATAAAGACTTCAAAAATGTCAAAGTTAAGACTGTCCATGAAATTTTAATTTGCCTCTCTTGTGTGGCCATGTGTGGAAATGGTCTATAATTCCATGGGCACATTTTATTTTGTTACATGGGAGCATGACTTGCTTTGTTTACAGTGTAAGCATTACTTTCAAAGGATTTGGACTGTGAGGGTAGGTTGATATGATCCTTTCCTTATTTATTGCAGAAGTTGAAAAATATGTAGTGATGGAGGCAGAGCAATATTCTGCTTCATTATTAGTTTAAATGCAAATCAGCATAATTCCTTTGAAGTCAGAGTAGCAGAATGTGTTTTTACCTCTTGGCCACAGGGTATGGCCCACAGGAAATACATACTTTCTAAACAAATAAAGGGGTTCTCAAATCTCGAAGAGTTCACTAGCTGATTGTAGGCCCACATGGGAGGTTGCAGTTCTGCCTGGCTTTCTCCAGTAGCCTTGACGTCTTATTGTCCAGCTCCTGTCTCTCTCTGACACTTCTTCCTCCTCCTTCCTATCCCCATGTCAGCAGAAGGATCAGGTAGCACCCAAAAGACATGTCTTGGTGCAAATCAACAAGTATTTGCAAGCTAGCGGATAGCGATCCTCAGTTTGTTGAACCTGCCTGGCCCAGATTGCAAGCCCTGTTCCACCTGCTGTCCAGCCCTCCTCCACAGGGGCATGAGGCGTATCTCCTGCAGTGTGAGGGTGGAAGGAAGAGGTGAAGACATTCTGTGGACAACCCCTCTGATGACTGCAATCCAGTAGCTCACCTCTCCCTCCTTTCAGTGCATCCTAAGGAGCAGAACCTTTTTTTTCTTGGCCTCAAAAACTACTTGTAGTTCCAGCCCCTCCTCCCCCTTCCAAAATTCCTTCTCTCAGCACGGTCACAAGTGACATCCTGGTCCCCCCAACAGGAATTTAATGGCCGGAAGGAGCTGAGGAGCTCAAAGCAAGACAAACTACTGCAAAACATTGCCTGGCAGGCTGCCTCAGGAGGCACCTGCAGCAATGTCTCTGCTGGACGTCCTACCTGGGAACAGGTGGAAACAGGATGTATTGGGAGGTGGGATGGAGGGTGATGCAGGGAAGCTCTGCTGCAGCACATTTGACACGTTTGTTATGGTCTTAAATTGCAGTCACCATGCGTGATTACAAGTCAGGCCTTTCTGCCAACCCCAGTACAGCCCCCTTCATTTACCAGTCTGCTGGAGGCATTGCTGGGACACGTACGGGCCCTGAACTATCATGCTCAGGGTATGCCAGCATGCTTGGCCCTGAAAGTGCTTCTGAGAGGCCGTATCCTGACTCTTCCAGGATGCAACTCAGGTTCAGCCCCTCCTGCCTTGGTTTCCATGGACTTCATCACGTATACTATGCATTAGAAAGGAGCCAAGGCACAATATTTTTAAGGTAACCCTCTGGAGAACTCAGGGACTATTATTGCACCATGGAAAATGTCTTCTCTGTGCTATAGGCATCACCCCTATCAGTACCTT
Source organism: Ciconia boyciana (assembly GCF_034638445.1). Taxonomy (NCBI): domain Eukaryota; kingdom Metazoa; phylum Chordata; class Aves; order Ciconiiformes; family Ciconiidae; genus Ciconia; species Ciconia boyciana. The sequence goes on along the minus strand of NC_132936.1, from coordinate 7,878,981 downwards.
CAGGCTCTTAAACTCCACTGCCCCTCTGACAGTAAGAACCTCACAAACGAGGTTGTGTTTCTCCATGTTGCTCGGGCTGACCATGCTCAGTGCAGGTGGACTGGACACATAATTTATGTGCTGGACTTTTACAAATCTTTGTAAAGCATGTGCAGCCTAAAGGCTTTGTGTTTTTCAACATTTAGTAAAAAGGTGGGTGCTTTTCAAAGAAATGTTAAAAATTGCATACCTGACACTAAATTGATTTTCCTGTCAAAGCTGAAGGATGAATGAACTTTCTTAACAAAAAGTTGTAAGACACAGAATATGTGTATACACACACATATATTTATATATGTGCATACATAAATGGAATGGCTAACTGATGCCCCCCATCCTTCTGCCTCCCCTTTTTCACTCAGGCGGGGGGGATTAAAACTTTTTTTCCTTAATTAAACTTTCCATTAAAATTATTTTTCAAATTATAAAAAATATTCTTCCTTTCTGGACATTGATTCTTTCCTTTTCATGCAGGTTGAAAAGGATGCTGAAAACTGTTAAGTTTTCAGTACAGGTTTCTTCAGAAGCATGATTTTCATTTGAAGCAGGAGTGCCTGAGGGCTGAATGACCAGGGATCACTGTTTAATTTTACACTCTGGATTGGTATTACTATAGACCATATCAAATATAGATGGCAATGAATTAAAATAGCTTCTATCCTTTCTCCAAACCCACATGTTCCCCAAAGAAGGGTATTTTTTTTTAAGTTGTGAACCCAATTAGAAATAGACACTGTGAATGTGTAAATGTGATATCTTTCCACTGGATCCCATTCAAAATTTTATATGAGTCTGGGGGATTAAATTATGAATTGTTCTGATGTTCATAGTAATAATTTCTTTACAAAAAAGCAAAACATAAATCAGAAGAAATGTCAAGGAGATGAATTACATCCTAGAAAATTAACAACATCTCAAAAACTTTCCTTATGAAAAAATGAATTATTCAAGAGTAATTTTCTTGGGTTCTGGCTGTATTGGGCTGTACTGTCTCAATTCAGATTAGAAACCTCTGAGTTGCAATGCAGTGATGTGAGTCAGGACCTCATCCCCTGTACACAACTTGCATTTGCTGTGATGATATGACACAGCTTTTGGTGGGTTATTACTGGCATTTCAGAGAAGAACATGGGAGTGAGGAACAGGAGATAGTAAGGAACAGATTTTTCCAAAGTACCAAACCAGAAAGGCCCAAGTTAGGGGCATTTCTGAGGGGCATGATGACGTTACAGTCATCGAAGACTTCCCCTATGGCAAATGACAGACCTTCAAAGTGAGAATTGGTGTGTCTCTCTCCATTGATGATAGAGGGATTTCAAAGCGATGAGGAAACAGCATCCTTAACTCAGTGATATAAAATTATGTGGGATGGATCTAGGTCTTACTGACCTTCCAAAAGTCATACAGGCTTTCTCTATGGTAGTAAATGAAACAAGGATTTTAATTATAATATCAATAACAATTATAATAGGCCTTGGACCATTATAATTACTACAAGAGCTGGATCCTGTAAGAAAAGGGAGGGTGGACCTCACATAGGGGTCTGTCTGGATTGCACAGAGCTGGCATAGCAGTAAACACACCTTGCTCCGGTGAGAATTTTAACTCTAGTTCAACAATTTCTTTCCTTACAGAGTAAGTTCACCATAGGTAAGAGTGAAGTTCACTGTACACTAAATAGATTTTTTTCACATTGCAATGAATCAAGGCAATGAGGCACTTGCATTTTCATTCCTTGTCCAGATGTTTTTATACTGCTGCTCAGCATCCAAGTTATACAGTCTGTCAAATAACACCAGATACACATTATTATTAATGCACTAGTGTATTTTTTTGCTTTTGCTATGCTGAATCTGAACAATTGATACTAGAAAGGAATGATAATGGCTAACATTTCAGAAGGGCCCAATACCTGTATCTTCATTCCTTTTTAGAAGGTGGATACCATGAGGAAATTAATATTTAACTGAACAACATACAGCTCAAAAATTGCAGGACATGGGTCTTGTTAATGAATGGTGAGGCGGGTAAAGAGGAGGCCAAAGGGTTACCTTAATAACAGCCTATAACTAATTGAATGGCATTTACAATATGATGAAGCTAAACTCTTCTTGGTATACCCATCCATCTTTGCTTGGTAGTGGCAGATGATTAACGTGACATGGGAGCCACAGAAAGTGGCTTGGGTTGTTCAAATTGCATATCAGGAAAAAGACTTTCTCTGAGAGGATGAAGTAACACTGAGACAGATCACTCAGACAGGTGTTGACATCCCCATCCTTGGAGGTTTTCAAGAACTGGCCAGACAAAACCATAGCTGACCTGACCCAGAGCTGGTGATGGTCATTCTTTGAGAAGGCAGTTGGACTAGAGACCTCCAGAGGGCTGGTCTCTTGCATCAGCCTATCTGCAATTCTATGATAACTTCATTTTCCACTGTTTCTCACCTTAGTTGTTTGTGCTTGTCAAAAGTGTTCTAATTCTTAATTCCCTCATTCTAGCAGCCAGAAAGTACCTAAGTAATAAAGATAGCTTAATTTTCATATTCCCATAATTATGGGACTACACAAGTGAAGTCCAGCATGTTGCAAAATTGGTGATAGCGTTCACGCTCTGGGACTCACAAAACTGTGCACTACTCTCTGATCAAGTACAACATCTTGTTTCAGCATGCAGTCTTCTGACTCCTCAACCCCAGCTCCAAGTCTGAGAACAAGACTGGTGTACAGATCTTTAAAATCACCTCTTTGACTTGAAAGAAAATTAATTTCATGGCCAGAGACCCTTTTTCCCATATGTATTTTGGTCACCCAGAATAAGGAGGCTTTCCTGACCTTGAGAACAAAGCCAAAGTGGGTGCCAAGTGTTATCATTTGAATTAAGAAGTAATTTTAAATAAAAATCTTCTGGCACGCTTTCTTGTATCTTAACTCCCAGATCTGTTTTCTAGCAAAGGTGGGGATTATAGCCAACTTTTTGAAGTAATGTATATTTTTCCAAGTTTTCATGCTTAAGAAGGAAATACTCTTATTTTCATCAAGAAAAACTGAAATACATTATTTCCAGGGGCTTTACATTATTTAATGTGCTAGAAATTCAAAGAATGCATTCTCTTATCACTTGTATTGCTGCACTTTTTGCGTATTTTGCCAGTACAGTCTTGGGTGTGATGATTTAAAATGCTTCCTGCTAATGTGCAATGGAAGAAAACTTTTTGAAATAATTTTCAACTTCTTGCCTGGACTCACATCATTACTGGTATCTCCAGCTGTGTTACATGTGCCTGAAACTTGTGTTGAAATACCTGCTTTTAAGATATGATTTCCACTGCCTGTGGAATTGGGATGGAGATGCTTTTTTATATCACAGTCACAGAGAGACAAATAAATCAGGATTTAAGCATCCAAATAGCAGCTGGTTGTCCAAAATTGCTTTTTCACACCTGCTCTGATATAATAACTGACTTTCCTGAACATTGCTCCATTTTGCAATCAAAGGTGTGTGATAGTCATAAATTTAAGCCTATTATGGTCAAGAAATAGTTAAGATTATTTCACCATGTATAGAAACAGAATTTCAGCTTCCCAAGTCTACCTTGTCTGTGAAGATGAAAGAATACAGTCATGGGCTAAGTAGCATTTTTTCTTGGTATGAATAGCTGTGTCACAGCTGAGGAAGCTTTGAGGAAGCTTTGACCCACCCAGAGTGATGCTTCTTCCCTGATAAGAGAAAATGCAAATTGTGTTTCTGTATATCAAACTTCCCATGCATGCGCAGCTACCTTTGGTAGCCACTGAAGTTAACAGAGGTAGGACCGTGCAAATGTCTCTCTTCCTGGCCATTTATCACATGGGTGTTTAGTGGGCAGCATGGTTATGCACCCACTGCTCTCTTTTCCCCACATCACCCATGGTTACAGTCCAATAAGCCTACGCTGAGGTGTTTAATTCTTCTGAATCTCTGTGTATGAAGAAATCATAGTTTTATATCCATTAATCAAGAATCATATTCAACTATCATAATCAATTCTGTCCTTAAGAATATCATGCAAAGAAAACTCTTGATACTAGCTCTTCAATCCGTGGTCATAATGGCTTACCATGGTCATAATGGCTCAGATATTTTCCTGGGAGAATACATCTGCGGAAGCATCTTTTCTGTACAGCTCTGGTTACTTAAACTCTACCCAAAGCACCTGGTTTGGGTGAATGGTGGGTCTGGGTTTGCAGAAAAGCCAATGAGTTCTGCCACATAATTACAGCTTGTGTCAAAATTTATTTTTCTCTCTTGTTTTAAAGCAGATAACATAGGTGAGGACCCTCTTGGTTAAACGGTTCCCCCCAGTTAATGTTCTACTGTCTCCTATTTCCAAAATCCACCCACTCCCTGCACCCTAAAACAGTCAAACCTTGGTATGTTTGAAATTACTTCCATCTTTTGGACCCATGCGTGTTATTATATTTATAAATAGTAGAATCACAGATCTTTTTATTAGTTATCAATACATTTCAGAAAAAAGAGAGAGAAAATATGTCATATGTAAGGATTATTCTTTCAGAAGGTGTGATAATGTCCCCCCCAAAAGCACTATTGCTCCTTACAGTCAGTAGTGATGACACCCTGAGACAGTAGGACCTTGTTGGTTTTGGCTCTTAAATAAATGCAAAGGGAAAGCAAAAGAGAAACACTGAAAAGTGAGTGTACTTCTTCCCTAAGAAAGTTGGTACGTAAAGGGAAAACAACAGAAAGGATAATCTTAATACATTAATCTGTGGATATTGGACTCTAAAGCTCCCCTGGCTTTGTTCAGAAATCAAGGTTTTGCATGTGTTCACATAACAGAATAACTAGTCCAGGGCAGGTATTATTTTTCCAGAGAGAAAACTGAGAACAGTATAGTGAAATCAGTAGATGCCTCAGTGGCAGAGGGAAACCTGCACTGGTGGGGAAGAGCAAACAGGTGACTGTCAGTACCACAAGCATCACTTCTATTTGAAATCACATTATTTGAGAACAAAAGCAGGCATGGAGATGAGGTGTACCTGCACAGAAGACAGCCTTGCAATGGGGTAGCAGCCCCTGTGGCTTTCAGTGCACCGTTTTTCCTGAGAGACAATCCTGTCTGCTGTTGACAAATGCCCAAGGTCAGCCACCACAAACTGAGAGCGAGACCACCATCGTATTTTTTGCTTCCTCCTTGAAGTGCTCATAGACCTTTTCCCCAGAAGCCTAACCAAGTGTAAAAATTTCTCTTTTTGAAAACCCTGCATGAATTGCAGCCTCCAGGCGAACATGGAGGGCATGATCCTGCGAGGAGCTGGGAGACTTAGCAGTCCTTGAAGTTGGAGCTTTATGAGTCAAGTGCACGATTCTTCTAGCTTCAGCTCTTTCATGATGTTTTTGCCTTCGCTGATTCCTGCTTCCAGGAGGAAATTCTCCATTTAATGTAGAGGAATGCCTCTGGCTTTGCTCTGCTGCTAGTGTCTTCAAAAGAATCAGCGTTATTTAATTCTAATTAAAAATGAAAATTCATCGATTATCAGTCATTTTCGGCATAGATCTGTGCTATGCTTGAAATACCCTATTTTCTGTGTGCGTATTTGCCTCAGTATAATCAACCTCCTACCTGTTCACTCATAGTTAAAAAACAAGGTGATTTTAGTAAAATAAAAAGCACCATTCGCACTTATTCAATCCAGGCTCATTCATGCTGCTTAACTTCCAATTGCAGGAGATAATTCCTCTTGGTCATCACCTTACTCACTTCTGCAACCCGCATTTAATCTCAGGTTCCCAAGTTCCCTGAAGGACACTGTTGTGTCACTTCTCTGTGTCCTGCCCACGCTGCCTCCGGCCACATTAATTTCCACGTCTAACAGAACATACTCAGAGCATAAACGGTTCCGCTGTCATTGGCTCATTAATATGGCATCTATGCTATGACAGATCCAGTCTCTTTCTGTGGACCTTGAGGACATTAATATAACAAAATCCATAATTTCAGGGTGCCTTTTACTTACTCTGAAAAAGCCTAAGCTCTAGCAACATTACTTGCATCCTCTCCTAACAGTGCAATTAAGGTACAACAAGGTTGAGCCACATGCAACAGGTTAGACTTTTTTCTTGCATTCAGCTAATGGATGCAAAGGTTTTTTTAGGATTTTTATAAACTTTTTAGCTAACCCAGGTGAAAGACTCTAGCAACAATTACACTTGTGAAGTTATGATAGTCTTGCTATGTTAGTGAGGGCTGAGATTTTTACCAATCCACTAATAACAGTGTAGGATGGACTAAATGGCTCATATACATGGGAACACACAACCACGTGCTCAGCTCCGGAGTGATATTTTTCGTACGTCTGTTTTGTTTTTTGAAAACGCCCACCAAATTGCAATAATGATTTCCTCATTCTGCAGGGTTTTGTTGCTTCATAGCCCTTGCTTTATTTATGGCAAAACATGTTCTGCTGACTTCAGTGGATTCATTATATGTTAATGCTTGGTAAAAATCTGTGTTTAGCAAAATTCTTTGAAAAATCTTAGGTGGTGTAAATAAATGTAGAATACGACTAGGAGCCTCGATGCTCCTACTGCTTCAGCAGCTCACTGCCACAGCAGTGGATTTATCAACTTGCACCTAAGCATGTATGAAATCCATTTCTGACTAACACAACTGTGAAAGAAAAAAATGCTTCTTATTTGTTAGGAAGTGCCTGTGCGCTCTTTCACATTGTGAAAATGACTGGCAGTTACCAAAGAAAAGCTGCAGCTTTGTAATTAATTTCAAATTGGTAGAAACATATTTTTACTTGGCAGTTTTGTTACACTCAGTTTTTAACAGTCCAGTCTTTTCTGGTTTTGAATATTTCTGATCAATATTATCTCATTATTTTATTTTAGAGAGTCCTCAATTTTGATGGTTTTCAAAGTCTGACTTGGCTAATCAATCAGAACTAAACACTGAGAAGAAAGAAAATCCAACAGAAATGAGATCAAATCTTCAAAAAATAACAACAGAAAATAGAAAACCTGGAAAGCAAATAAGACTTCAAAAGATACTATAACAGCAGCTGAGTTCTAGTAAGAAGTAGTTCTTGCAAATATTTCAAAACATTCAGACTTAAATCTGAGCCAAAATCAGGAATGTCTATTGCTGAAGTGGGAGAAAAGATGTGCTGGACCAAAGGCAACAGCTGACTCATGATTTTTTATGCCTTGTTTAACCCATAGAAGCAGCTGGCCAGCGTGGTACCCAAAATTACTTGCCTGTAATAGCAGTAATGTGTGCATCAAGGTGATGGGGGCTTTGACAATCATCAAAGAATACTTTACAGCCTTGTCTACAAGCCACCAGACCCAGTCAGACCAGGTAGCATGTGCCAGGTGATGACCCTGAGCTGGAAATGGTATGGACAGTATTGGACTGTCAGACAAATCTGTAGGCAAAACAACGTGAGGCAGAAACGTAGTAGATGCTTGCAGTAGTTGCTTAAACTCATGGAGGAGGTGATGGTGACACTGGAAGTGAGGTGCTAGGAGACGTGAGATAGTGTAAAAGACATTTTAGGACAATCATTGCATCTTGTTTCAAGAAAGGGCCTATATGTGGACCTCCAGGGAAGAGCTCATGGTTGGTGACCTCAGAGGAGCAAGATGCTGTCCTGCATTATCAAATACAGGGTTGATAGAAAGACCGGGTTAAAAAACCCTTTTGCCATCAGCAGCTCCTCACTTACTGCCTGGATGTCTCACTGAGCTGGGTTTTCTGAGGCATGCAGCCTTCAAGACATTACATCAACCATCATGATTCTGCTTGGGGCTTCACCCTCAACCCTCCCCTTTCCTCTGATGTCCTACAGAAGTAGCGTAAGTGCATCACTCGGGGCCTCATGAGAGCTATGTGCTATCAATTTCCCTCCAAACTGAGCTGAAAACCTGAGCTGTGAATAAAGAAAGAGATAGTACCTAAGAAAATCTCATAGAAGAAGTAGCAGAAAGTAGCAGAAAATGTGGGCTGGGAGTAAGAAATGGTCAATGTTACTTGTTCTGGGGCTTCCAGATCTATTTCAGGGTTGTGTTCAAGATTTTCAGCCTGCTTTATGAAACCTACTGTGCAGTCACGTGGATCAAGACAGGCTAAGCACTCATCCTGCCTGGGGTTTTCAAACCAATCTGACATTTTCCAGACAGACACAGCTGTGCCAGAGCAGTTAGAAAACTGGAACTGTTTTATTACAGTGTTAATTCCCATGGGTTATATTTAATTTTCTTCTTGGTGAAATAAAATTAATTGGCCTTTTTTTTTTAACTGAACTTTAAAAAATTGTGTGAGTTAATCAAAAGTCTAACTGCTTTTGTTCAAGTATTGATGGAGCTGTTTTGCTGGCTGTGGATGAGAATTCTTTCCTAGTAATGCTCAACAAAACCAAGACCTATTTCTGTGAGGTGATGTGTTATTCTATGTTTTATTTATTCTGTGTCTTTCACTGGATGATTTAACACAAGATACTGTAGATATTAAAATGTCCATGAGTTTAAAAAATGTCCAGAGAACTAACAGAAAACTATTCTATTGAAAGGTATGAAATAAAAATAAGTAAACTTTGGCCTAGGAATGAGCCTGAGTTACAAATGGTTAGGTGCTGGGAGGGTGCACCAGGGAAATATTAAAATACATTAAAATATGTTGCACTTTCCTTGAGCAGCCTCATCTGTATGGGTTGCAGTGTTGGCATTAATTAAGAGTAATATGCTTATATTTCATCTCTTTAAAAAAGTGCCACAAGAGGGTTGCAACTGTATCCGGACCTTACTGTTATGGCTTTTACTGTCCTTCATGGTACAGAAGTGATAGGACTTAGGTTGAGTGAGCATAAAGAGCTTTTCTTGTTGACGTGCAGGACACAAGCAGCATCCTATGAGTGTTTCTGTTTCTTTATGACCTTGACTGAAAGCTAAATGCACCTCTCTCTGATCAGGGTCACAATTCAGGGTTTTCATTAAATTCTGGGTCATGGGAGAGAATAATTAATAGGTTCACAGAATAATTCAGTCTGGAACGGATCTCTGCAGGTCTCCAGTTCAACCTTCTGCTCAGAGCAGGTCTAACTTCAAAGTTAGACCAGCTTGCTCAAGGATTTGCTTGCTTTCAAGTTTTGAATATCTCCAAGGACCAGGATTTCATGATCTCTCTGGGCACTTGTCCTAGCGCTTAATCACTTGGAGTTTATTTTCCTCTTATGAAGCCAGAAATTCTCCTGCTACAACTTGTGTCTGTTGCTTCTTTCCCTTATACTGTCTGCTTATGAGGAGAGTTGGGCACCCTTTCTGTAGTGGAAGAAAGCACTGAAAGCTCTTTTTAGTCTTCTTTAGGCTAAAAACCCCAACCAGTTCACTCCAGCCTCTCCCAGCAGTGGTTTTAGTAGGCATCTCATTAAAAGACAAGCTACCCCCACACAGGATGAACCAGCCCAATCCTGCTCACAGGCAACATTGAGCATGATGGCCGTGCCTGAAGGCATAAGGTACAGCACGGGACAAACATGCTGAACTATTAAACTGCAGAGGCAAACAGGGTTGCTATAATCTAGGTGCCTGTGATGGATCTGGTGATAAAATTCAGCTGTGAAAACTGAAAGTGATGAAGGTAGATAAGCAGCAAAGGCTGCTCTGGCTGGTTTTTACCGAGATGAGAGGGAAAGTACCCTCCAAGCACTGAGCTGAATTGGCTGTAAGGTGTTTGTGAACATTTTCAGTCTGTCTTGGTACTGCTAAACACTGTAGAGATGGAAACACCGGTGTATAGCAATCTTGTGGGAAATGAAACTGTTGATTATAGCATATAGAGCTGGAAAGGATATATATTTTTTTTTTACCAAGAGCTTTGTTATTGAAAAGTGTCCATAAATTGACACTAATACCAAAATTTAGTAAGTAATGTGAAGAAATGTACTCAGCCTGGCAAAAATTTCACCTGGAAAGGTTTTTCTTAAGTGAGATGTAATTTTTTGCTAGGAATAAAGAAAGCAAAGCTCATAGCTTTCACGGGGTCTTTCAATGTTGAGGGAAACCTCGCCTGAAGTCCATGCTCAGGACCAGGTAGTGTTGCAAAGAGCGTGAGGCCTCTGAATTTTTTGTGCCTGGATCACTGAACCAGTATATCTGCAAGTGCAGATCTCTCTTTTTCTTCGTGAAATAGAGCAAAAAGCCTCCCTTTTGTCTGCTGCAAAATGAATTCAGATAGTGAAGGATCAATAGTTTATGCAAAACAGAATTATTCTTCCCTGGTTGGCTCTGACATTATGCAGTCCCAGGCTTCCAGTATGTGTCCACAGGATACAAGTGAGTTATTTCCAGCAACAAATCAACAGTGTCTTCTTGTTATTTGCCATTTTATTTCAGTTGTTTTTTATATTTATTTTACAAAACTTTTTTTTTTTATAGGTGTCTTTTATTCCCTCAAAATTGGATGAAGCTGCTTATATACAAATGATAGAACAGCTACAGGTCTTTTAGCAAGTAAATAAGAGCTTAGAAAATTATTCTTCTGTTATGGAAACTGCGTTAGATTAAGGCTTTATCAAAATGAATGAAAGTTTCACATTCACTTTTCTTTTTCCTAGAGTTACTTCACCTCTAGATGAGTAGAATATTTCAGCTTCCACTGCCAAGGATCTGAAATCTTTCCTTATTACTTAAATTCACTTGTTTATGCAAAGAAATAGGAAACGTTGCTGTATTTTAGGGCTAGTAGCAGCATTCAACAAAGTTCCAGTTCCAAGAATGACATGAAGCACTGAATTACATTGGGTTTATGTTTCTCTATACCTCCTGTTACTCCTTGGCTTTTCTGCTTGCTCTTACCTTGGCAAAAATGTAAGATTTGATCTTTGGCCATAACTAAATGTGAACTGTGTAGAGAACTCTGTTTCATTTCTAAGTCTTGCATTTCTGAAATGTGTTTTCCTTCTTAGTGTGAAAGAAATTACGAGTTTTACAAATTCTTACATGAACCATGCCTGATATTTTCTTGTCTTGATTTGATGATCTGGAGGTGACACTTTGATGGGCCAGGCTGTATGGGGAAGCAGGAGACCACAATTAAATGAAGCCTTGCATTATGGAAGTCCACTGTGGGTAATTTTCCAGGGCAGCTCCTATTCATATTTATCACACTGCTTTTAAAAATGACCTTTCCAGCAGAAAATACATATTTCCTAGTGCTTATAAAATGTGGGGCATTGGGATGTACCCTGCAGTATTTTGAATCAAAACTGACAGACAACTGAGTGCATGTTATCCATCCCCTACATCTGGTGTCTCATTTTTCACAAAAGATTCAAAAGTGTTGAGGAAGCTGATGATGTTGAAAGCTGTTTAAAGAAAACACTTTCACTCTTTTTCCTGAAACTGGGTCACATATAAGAATTCAGCTGCTGCTAATTAATTTTTCTGTTAGTCTGCTGTCACATCTAGCTTATCACATGATTGACCTTAACTGTCAGTGCACATGCTACTTCGTCCTCCACTGTGAATCTCAGCAACTTTGTCCCTAAGGTCAGGCATCTTTATTAGTAGCTTTCCTGTACTGTATGTACAGTAAGATGGCTTATCAGCTCTGATGTTATCAGATAAAACCTGACTACAATGCCTGCCTCAGAGGTGACCTGGCATAAGAAACAAGGCATCATTCAGCCATGCAAGTGATAATTTTGTTTAAGTTGTTAAAAAAAAAACAAACCCAAACCAAAAAAACCCCCCACAACCAAAAAAAAAAAAAAAAAATCACCCTGAACCAGTGGACTTTGCTGGAGCTTCTGTGTTGCCCTGGGGTACTTGCTGTAAAAATTATGTGCTCTTTACTGTCTGTCTAGGGGTTGAGGGCATATAGACATGTGTCTTCACTGGTAACATCTTAAATTCCCTTTTCATATAGCTGCTATCTGCCTCACTACAGGTCAAATCTGGCAGCATGACAAGGGACCCAGCACGAAGAAGTGACCAATTGGTCACTTCTGACCAATTTCTGACCAATTTTGGCTTTCACATAAGAACTAACGTGATCATAGGTACACATCTTGGTTGCTGTTAGAGAAGTCCTACACCATCTCCTGCCCAGACTGCAAGTCTGGGTTATGACTCTGCCTTTTTCTGACTATGGACAGTGCAATGGTAATGCTCACTGGTATTGTCCGCATCGGACCCTTGCCAGCACATCACCCAACCACAGCCCTGGTAGGGCAGAGAAAGTTCTCACCTGATTTATGGAAAGGCTCTCTGAGATTTACTGCAATGTGTTATAACAATTTCACTGTACTTCACAGTGCAAAATGAAGATAGGGATATATTTTGCTGTAAATCTTAGAGGAGCTCAGAGAATAGCACAGCCTTTGATTTGTTAGTTACTGCCATGCTGGCAAAGTGCTTTTTTGTAACGGTAATTGCAGTAGAGTAATTGTAGAGCACCTGTAGTGGAGAAATTACCCTTTATTTGTTTGAATAACAAAGACTCTGGGCGATGTATTAGATCACCCATTGAGGTCTTTTTCAGCTTATATTTCTAAGCTTCTGTGACTCTATTGGAATGACAAAAGCTAAGGATAAAGATTTGTCTCCTCAGAGCTTGCAGTAATTGCAAAGCAATTGTTGAATATGATCCTTATAGATGAATTTTACAGCTTTGGGACAATGGACTGCTAAATTCAACAGCTTTGTTCTTTCACTTGGTGGTATTCCTTACTCCTGATAAAGTCCTCTCTTGGTGGTCCATGTTATCATCTTTCACAAGCAACAACTGGAGGAGCGTTAAGTACATAATAGAAAAGGCCTGATCTTGTTCCCAGAGTGGTGTGGGTAAACTTTATGGTAGACTTATGTGTGAGCAGAATTTGGCTCCAGGGACAAGCTGCCTCTGAGCAGAGACCAGCAAACGCTTGTTTCACTGCTCAGACTTAGACCGCAGAGTGTTTTTCAGCTGCACATGGGGCAGAGTGTGCATGCTGATCCCACCCATGGGACGGCAGCCGCCCACGCTGCAGGGCGTTGAGTGGAGGAATCACCAGCGTACCAGTGCCAAACTGATAATATTGAAATGGTATTTTCTTGTCCTGGGCCTGTCCATTTCTTCCTTTTTTCCTCAGACAGCTCACCAGTTACAGGTGGTTCTGTGAGGTGCAACCCCTCACCGTGGAATCAGGGCTCCAGCCCCTCCTGTTAACTAACTGCAGAAAGTGCCAAGTCGGTTCCTTTAATTTATCAGCCCCATATCTCCCCCATATCTGCCGCGATCAGGCTTAGGTTTCCTGTGTTTCCACTCTAGCTGCAGGAAATTGTCAGAAACATTCTTGACATATTTCCCGTGAAACTGGATGTACCCCTATCCCATGTACCATCCAGAATTAACTTGTCTATGAGTTTCCAAAGACCAATTTAATTGCAAAATAACTTTGCCACAGAGAATTTGGAGATGTTTCCACCTATCTGCCATTCCCTCCTGTGTGTTGCTATGAAACAGTCCTCCCCTTCCAACTGCAAAGCAAACACAGGTCTTGTTAATTGTCTTATGTTGGGTTCCTCACTTGATTCCTGAGGAGCAGGACTGAAAATTGGCCAAAAATTCTCCAGGGAACTGCAGCAGTCAGGCTGTACCTAAATTTTAGACTGAAACAGTTCTGCTGGAAGTAAATATCTCCGTTTCTTGCATAGGCAGTGTCTTGCAGGAGCTTCTTTGAAGGCTGCTAGAGGGAAATCCCATCTGACAACTTCCAGCACTGGCTGCTTAGGCCGGTGCAATCTGTTGCTGGAGATCCTTCAGAAAGATTGGCTTGCCGGGGACCAGAGGGCAATTATGTATTATAATTTTGTATGCATGTATTTCAGAGTAGGACAAATTACCCTCTACTTCTTTATTTTCATTAAGAGTAGCAGGTTCTAAATCCTTAATCTGGACAGCTAACCTTTAGATACCCAAATGAGGTCAGAGGAATCCACATCTGAACCCCAGGCTCATGTACTGAGGGACACTTGAGGCAAACTTTTACTGACAGGCAACTTCATAAGCATCACGTAGTAAGAAGCAGTTTTAATAACTGCCTTCCTTTTCTATCCAGGTTTCATAAGGCTTATGCAAAATGATGTCTGTTCCTCCCAAACAACTCTGCAGCCATCCCAACTGCTCCTGTGCAAGTGGGAACTACCTGGGTTACTTGATGTTGTTCCTTCCTAGTCTGAGAGTCTGTATCAGATACCTGATTCAGTGCAAAGAGGTTGGTCGGTCATTGACCAGTTTAGTGCACTCAATTAGAATTGCAGAATTCTCCTGCAGGCATTTTTTTCTGAACTGTCCCAGCTCATATGAGAAATAATTGTCATTAAATAAAAAGCTGAATAAGAAGGGGATGGCCACATGTCACAGATCCTTTCATGTGTAAGACACTTTTTATGGTTTCCTTTGTGCATATTGATGTTTTCACTAACTTCAAGGGTGCTCAGGCAAAGTATTGACACTGGGAGGAGCACATCTGTCATCTCTACTTAGTAAAATTTGGGGAAGTAAAGGCCCATGCATCATGAGGCCATGGACTAATAAAACAATCTACTATGAAATGCTACTATGGAAAAACACAACTTAGATCACTCTTGGTCTCCCTGTTCTCTCCCTCTCTCCTTTGCAGACACACATAAAGTCACTTCCATATTGTATATATAAGGTATATATATTGTGAAGCTTCTTGCAGTGCAGTTTGCAAGCTATGCCTTTCCTCTTTATTTTAACCCAACAACGTCTAGCACAGATTTGTTATATCTGTGCTTCTTTTCCAGTCAAAACTGGATGCTTGTTTTATCCTGAAAAAATCTTGGCCCTCCTTAACAATCAGCAAAATTTTTTCCGTACAAAGATATTTTCGAACAGCCTGTAATATATTGGGCAATGTGATCTAAAAATGAAAGAACTGATTCAATTCTTTTGCAGGTCATGTGTGGCTGTGATGCTTCGGGCTGCTCAAACAATAGACTTGCTTTCCTATATCTTCCTTTTGACTTTCACTCCCTGCAAATCTTCAGGGGACCATTACTGCTGAAATAAAAAGTGAGTTGGAAGTTCATTGACGTTTACCTTTAAAAATAGCATGTGTGATGAAGTAACAAGACTGCATTGTTTTTCAGCCTAATCTTTTATTTGTCATAGTCATCAGCTTCTGTACCTGGAGGAAGAGAAGGCAGGTGTGTTAACCAGATGGACAGATGGAACAAAATGTCACTGAATTGTGCAGGCATGGAAATAGAAAGACTTAGGACAAATGGCATTTTGGATGGAAGGTGACCCAGTCAGTCAGTTGTAGGCAAATTATTACTAAAATTGCAAGAGACTTCTAGAAAACAAGTTGTAAGATGCAGGGAATGCTGCTGAATGTTTGTTACTGTTGTGCTGGAAATAGGGGGGGACACAGGAAGGTCTAAAACTAGAAGCTTAATACACAAGAAACTTATTGGAGGGCTTCCTCAGAGGAATACAGTGCTATTTATTTATTCCAGTCAGCCACCTTGGCTTAACTAGGAGATCACTTGTAGTCATTTAAGACCTTTGGGGAACACCCCTCATTTCAGAAGAGCTCTATCTGGGAATATTAAGGATATCTCCATTCTCCTTTAAACTCTAACCTCTTTGGAGCCAGTTCTCCCACCTTCCCCTCCTTGACTCCAACAGCCCATATCCACACGCTGTTTCCCAGCTTCTTATTCTGACCTGTGATGTGGATATTTTTCAGTTCTTTTTTTACCAATATCAGATAAACTGCCTAGCTTGTGTCATGCAAGAATTTATAGTAAGGACCTTTCTATTATCACTACCGTGTGCAGGATTTTACAGTAAGGGCCTTTTCTGTTACTACTGCTGTATAATGATTATAGTGATAGCCTGGAAATAACTATAGTGAGATTCCCATCTTGGCTAGACAGCAGCACAGAACATGGCATTCTGGCACTCAAATTGTTGTTTCTGGGAGGCCACAGAGCCCCTACAATTGGCTGTTTTTTACTAGAATTCTAAAATTTATTTTTTATAGACATAATCCTTGAAAAATCACATAAACTATAAAATTAACCTCAAATCTTTCAATGCCAAGCATAAAAAATAGATTTTTTTGCCCCATAATTAAAATGAAAAAATAAGTAAACATAAATGACTTGGTATTGGCCCAAAAAAGAGTAAAATAAAATGTGTTGGTTTTGGTCTTTTTGCAAAGTGACCAGCTGCCCGGTCTGGCATAATTAAACAGATACACACAGAAACAAGCATGCTAAATATCCTCAGTTTTCAATTCAGACACATGGATGCAGTCACTGAGGAAAAGCAGAAGACACCCATAAGCCCATCCGTGACTGGACTGTAATGAACTATGAATACAAAGAAAACTGTCCCACAACTTGAAATTCAGAGAAAAAGTGACAGAAAATACAAACCAGGGGTTCAGCACATATATGTAGATTCCATCTTCAGTCAATCTGATTCATTTGCACTTAAAAAGCAATTTATATTCATACAACTGGTTGGAATTTTTTGTTGTTGTTGTTTGGGTTTTTTTTTTTTCTTTTTGTAGCTGCATTTCTTGATGTAAGTTTATTAGCCAAAGGAAAGATTTTTTTCTATATCTGTACACAACATTTACAATGAGAAGGCTTATAACTTAGCATGAGCAATAACATTGATTAAGGTGTGTATGTTATTTGTGTGAGCCATTAAACAAAAAAACATTCTTCTTCCTCTTTAGGAAAGTGCAACAAATGATCATCAGTAGTAACTACTATTGATATTTTTTTACTTACTTAATGCCATTTAATAACCCTTGACTTTTTCAATACAACTTTCATATTCAGAGACGTAAGTGAAATAGGACCACATAGTTATCTTGTAGTCATTGACCTGTAAGTAAGTGATCTATGTTTTTGTGACAGTTTTTGGAGGCTGCAACACAAGGTATCATAAAACTCTAGGATACCTACCCATTCATACTTGTTCTTCTTCCTGGAGGTTTCCATCCCCTCAGTGGTGTTCAGTGTCAATATAAACTTTATGTGTGTCTGCTCTAATTATGGGAAATGGGAGGCAGGATGGCAGAAGCAGCTTTGGTGGCAGGGAGAAAATGGTAATTGCTTTTTCACTTAGAATGGAAGTCAGTCAATTGCACTTCTAGGGCAAGATTAAAAATACTGTTTTGTAATAGGCTGTTTCCAGTCCTGACCCAGTCTTTGTGTGGATCTGCAAGCTGGCACTGATGACCATCATGACTCTTCACATTCATCTGCTATGGGCTTCAGATCACCAGTTTCTCAAAAATATTAAGAAAATTAGTTTCCATGTATTTTAGGGGTAGCAGACTTCTACGTTGTGGACCTTCCAAGTCAGGCATTTCCTGACAGGGCCTGTTTCTCGCTTGGTTCACATAATAAATTTAGCTTAGCATTGTCATATTGGTCGGTCTTCCTCTTCCCCCTGTGACAGGGAGTCAGTCATTAGGTGGAAGCTGAGGTTACTTCAGCAGATCAGAAAGGACAAAATTTACTTTCTCTTTAGGTAAAATCACCTTCTATAACCCAAACTCTCCTCCAGCCAATTCCACTGCCTACAAAAAATGGCATGGGCCCAATTTTCAAAACAGTCAATATCAATGATGATACAGTTATTAACAGGAACCGCCCTCTGTCAGCTGAAATAGCTGAGCTCCTTTGGGACAAAGTCTCTGAATCTAGGAAGAAGACTTTCATGCTTTACTTTGACTAGTCCAGCTGAAGAGCTCACTTGGGATCACCTTGTCTGTTTGAGCAAGGATTTCCAACATAGTTAACGTTATAACTAAAAAAATAATCTACGCAGAGCCACCTGGGATGAAGAAAAGGAAAACAGTGGAGGGCTCCAGTAAACTTTTTAGGTCCCTTGTTATTTGTATGTATCTTTTCAAATTTTCCCAGCCCTTGAAGCACTGATCTAATAGACCCCAATAAATTAATTAACACTGAGATGGCTGTCATAGTCCCCTGAGAGTATCCTAGCAGGCCTGGAGAGAGACAACAGGCAGAGGGGGCTGAAGGACATTGAGAGCAACAGAAGAGCTTTCATACTGGGAGTCTGATGATGCACATGGTTTCCTGTATAAGGGCTGCTCAGCTGCCAGTAAGGAAAGTGGTGAAAAGGACAGTCTGTTTCGATACAAAGCAGAGAAAGAGAGAGCAAGAAACGTGCCTTGGTCCTGCAGCTCCTGGAGGTGTTTGTAAGTTTTGCAAATCCTTTATTTCAGTGCTCCCACATTGCATTTATCACACCTGAGAAAGTTATTTATCCCTAAGAGAAACCGGGACCAGGCAAAGCAGCAGAACCTGGCTGGAATGTCCCTGTGTGAAAGGGAGAAGGTGACCTTGTTTAACCTGTCAAGAATCACAGCAATGGGATCTCCCTGCCCCAGGATGAGAAAATACAGCAAAACCAACCACCTTAGGAGGGTTCAGAGGGACTTAGAAGTGATCTGTGCATATTAAGGTACAGGGAAACATCCTGCTTTCATAAATTCATTAATAAGTGGTTAATTCTCATTCCTTCATTCCTCATACACTGTTTCCTGTTCACAATACATCTTCCCATCTCTGTTCAATCTTGCATCCTTATCTGTGAGGAGCGGGGAGATAGTTCCTGAGCTGGAAGCTGTTAGATTTATGTTCTTGTCTTTGATTCTCTGAGCTTGTCACTCCCTGCCAGACAGCGCTATTAGTACTGAATTTCTTCAAAGCCAGCAGCAGCCTCTCTCTGACACAGAGAGGAAACGTTAAGGGTGGGTACTGAGAAAGCCAGATGCTGGGAAAAATATCCCAACTCCTCAACAAGAGTGGAGGGGTCCTATACATCCTTGGAGAGGGAAGACATTTTATTACAACATGGAGGAGAAGCTGGATTTGCTTCTGCTTCGATTGGGAAAGCATTTTTTCTTACATCTCTACTAGCAAACTGGGCAGTGCCAGGAGCTGGTGTGGAGCCTTGAGGCCAGCTGCCACAACCAGGCTGTGCCGTGTCATTGACTTCCCTCCAAAATCCAGCGCCTGATGGGAAAGGTCCCTGCCCTGAACTGACTCCCAAACTGTGCTGGGGAACCAGCCATTTGGGAGGCTGCTGGTTGCTCTGGGCCAAAACTAGTTAAGGGCTTTTTATTTTTTTAACAGCATGGATGTTGAATTCCTGTGCCTGTGCCCTGGTGCTGTTAAAATTACTAGTACACAAACAGACAGCAGCAAATGAAGAAAGAAGATCAGACTCCAGAGGCGATCCAATCTCATGACATCCCAGGGGTGCAGGGACAAAACTGCAAATATCTTTATTTTCTCTCAAGCCAGAGAGAGCCAGTATTTAATATGAAGTGCTCAGCACCCCAGTAAAGATCTCTTTCTTCAGTAGTAGCAACAGTGAAAATAAAATACAAACCAAACCTCACACTCCTCTGTGGTTCGCTGAACTAGCCAAGCACTGCAACCCAGGCTGTCCATTTTTTTGGGCCACCTACCCATCATTTCAAGCTGAGGACACAGAATCTGAAGCACTAGGAAACCATGCCTGAGTGCCTTGGTGTCCCTTGCAGCTCTAAGGCAGTGAAATGAGGACACCAAAAGCCTCTACTTACCAGGATTGTATTCATTTGATATATTTTAGTGTTATCAACAGGCAGGATAAAATGTTGCTTGTGCTTTCATTGACATTGCAGTGTTTTTTATGATTGATGTCAAATGGATATTTAGGTCCTCAGATTTCTATGACTTCTATTCACTGTTTTCTCTCCACAAAAAAACCCAATAAAACAAAACAGATGAAATGCCAGTAGAACATACTGCATAATAACTTATTACCTTCTGTGATGAGAAGACAAGAGAAGAGCAGTGGATGTTGTTTGCCTTCAATTTAGCAAGGCCTTCAGCACAACCTCCCATGGTAAACTTATGGTCAAATGTAGGAGATAAAGACTGCATGAATGGATGATAAAACATTGTGAAAAATTTTCTGGACCCCTGGGCTTGGAGGGTGATGTTCAGTGGTACAAAGCCCAAATGGCAGTTGGTTTTAGTGGCAACCCTGAAGGTAAATTACTGGGGTAAATACTGCTTAATGTCTGTATTAATAATCTGGATGATGGGCAGTGCACTCTCAGCAAGTTCATGCACAGTATCATATTGGTGGGGTGGTTGATATATGGAGAGTATGGTTGCTATATCGAGGGACCTAGACAGGTTAGATAAAGGGGCTGACAGGAGGTTTGCCAGAGAGAGAGAGATACGAAGAAGAAACTTTGCCTTTATAATTTGGTAACTGATGGTGAGACCAGTCCATGTCACATTACGGTGTGGAACAAAAGCCATCTTTAAAACATCAAATTTGGAGTGAAAATTATGACTATTCAGACTGATTGATTAAGATAAGAGAGCAAATTTCATACTTCCCAGCATGGAATAGGCATCTCCAGGGTTATAGGAGATCTCCTTTTTATTTGTAGCACTACTGGTTAGGTCCAATGCTTGCAGATACTGCATATTTTTAGCAATAGAGCCACTGGGCTTTGAAAGTGATATTTTCATTAAGAAAAATGCCATGGTCAGTTTGTTGTCCTTCATAGTTGCCTGACATCTCCAAAGAAAATAATTAGATATTTGTGGAAGTATTGGTGATTCCTGGAATAGCATTTTTTACGTGAACAGTACTAGGAAGTTTCTACCCTAATAATCATATTTTGATAATCTCCTTGGTCAAGAGGCAAAACCTATTTAATTCAATGGATACTCTTCACTGTCTTCATCAGGATTTAAACCAGGCCACTGTTTCAAACAACAAATGAGGGGATATAGATAACTGTGTGATCCTGTGCATGTGACGTTTGATTGAAATGGATACTTTGCAAATCATACAGTTGTTACTGGAAACTATTTGGTGGATTTTTAAAATGCATAAGTATGTTAGATGAAAAGTCAGAGCTTCCTGTGAATGGTTAATTTATTGAAAAGGCATCCAAAATCATTAATGATCACAGGTAGCCCAGCTGAATTTGGTCTTTCTTTGCATTTTAGAGATTAACTACTGCCAAAGGCAGAATATTAGATTAACTGAACACAGACTCGTATTGATGAGATTGCTCTCACTTTACAGAGGAGTGGGATTCCATCCTTCTGGTTTTGTATGCCTGCAATGTAGATATCTGCATCTGAAACAGTCATCTTGGACACTGTTTATGCACAATGGAAAGTGATGGGCAATTTTATCTATTTTAGCTGTCTGTGTTAGAGTGAAGGAAAAAGTATTCGAGATGGTTGAGTTGAGATGGTCAACTATCCATTGAGTTCAAACTGAGCCTCCATTAAGTTTAGAGTCTGAACAATTAGATCAAATATTGATATTTACTTTGTAGATGTCAGCATGTGGGCAAAGGAATCAAAACGGTTATCTGTTAGTCCAACGTTCCTATATGATCATCAAGAGAAACAGGCACAATCAGTAGGAGATTCATTCAACATCTTTCAAGATATGAGGATCTCATCTACATAGGAGGCTACTGCTCTGAATTAGTTGTGAAAGGGACCACCTCATTCTTCTCACTGACTGCAGAAGAAGACAAATCTTTTTGTCTTGACATGGTGAACACCTCCCTCTCTTCCTTCCTTTGCTCATGTGGTGGGGTAACAAGGAGTCAATCTATACACTAATTGATCTGGGCCTCTTTATCACACATAAACCTAAATACATCCAGCATTAGGCAGGTGACTTGGGATGCAAAGTTTTGCTGTTCAGGCCCCTGCAGTCCCTTATTCCTTTGTGTCCTTGTGTAGTTAATGGTGTGTCTCCACTTGCCAAGGGAAGAAAGATGGTTGTGACTTTTCTCTGTGTGGCATATCTTTTCATGGTAGGCATTCCTCCCGTTCATCTTCTCATGCCTCCACAGGAGAAAACCTCTGCTATTGTCTGCTCTAGTGGAGGGAGGATGAATGATAACCACGTTCCCATCAGGTATCTTAGTGTCTTCATGGTGTTCTTGAATCTGCTTTGTTCCTGATACGTCCTATTTTCTGTAGAATTAGTAACTGCTGATGCAACATCTGCTAAAGTGTGTGCTTGTGGGAAGGTCACCTTTGCAACTCTTTTCTTAAATTCAGGTGGCGAGTGCCCGAAAAACTGTAGATGTGCTTGACTATAGTCACTCATAGCTGGAGTAGGGACTGACCTCATCCTCTGAGTCTAAAAAGCTTTGCTCTGTCACTTAAGAAAACAGGCCAGTACAGCAGCTGTGCAAAATTAAATCTTTGTTAAACTCTCTATCCAGAGATGATACTTTGCTCTTGAGCAGGTCCTTACATGTGTTTGGGTTGGGCTGTACGATAATTATACCCTCTATGGCAAGCATTATTGCTTGGTGATTTTTCAGTCTCAGGATACAGACTACAAAGCATGCACCACTCTATGACAACAAATATCCAAAAGCACTTACATACTTCTAGGGGAAAAAAGTTTGTAAACAACTACACAAAATAATTTGATGTCTGGCTCAGGAAGCCACTGACTTGCAAATCGCAGAAAAAGGGGAAATGTTCTTCACTTTTTGGATTTCAGGTGAGGTAGAGCTTTGAGCACAACTGGCTGCTGCAAAAACCAACATGAAACAGCATAAAAATTAATAATCGGAAAAATATGTCCTGACTTTTTACTTTTTTCAGTCTTGTGCAATTAAATAATCAAGACATATGCAGGTCTTCCTTCTGTTGTGCCCAAACAGGAGAATTCAGATCACTAACCACATTGTTACTCTTTTATGCAGTAAAAATAAAATGGTTGTCACCCTGTGCCTCATGTTAGCATGCTTGTAAGAGGAATCAGCTTTTGAGCCTCTTAGAAAAGAAACACATTACCTACAAAAGAACACAATAAATGTTTGTGCTCGACCTCCATCAAGGTGATGCATATCTGTACCCCAAGGTTACTCATCAATTACCAGGCAAAATAAACAAGGCTCAAGGGATTTGTTTTCGCCATATCCATTTGCAAAATTGCTGTGTTTAAAGGGTGTGAACAGGAAGCTGGCAAGCTTCTGCTTGCAATAGTTAAGTTTAGTATTGGATTTAATTTGATCAAAGATGTTACTGTTGAAGAAGAAGAATGCATAATGGGTGTAATACAATGGCTTGCCTTATTAGGTCTGTATTTTCTCCAGATCCACCTGGTATGTAACTCTAAATTGTTTTTGAAGCATATCAGTAAATGGATAAATGAGCTACAAGTTTTAAATCTGGATTGTTGCAGTACTGTTTTGTTAGTAGTGGAGGGGTAAGGATGATGCTATTACACTGCAGTGTTATTACACTATATTTTATGTTCCCTATGTGATCTAACAAAGGGTCAGTGGAAATAAGGGTCTCAGCCACCGTTAAATAAGATGAGATATTTTACTGGTATCATGAAAAAGTAACGCTACTGGTTTTCACAAGGAGTAGATTCATGTGCTTTAAACTCGAATTATGTTCAAAACGACATATTGATAATGACGTGTAATTAACTGACAATCACTGAACAGTATATTCAGGTTCAAGATCAATTAATTCAACAGATAAACCTCAATACTACAGTTGGGGTAATACTAGGGGTGCAGATCTCCTCTTGTACCCCCCTTCCATGGTAGATGTAGGTGGTCCAGGTGTACATGTGCTTGTGCCACACATGCTGGGGTGAAATGCCCTGCAAGATCACACACAGCACCCAGGGGTCCCTGCTCACCACCCCTGTCTGTCCCTTGCTGACCAGGTGCTGTCTCCCTGCAGTGTCCCAGGAGGGGATACTCGTCCCAGGCCTGGGCAGGGTGGTGATGGCATGGGGCAACTTCTGGCAGTACCAAACCAGGTTCAGACTGCTGTGCTTCTCACTGCAAGGTCTCTCTTCCCCCATTACACTTTTCCAGGCTTCTTCTACACTTCTTTTCAAGCTGATTCCTTCTGTGTTGCTGGAGTCTCTTTGCAATTCCCTGCTTACTGTTTGGTACCACTGATGGTCATCTTCATCCATAATGAGTTTTGGGCAAACACACTCCAGACAGTGCTGTGTATTTTTTCCACACGCTCTGTGTTCTCTCACATTCATGTATTAACAGGGCTTGTTGTTCAGGACATTTGTCAAGGAAGGGATGTTACAAGCTCTCCTGTAGCTCTTTGAACTGGTTTCCTGGAATAACCTGAGCAATTTCATAGTCACCAAGTGGTGTTCTCCACCAAACCCTTCAATGGCTTTGGGGATTATATGTGAAGATAAGCAACTGGGAAAACAGCCACCCCTTGGAGACTGAAGGATCCCTTGTCCTGCACTAGGCACAGGAGCAGGTGCTCTCCTGGATGGGCTGTAGTGGAGGGGATGACAGCACATGATGGGATTGAAAGCTTCATGGTGGCAGTTGCTATGTGAGAGCTTTTCCAGCTTTGCAGGGTGAGAGGAGGAGAAATGCATACATCGCATCCATACATCAGGATCATCACATCATCTGTCAGAACTAAGATTTTTCACTGCAAACCTTCTGTTTGCTTATTTATGTGAAAAATCAGAATAAGTTGGCACATCCAGAGAGCTCTGGAGGCCCCCCAACAATTGCACACTAAACAAATACATTAAACTATGAATGCTTACAAATGCTCTAAAATGACCTTTTTTCTGAATGCAGTCTTTGTCTTGCCTCAGATAGCAGCAAAGCGCATCTGTGCCTAAATATCTCTTTCTCTGTCAGCCAAACTGCCACCTCTGGCTGTAGTCGCATGGAGCGCGTTCCCAGTACCTCTGGCACGGAAGCTAGAAATACTCAAGATTTCTAACAAGTTATCAAAAGAGTTTATAATAAATGGGGGTAATCACATCTGAGCAGAGCAATTCATTCCTGTAGTAACCCTGCTGAATTACACCTGGGATAAATTTGGGCCATTATTTATTGTGTAAGTGTTAGCAGCCCAGCACTGTAACTAAGATAGTGTGTCTGGGGATCCAGATGAAAAAGATCCATGTGGCTTTTTTTTCCCCTGACTGTTTCTCATATTGTTCACAGATGGATGTTTCTGCTAAAAATTAACAGTCAAGCTAATGACTTTGTTTTTATTGAGTTGAACAAGTCAAACAACTTGTTTTCCCTTCTCAGAAGGTTTATTTTGGTCTATCTTGAGACTGAGAATTAAACCCTGCAGCTGTTCCCAGTACTGATAACCAAAATCATAGAGGAGACCATCCCAAAATCATGAAATAGTATCACAAATTATGAGGCTTTTACAGAAAAAAAAGGTCTCCTAAGGATTTTTAAACTTCTGAACTTTTTGGGTCCAAGGAATAAAAAATATTTGTTTCCTACAAAATACCTTCTGCCAGGCATGTGGGAAACACATGAAAAACAGTTGTTGTTTAATATTTCTAAGCCATCACCATTCTTGGAGCTGGAGGTTTAAAATAAATGTCAAATACAGCAAGAGTTTTAAGAAGATTGTCAAGGTAGGTAGCACAGCTTGAATAGCAAGTGACTTAAAGGCAGCGATCCCCGTCTTTTCTCTTAGACAATAATCTTAAACAAGCAATGCCCTGTAGGCAATGCCACGTTTTGTGAGGTGAGTAATTCTTCTCATTACAAAATGTGTTATAAGTAGCATCACAGTTTCTTAGGTCACTGCATTTCCTGGTAGCTGGGATGGTTATTACTACAAGATCTAGAAATACCATTAAGCACAGGCACAATGACTTTTGTTCTTATCATATGAGTATGGCCCTTACCCATTATTTCAGGGCTGTTCCTGGTTCAGGGGGGTTGATTGCTGCCTCCCAGGTACAATGCAGTATTTTCCTGATTTTTTTGCAGACTTGCATTAGAGCAATCAGTTTGGGAAAGTTGCAGCAATCTGCAGCAATCCCAGGTTTCCCTACTCTAGACAAGCGCTCGGGTTTCTTGTGTGTTTTGACCACTGCTACTAAACCCACCCAGTGGTACGCCCTCTTTCCAAGTTATTTCTGGTTTTCTATTCAGTCACCATAGAACAGCACTCAGAGGGACTATCTGCTCAGAGTTTGCTCCTTTTTGTCTATTTTTTTTTTGCTGTGGAAGAGTTTAGTCCTATTTAGCCTTCCTTTTCCTTATAGGCTAATCATAGGAAAGAATAGTTTCATTTATCAAAGCCATCCACGTATTTCAGTTCTTCTCAGAGGAGCTACTGTGCTGTCATCTTTGAACTTGAACTCAAAAAAAATTCCGAGAAGGGGAGGCTCAAAATAGTCCTATTACAGTCTGAATGTACCACTTATCTCATTTTTAAGTGTCTTCCTTTCAGACAGGTTTTCAATTAGGTTGTTTAAGTAGAGGCTTTTTTTAAACTTTTGGGTTTCTGCTCTTATAACTAAGAATGCTCTGAAAAATGAGAGGAAGCCTGGGAAAGGGCCTGTTTGTGTCTATGCTGCCTTTTAGATGCTCATGAGGAATGAGGGGAGAGGAAAAGGAGAGCAAGAGAAGACAAAGAGATGTGAATGTTTTTGCAAAACAGCAAGACTAAAAGGAGGACATCCTCGGCTGTATCTACCCAAGCCTCTAAAGAGCCATGCATGACATCTGACTGATCGGAGAGGTGACCACACTGAGGATATTCAAGCAGCGAGTTTAATAATTTCTAAAATCCTTCCAATTCAGCTGTTTCTTTGCACATGGCACTGAGTCATAGCATTGCTTGTGATGGTTTTGGAGTCACACCCTGTCCTAAGAGAGAAGCTGAGAGATAACAGATGACTCGCCAGGAGGACGGGACATTTTAGGACACCAGGAGAAGTGGTAAACACATAAATAACCTTTCCCACCTCTCATGACATGTCTATGTGCCCTGCCTCGGGCAGTTAAGGAGATAAGCAAAGAAGAGTAAATCAGTCTGCCCTTGCCTCTCCCAGAGGAGAAACACCTGAATGTCGCTGATGATGGGCTTGTCGGGAACATTTTCTTCACCTCGACAACATGAGTGATTCTGCCAGGAGTGTGGGAGCTAACACTTGTGAGGAAATATTTTCCAATATTACTCAAAGCCATCAACGTCACTCCTAAGCGCAGCCTGTCCCTTTACCTAATCTCACATGCTTGCAGCACCATTGCCCGATCTATTTTAAAATGCACTCATCGACACAGCACATCCGCAGCCTCCCTTGCTGGTCCTGACTTGTGTCATAGCACAGAAGTACCAGTCACTCCTTATGGCAGAGGTGGCAATCTGTGTCACAAAGGATGTCACCTTTAACACTTTCTACTAGTGTGTGTAAAACAGTTTATAAAACATGTGCTACTCGTGTCTGTTGCATGCTTTGATATCTTGTACCTATGAATCAATAAGTGGCACCTTAACTGCAGTAACGATGACTATGAAACTGCAGGTATAGACTTGACTGGTCTGGCTAGATTCATATCAGCTGGC
This sequence comes from Ciconia boyciana, assembly GCF_034638445.1. Taxonomy (NCBI): domain Eukaryota; kingdom Metazoa; phylum Chordata; class Aves; order Ciconiiformes; family Ciconiidae; genus Ciconia; species Ciconia boyciana. The sequence continues at coordinate 7,851,471 of NC_132936.1, read as the reverse complement.
AATGCTTTGGGAAGGAGGTAAAAATAATAGCCAGAAGAAGGGAGACACCTTCACTGCATGACTATGAATATGGCATTGGGAGATTCCATGGTACTGCTGCTGAAGGTCAGTAATATGCAGTGACATGATGAAGTGACTATTTAGTAATAAAGGTGTAGGGAATACTTAGGATCATTTTCATTGCTGCATATAAATCAATGTTGCATTTCAACCTTGATTCCTAGCTTTTTATACTGTATCATAAAAAAGATATAATAGAAGTAGAAATTGTTCAGAGAAAGGTGATCAAAATGGGCTAAAGAAAGGGAAGGTTTTCTTTTGGGGTCAGGCCACTATGTTACCTTCAGACCGGCCACATATAAAACATGTTTTATTAAAAAAGAAGGAATAAGTTTACGTACAGGGAAAAACTGGATAAAATTATCTCAGTAATGTTATCCAGGTTAGTCAAACCTGGGACCTTATTAATTTACTAAAATTTTAATGTGGCCAATGGCAAATTTCCATTTATAATTGCATTATTCCTTCCAAAAAACCCCATTCTCTTAAACTCAAATCATCCCACCATGGGTAATAGTGTCCTTAGATGTAATGGTCACTACACAGTCTGCAACTGAATTCCTGATTTATTCACTTCTACAATTGCCGATGATGCCTACTCTGCAGCTTGTGCAGACTAAGGACCAAGGTGCAAGCCTTTGCTGCTTTTTACTAGGGCTCTTTACTTAACTGTAAACTTAACTCCTTTTCACTTCAGAGAGATGGACAGCACCATCTTTCCAAAACTAGACTGACAACACTTTGGTTTCTCTTTGAGACCTCTAATTCTGGCTTGTATAAGTTGCTACTTCTTTGATGTCTGTGGAAAGGTGCTGATTTATGTTACATGATAGTCTGGTCTTTTTTGTTCAACATCCATTTTCAACATTCGCTGCCTAAAGGACTGTTTGGCCTCTGCTATTACAGCATCCAGAAAGGGAGAAGCCTTGCTTAATCATGCTTGAAGACCTTCCTTCCTTGAAAAATTTACATGGAAGGCACTGAGCTGTAAAGTTCAAGTTCAAAAAGTGCAGTCTTTCCTGACTGCTATCACATGCTTCCCCTTTTTCTGTCTGTTATTACTGTTTTAGCTTAAGAACCATAGACTTGTATATTTTTCATCCTTGACTTGAGTCATTAACCTGTACCTAGCCCCATGTCCCTTTAATTGGGTTTTAAACAGGTTGGTCCCAAATCTTTTCTATGTCCCTCTAAAACATGATTACACATAGACTGCTGACAAGTTAAGCCAGATCTGCTGCAGGCTTCTATTCATATGAGAACAACAGGATTTTGTGCACTGTATCATCTGTACTACAAACAATATTCTCTCCCCAGCCATCCCCTGATACTCCAGAGACATAAAAAATAATATGGCAGAGAGAAACAGGGAGAAAGAGGAAGAAGGAAATTAATGAGCAGAAGCAAGGGAAAAAAAGAGGTCTTCTGAGCATAGATGTTTAATGAGATGTTGAGGTGATGCATTGATGAGACACATGCAATATGCTGGAAGGAAAAGGAGATACAAAAAGGGAACCTTTTTACAAAAACTGCCTATTCTGTAACAGATGGAAGAGCGAGTACTGCATTGAACTCACTATCAATAATATTGCTTAAATTGGTTGCTTTGCAATGCTTATGATATACAGGTGATAGAAATCTCTAGTGTTTTGGTAGTGTCTTAGGCAACATGACAAATAAATAAATTTGAATAGTACACCTACAGTCAATTGCATCTTCTGACAGCTAGCTTTTAACTCCAGATCCTCAGGAGTGTTAAATAAGGAGCTGTGCTGATATGCTGATGGTGGTTGTAAGACAGATAGCAACCTGCATGGCACAAGCTAGCATGTAAGTTCAGAAGGAAACCTCTCTTTCCTGGCTATACTATAAACATCTAGGAGAAGACTTTAATAATATATACAGAAGAATCCATTATGGTCTGTTACCAGCAGCATGGTTCTCTAGCTACCAGAGCCTGCTTTGTTTTCTGCCAGTACAGGACCTCTCTGTGGCACAGAATAGGACTTTGGTTTATGTTTGAGCTTGAGGATTTATATGTGGTGATGAGTGAAAAAAACTGCAGTGGTAAACTATGTCTCTGCCCATTACCTGCAACAGATTATAATTTTATCAAATGGGTTTGTCAGTAAAAGTTAACGACCAAAACTGTCTGTACAGATTTCACTTACTGTCTGGTTTGTGATTTATGCTGTGATACCTTTGGCTATAAAACCAGGGCTTTTTTGGTAAGGTATCAATAAATATTCGTGAACCCCAAGCAAAAGGTAGCTAGTTGATTTCACGATTTCTGGAAATATACTGGTGTAAGGCAAGCTTTTCTTTATATTTATGTGCTAATTTATTAGCAACAGTTATTACAGGATTTCTGAGTTTGTTACAGAACCTAAATGTAACCTACAGTTTGCTTTACAGTCCTCAGATGGTAAAAATATCCCTGCAAAGCCCTAATTATCTCCACCTTCCTGGTCCTTGTTGGAGGGCCTGGTCTGTCATTTAGGCAGAATAACCAAGCTACAGGTAGAAGCGTTTCCTGGCTGTCAAGCTTAAAGGGACTCCAGTGGGGCCAGTATCAGCATAAGGGATCCACCATCTGTGCTAAAAAGGATGACAAGAAGTCTTATATTAATGCTATAGTAAAGCAATGTGGATCACTGCATGTGGTACAGGACTGATTTTTTCATCTGTGATACCACAATTGACTTTGCATGTTTATGGTCCTGGAGATATGGAGAGTATAAACATTTGGAGTTACCCAGACTTTTGGATCATTCAGCTGTAAAATGGAGAATTTTTGCTGATCTATGTTCTAAAGCTACTTCAGGAGGCTAAGGAAATTATCTTTTAAAGTGCAAAATGTTTTTATTTTCAGCTTCTGTAACAAAACTCACATGAAATGCTTTGCATTGCTGGACACCAAATATGAACCAAAGAAGGTTCTGACAATGCTAATGCTCAATAGGTCAGCAACAGAATAGTCTGTAGAAAAATGTGATGCACATTTTTCAGCATTCAAAACCTTATTCCTTACCATGATTTATAATGGCTGAAGGACTTGATATCAATGGTTCACTGACTTGGAGACAGAGCCCCAAACAAGATGTTCTGGTATTGCAAAACTCTACTGCATCCAGCACCTTCAGCTTTCCAACAGATGGTCACAAATGGAGATGACACAGACCTGCATGCTTTGTTGGCAGGTACCTTGTGGCAAAAACTTCAGAACCTATCTTGACTGGAACTGGATTTGATTTGGTTTCCTTGAGTTTGCAAGGAAAACCTAGTTTGATGAGGGACTTTTTTGCTCTTACAGAAATTCCAAAGAGCATAACATCCCTCTTCCCTGCACCTGCACTGTTTATTTCTTATTCACAGCTTTCTTTTTAACATTATGCAAGGTTTTTGACCTTCTTCCCCTGAAAAATCAACAGGCTACTGATAACAAAAAACCAAAACCATCAAGTGCACTTCCTTCTCAAGGAGAGATAAAGACCATGAAATTACTATCATCAAGGAAGACTTTTATTTGCCAACAACTCGGAAAGAGCTTTGAATGATGAAAACACCATCACCTCCTTATGTCTTTTCAGAATGATTTATTTCCTTTGTCCTTTAACATCTAACAGTGATCATGATTCAAATTGAAAAATCATCTATCATCATTCACTTTGTAGTTGGGTGTTAAAGGACAAAGAAAATACATATAGTAGAAAAAAAGAGCCGAGTCTTCATTGGCTTTTCAGTTGCTACCATGTTTATTTGGTACTTGTTGGAAGGTTGAACAAAAAATAATTGGTTATGTCCTTCACTGGAGCAAGAGAACTACTTTTTTGAGTTAGCTCAAAGAAGTTAGTGCATGCCTCCCTTTCATCTTTAAGTCAGTGCATGATATTAAAGATTTACTGAATCTAGCTAGGATATGAAAGCCCTATTTCAAATCTATCTCAGGAGAAAAAATCTGAACACCAGCCTACACCTGATGTAGGTGAACAGACCAATTTGAGAAAGGAATGAGGCAAAGAGCCTCTCAAATCCCTAGTTCAGAGCTGTCAAACCCAAACAGGGAGCATCATCTTTCAGGATAGATATATGCTAGCAGCAGGGACTCTTCTGGAGGAAAGACTCATACTTTGGGAGAGTACTGGATTTTTTGTACAACATCCAACCTCAGAGCTGACTTGGGCTGTCTGCTCCACGGCACTGGGAAGAAGTTTGGAGAAACCTGTTATTTTCCCAAGAACTTTTATCATCTTTACTCACACATGGTTCCCCTTAACTCACATAGCAGTGGCAGCAATATAAATCAAAGGCTTGGACCTAAGAGTTGTACACTTTGTGGACTCACCTCCTCCTGTCTTGCCAGCCATCACACATAAGGCCCATAATGTACCTCTGCCACAGCTTGCCCATTTCCAGAAGCCCAGATAGATTCAGATACATTTGTGTAGAAAGGCTAATACCTCCCCGCAGAGAGTATTTCTGTTTTTAAGGAGGCTGTGTATTTAAGGAGGCTGTGTATTTGCTTTGCTTGCTCTTGCAGTCACATGCTTAGACATCCTCTGCTCCAGTCCATCTGGCAGCTGCACATGGAAGCAAAGCCCACATGTCAAACACTGCTGTTTATATCCTAATTAGCAACGGAAATCTTTTGCTCCAACATATCTAACACAGAGGTAAAAATGGGAAACAACCGTTGTTTGACAATCTGGTATATAATTTAATGAAGTAACTACTCATGGCATTAGAACATATAGGAATGGAAAGGGCAGGCAGTGGCAGATTGAAATCTGTTGGTTTCATAATCACAGGCAAACTGTGTTATGGACGGCTAGTTCAAAGGATCCATGCCACATAACATGAGTTGCAAACTTTTGGAGATTGCTAGAAAACCAAAGGCAAAAAGACTAGAAGTTGAATTGATGCCTTTTTTGTGTACTCAGTTAAAGAGCAAAAGAGCACAGTTCCATTTTAAGGCTCTGGAAACTTCAGGGTCCCACCGAAAAGGGCATTGCTGATAATGTAGATACTGGCAATAGCAGGGGATTTATGCGTTGAAAATGCCTGTATGATGCACATCCTCTGCTACAAAAGAAGGAAAAACACTTTCAATTTTGTGAAATTTCCCTTTGCTGAATAGACCTCACCTGCAAAGACAAACTTAATGCAAATAATACGGTGTATTGACCTGCCAGCAAGTAAGACAGCCTTACTAGTATATTTAATTGCATCCATCACCACATTTCCATAATTTACAAATATTCTCTGGACTTGCTCTGCATGGAAACAAGACTTCTTTGTGTCCCACTTCTCAAAGCTGTCTGTCCTGAATCTGTACTGAAGGTAAGTTTCTGTCTCCCTTTACCACCTGGATCCCCTTGAGCATGTTTTTGGCTCAAGCAATAGCGATTTATGTGTGTTAAACTCAAGCTCAAGGCTTTACTCCTTGTTACTGATGGCTCTCCCAACCATGTAGTGTGGTGTGAGCACTGATGAAGGATGCTGAATGTTCCTTCTGGGAATGTTTGTGGAAGGAGTGGGAAGAATGGACTCACCCCAGCATCCTTTTGTGCAAGATCTGAGTGATTTATATATTCTTGCTTACATACAGCAGCATAAAGTGCTGTCAGCGGAAATACCAAAAGGAAAATTATGGCAGGAAAATTATAATTTAAATTAATCCTGTGAATTATGATTTACAAATCTTTTATTTTTCCCCTCTGTATTTTATCACTATTTGAGCTTATCCTTTGGACAACATAGTCTGATCCTTTGTTACTCAGTGATTACAATTGACTATCATGTTATTTCTCCTCTTCTCTTGATCATCCCTCATTCTATTTATTCTCCAAATAACTTTACTGTGGTGATTTTAGGGTTTCCTAACTCAGATCTTTTGCAGATCCCAGAGCTGCTTCATTAGCTATACAATTGTCTTCAAATATGTAATTTATCTGACAGGCAAATATGACATTACTTTTATTTTTTGCCTTGGGATTGATTTTAAAACACCACACAAAATTTTAAAACAATAGGTATTAATAGGGAAATGGTGCATAAAATATGGTTCTGGCACTTTTTTGTACACGAAGTAGTTGTATCCTGATGACTGTTTTCAAAGGCATTCTCACAAAGCCCTTGGATTTTAATAAGAAAACAAATTGAGTAGTCAGGCAGTGGAGAAATGAAGGGTGAACTTGTAAGTATCTTTTGGTCAATACTTGGCAGTGCATTCGTTAATTATAATTGTTATTATTGCTTCTAAAAGCACCTTCTAAGACTTATCCCGAATAAAGTTTGTATCTCTAATAATTTATTTCTTTAATATTTTTTTCACCCTGCGGTCATATAGTACCCCATTGTAGTCACTATTACATCTGACTTGTTCTGTCTAACAGAGGGATTAGTCACTCAGGAAGCCTTTTCTATCAATGAAAAAAATTCTGTGTTAACCACTATTTAAGTGGAAAAGCTCATACGTGAAGTGCTCAAGGCGAAGGAAATTGGGGGCGGGGGGAAGAAGGGTCTGTGTAGGGAGATGTGCTGGAGGCATCAGCTTTGAGCTTCTAATTTGGAGTCTTGTTTCATCTCTTGGGATTGTCCCTCTGCTCATCTGCAGGGAGAATGCAGGAGCTGGGACATGGTCCAGTATATGAAAATACATTCAAGCTTAGGTGAGACATTAGTGGATCTCACTGAAATGAGGCACTTGGTCTTGTGCCTTCTCTGCAAATATATTATGAAAGGGCATGGAAATAGTGTTTTCATGCCCAGCTCAGTTGTGGGAGAGGGTTCATGTTGATAGATAGTTTAATAGGTTCTCTTCAGAGAGGAGCAGGAAAAAGTGTTTCTGCAGTGGGAAGGTGTTAGAAAACTTCCCAATCTGCTCTGGGAAATGTCAGCTTTTGGGCGATATCTGAGTATCTGAGTGTGAATTCTGAGTTTCTGGCTGTGGGCTGTGTTGGGATGGGGCTGAAGTGTCTCCAGTTTTCAGCTCTGGTTTGCACCAGGTTTCTGTAGCCCTATCTGTCGTATCAAAGTTGAATGCCTTGAGCACTAGGCTGTTCTTGCATCTTCTATTACTGCCAGAAAAAAATCCATTGCTGATATGAAAAAAATCTATACTGTTCTTTGGGGACACTTTCACCAGTAAACTTTTATAAATAAGTCAGTGTTTTCTTACTAAAAAAAAGTCACAAGAAAATTCATAACTAGTTCCATTCCTTTATAAGTCTCATCTATGTGGTTCTCTTGAGGGATTTAAAAATGTCTTTGACATGAATCACTGGACAAATATGAGTTACCACTATCACACCTGAAATGTTGATGTAGACTTGTCACAAGCAGAGGGAGCTTAGCACAAGCCATGGTCTTAAGGAGCTAAAATATCTTCAGCAGAAAAGACTCTGTTAACTCAAAATCTAAATAATTCTTGCTGTTATTTAGATCTGTCTTGACTATGCTTGCAGTTACCGCAAGAAAAAGTACCTCATGAGGCTGTCGAATAGATGGGGAAGGAGCATACCTTATCCGTAGGTTGCTCGGCTCTGCTCTTGCTGTAGTGGTGGACCATGGCTCTAATTCCGCCCTTCAGAGAACATAAGTGGCTTTATAGGAACAGTGCCTTTGTGCAAAGTATGGAGGCACTAAGGCGGGATGAAGAAGGATTTGCTGTGTGTGTTAGACAGTTAGAGAAGCAACCTGACAAATGCAAAAGGATGGAGCGGGAAAGCTTTGCTGCAGAGTATAGACTTATTTTCAGGTGGAGAAAATGCTGATGCATATTTTTATTATTTAGCATTCAATATCCAACCCCTTTTTAGAACTTGCTCACAGTGGGGGATGCATTCCCTTCCAAGGAAGTGCTTTCTCTGCCCAGATGGCTGGGAGTTTGCAAAATACATTGGGCAGGCGTGGGAGAAGACTATCAATCTCCTGTGCTTATGCCAAGGCCAAAGTTTTCTGTTCTAGCAAGCTCTGCATTAGAGAGCTCCCTGCAGCAGCTACTCACAAATGCCAGGAAGGAAAGTCCAGAATTAAAAATGTCTGTTTCAGAGCAGTAAGCTAAATGGATCTTGACTGACTCTTTGGGAGATGGTAATGCTACAGATTGCCAAGGGCAAGAAAAGTAATGCATTTTCAGTTGTTAACTGGGAATAAAATCTCAGCTTAATTCAGCTGAATGGGAGAAACTTCTGTTTAACTTTAGTGGTATCAGGTTGTCACGCAAAGTGTTGAGGTGGTGACTATGTCTGTAGGTTGTATTTCAGAGGAAAGCAGGTTTGCACCACACTGGCACAACTGGACTGTTTTACATTGTGCACATCGGTTTGTGCTGTAGTGGTAAAATACACAGTGGTCATGAGCAGGTCTCAAGCTGCCAAATTTCCTGGAACTTATCATCACTGCAGATGGTCAAAAGACACCTGGAAATTTCATTTCCCAGGAAATTTCCATTTTCTGTCCCAAAGTAAAGTTTAAAACAGTCCTGAAAAACATGTTTCCAGGCAGAACGCCCCATGGTGCACTGTGAGAGGAAGGGTGTGAAAATAGAAAATTTATGTTTGATCCCTTCTACCCTGCATGCCATTGCCTTCTGCACACCAGCTGTTTGTGGTTCAGACTCACCGGATGGTGTTTTACATGGGGTAGCCGGGAGAACTTCTGGGCTTCTCCACTTTCAGCAGTCCTGATAGCATTGTGTATATGTTTAAGGGGATGAGATGAAGTCCTTTGTGATTCAAACTGAGATTCCTCACATCTCCCATGGACCTGTTCCATGGAGACATAAAGATTTACTGATGATCACCTGGCATTTCCTTTGCCGTATTTCATCTAACTGCTTCTAATTATTTCCTTAGGGAACATGTGCCAGTTCCCCTGGGTTATAGATGGTGATGTCACCATTTCTCTCTATATAGGATGCATTCACAGGATGAACGGAACAAACAGAAATTCTGGGGTTTTTAGATGTTTTCTGAAGTTTGTCCTGCCTTTAAATACTTCAGTAAAGTTCTGGGGTATAAAAAGAGTAGTTTCAGTTCAGTCAAAATAGGTCACTTTTTATTAGTGTATAATACAACATTTCAAAACTATAAAATGAAAGATGGTTCCTACAAGGTAAAATTGTAAGTTCTTATTCTAAAAATGATGAAACTGGATATTCAAATATCACAAGAGCTATCCTGCTCGACCCTTTATTCCCATTGAATCTCTCTCTGATGTGATTTCATGAAGTTCCTGCTTGTCTATTGAACAGGATTTTCTGTCCAGACACGTCTCTGGACACCTTTTTCTATCATGCTGAAGGAGCATAGACAACAATGCGAATGTGTACAGAGATTTTTTTCAACCTCCTCAACTTCATCCCACCTCAACTGCTCTGGCCAGCACTTAACTTCCTAAATAGGACCAGAGCTGAATCAATGCTTATTTCTTGGTGGCTGGTCACATGCAGGCAGACTGACTACTTGTCGTGCATTCAGAAATAATCAAACTTTCTCAGGCTCCTTTGGCTTCTTTCCCACTGACTTCAGCTGGGGATGGACTGCAGGATTTAGCCATCTGAGTTAGTACGTGGACTTGTTTGGCTTATTAGCTCCACTAACAATAGAATGGCTGGACTTCCTCAAGCCTTTAAATCTCAACAGCCACAGTTCTTCCAGCCAAATTAGCAGTAACAGGAGGCGAGAGAGTGGCAATTCTGATAGAAGATGCTGCACTGCTTTTCCCCTTTGGGAATGGAGCAGAACGTCATGCATTTATATGTCTGCAAATGAGCAGAGGCACATATCCTTCATGAGCAAATGGTGGTAACCAGTGGGTAGCTGGATTGGAATTAATAGATTATTCTCATACCAATAATTATGCAGGGGAAATAGCACAATTTAGAGCAATGGAACTGAAGAAGAATTGGCAAAACAGTAGGGTTTTTAATTATTTTATTTTAAATAGGCTTTGAATATGTCTTGATTGCTGAGCAAGGTGTGGAAGAAAACACCTCGGGTTGTGCATATCTCTCTTGATGCCAACAGCTTGATCTGTACTTTTTCCTTCTCATGTTCTGGTTACTGCTGGGTGTGAAATACCTTGAATTACTTTACCATAATCAACAAAAAGATCATAAGACAATTAGAATCCCTGAGTGCCCCTTCCACGCGTTAAGGTTAACTATTAGGGATGGACTAATATATACAAACTTGGTATTTCCTCTAGTGTATTCAAGGAGGTAAAGAGCGGAAAATTGGGAAAAGAGCCTCACTGCTCATCTGACTTGCTTCACTGCATACATGTGAAAATACTCTGGGCAAACAGATAAGAAAAACAATGTTTTTCCACTCAAAGTTCCTCAATAAATAACACAAAGCCAGTATAAAGTCCAAAATATTGTAAAATAAGCAAGAAGCCTGTAGCCAGCCAATCAGAGGAAGGTTAGTCTAGTGAAAGGGAAGATTGGGCTGGGTAAGGTCCAATAGTGTATATTTACCTAACCTGGGCTGTAAGAGGTCTGGAGCCAAGTCCCTCTGCTGCAGGCTGCTTATATGATTCTGGACTATTTTCTTTGTATCTCCCATGATTCAGACTCCTCCTTAACCCCTGTAAATTGATTTATGTACCTAGCAAGAAGTTTGAAGTATTCATATTTAGTGTTTGTCTAATAACCAAAGACAAAGAAGTAAAAGAGATTACTCTGGTGGGCTTGGCTGTATCTTTACTAGCTAATTAAATGGTGAGAGAATAGAATTGAGTACTTGAAGCCAACTGGCACAGAATGACCTGCATCTATGCTATTAAACTATCTTAACCTTCAAAGCAGGGTGACTGCATCCAAAGTGCTGATTAGGAATAGTTTCTGGCTTATGTTGACTTCTGAACCATATCCAGGAGTTGTCTGGGGGAACTGCATTTGGCCAGGGACCATTCTAACAATTTAACAGTATATAGACAACTGGGTTTTAGCACCCAAGTGTGTTCACTAGCACAGCTTAATTTTCCGGTGTGAGATTAACGTTCAGGATGATAATAACATTCTTAAATGCACTCGCTGCTTTTGCAAATGCAAAATATCCCTTTCCATTGGAAAATGAAGATTTGGAGCATGCACTCTGAGTTATTTTTTAATCAAATTCTACTTTTACGTGCACAATCCATTGAAATAGTGACAGCAGCCTGGTTTCTGACCCTTTGCATAACTTAGTCCAGGCTATTTGAAGGCCTCTCCAGTGTTACAACATGAAGCTCAAATACTGTTCCTTAGTTTGTCTCTTAGAGAACTGTGGAGAGGTTCAGGGCTCTCAATAGAGCAGTCTTAATCAACAGCTGCTTAGTTTGCGACTCTTGACTTCTGTCTCTCTATAATGAAGAACACTCAAGTGTTCATTTTCTGGTGCAAATGTGTGAGGGTGATTGCATGTAGAAATGGATGTGCCTGCAAATACTCAGCTGAGGAGAATTGGGGAAATATATTTAAAAATCTCATATGTTAGAATCAAAATTGTAATTTGGAAAGATAGAGACAATATGATAATGGAATGCAAAGAAACTGAGGACTGCAGTGAGAGGAAGTCACTAGTTTATTTATAAGAATTCCAGTTTTTGGTAGTAATGACTTTTAACAAGATGAAACAAAATGTTACAAACATAGTAGCAGCTAAAAAAGCAACCTTTAAAGAATTTGTGCTACTAAGGTAGTAGGCAGTCTCCTCCATGACTGGGAAGTCCAACCCAAGGGATACGTTGAATTCCTGCCCATTCTTTACTTACAGTTTTGGGAAAATATTTTAAGATCTCTCCTATTATATGTGAAGCAAGAGAAAACTATAAAGTCCTGTCAGTGCATAGAGTAGGATTTTCTTTATTAACTAGAGGTATTCTTCAGATCTGATGCTAGGGATTGACATTTATTTATTAATATCATTCACTCTCTGGACACAAAGGCCTATGAAACTTGCACTTCTTGTTTCCATGGCAGGAGGGGAGGCTGCTCTTGGTCCATATAATTCTTTAGTTCTAGGCTCATTGGTGACTAGGAGGATGAGTCTATTCACAGGAGACAGTTTAGCTGAGGCTGGTTTGTTCAGCCTGACAAAACAGCATCTAGAAGGACATAGATCCCTGGAAAACCAGGCGAGGAGAAGCAAACAGTGGAGTGTTGACCACCACGGAAGTGAAGATTAAAAGCTAACAAACAGCATAAATACAACAAATAACTCTAAACTGGTTGCTTAGCCTATAAAGAGGAAGTTAGCTGGAAACTTCTATAGACGTGCAATGTGTAGCACAGTTTCTTAAGAGGAAGCAGAAGTGGAGGTAAAAAACCCAATACACCCAGTGGTGAACACCACACCAGTGTCCACCCACGAGCTTTGAAGCCAGCTTGCATGGAAAAGGCAATGTATCACAGTGCCAGATGTGTCTGACTGCCACAACAGGGGGGACACATGCAATGGTCCTTGGCCTGTGCTGGCTCTGACCTGTGCTTCAGAAGAGACAGGTGGCCAAGAAGAAAAATTGGTGAGGGACTAGTCTAGCAGGTAGTAGAAGCTGGGTTTCCAACACTTGGGCCTGGCAATACTTAATTTGCTAATACGGACACAGCCTCAGTGTCTTCTTTCCCATGTTCCCTTTGAGTTTTGAGAACTGAGCCTGACACATCTTTTATCACAGGGATTGTAACAGTAAATATACAAAACAATAACCTCATATTTCATACACTTTGTCCCTGTTTAAATGTGATGCTCACGGGGCAGTAATTGAAAAGCAAGGGAAAACAACAACAGCTCTTCATGCTGCAGGAATTATATCTGTTATTTGACTAATCATGGCCTTTTGACACATAATGACCTGTATGAGCCTTGGCACTACAAAAGCTGTTTTAATTCTGGCCACTGTCCATGAAAACAACCCAATCTCACATTTCCATTTGTGACTGCAGGGAGCTATGTGTAAATATCAGTGCTGGGAAGCAATACTTCAGAGGAATGATACACTTCAAAGAAGAGGGTAAGTAAAATTGCTTTGAATGATTAGGCAGACACATCTTGCCCAGTTTCATTTACAACCAGAAGGAGGAAGTTTAGCCTCTTCTTCACATGAGCCTGGACCAATCTTACTTTAGTCCAATGGACTGGGCAGGTGCTCAGGGGAAAGCCCGAAGTGCAGAGGATGTAGGAGGGCTCCGTTATCTGGGACACCGTAGAACTGGATGGACTTGGGATCCCTGATCATTTTATCCTTGTTTGTTTTGGTAGAGCTTTGCTTTTAGGTAAAATATGTTTACCCAGAATGTTTCCTTTAGATAGTGACTGATCTTATCTGGTGCCAAGGAAGAAAACCACTATCACAGCAGAAACTGGCAGTTGTGAGTTAATATTTTCTCTTACATGTATCGATTACAATGTCAAAGATTCAAAATCAATTCACTTAAATGTCTCTCTAGAAAAAAAAAAAAAATCTGTCAGTACAGTGGAATATTGCCAAACTAGAGGAAAAAAAATCCTGAACCGCCCTGACCCCTGAATGCATGGATGCATATGGTGCTGATAAGAGAACGCTGCCTTGATATCAACTACAAAAATAAGGAGGATGAAAAATAGATTGGCGATGTATCCTACTTTGGCAATATTTTTATTAAAGCATAAGATGAATTCAGAAATTATCTAAAATCTTCATAGCGAAACTTCCTGACTGCTTTCACAACTTCCCTAACTCTTCTCTTGCATCTTGTTTTCCTTGTTGCAGGTCTATAAGCTTGCTGTCCTGTAATCCCAAGAACATCTTCCACATTTCCTTCCTTCCATGGGACACAGATTTATCAGCATCTCTAACTCTGAGAGGATTTAGTGACAATACCCTCCTCCCCATTGCTCCAGCAAGTGCTAAACCAACATTTGCATTTGCTGAAGTTACAGGTGTGTTCTGGACCCTGCCTTGAAGGGTACCTCAGAGTCTGCATTATTGTCCCTGCATTTTTTTCCTTCCTTCCTTGCAATCAAGAATTGAATGGGAAAATCTATCAAACTACTAAAACCAGAGCAGGGCAATTTGCTCTTCGCTTAAGTTACAGGAATCAGTAACATTTTGCTTTTTGGCTGCTCACACAATGGATTATTGATGTCCTGGATGACCAAAGGTCTGTTCCATTCCCATGGAATCAACAAATGCTCCATGTACCTGTCCCAGACTTTGTCTTCATGCCTTTAATCATCAGAAATAGATGATGTTGAGGCAAAAGACAGAAGGAGCATTGCTTACCAAATAGCTTTCAACTGTTTCAAGTTTGGATTTTGTGTAGGTTGGATGTAATGTGTTGTTTAGCCTGGTTCTTTTTTTCAATCAGCTGGTTTCATTCTTCCCCAACTGACCCATGGGTATGAATTAATCTGTGGGTTTTTTATAGAGCAGCTGTATCTTCTGCACCTTTTCTCATGGAGTATAAACCACAAGCATTTACCCTGAAACATACAGTGTTCTGAAATTATAATTCTTGATGTAGAAGTGAAGTCCAAGCTCTCACTGAGCAAGTCCAACTTGCTCTGTTGCCTGTGTAGTTTTTTCTGGTGTTCCTCTCTCTTTGTCTTTTTATTCTGCAACCTCAGGGCCAGCTGTCATTGTGTTTCCCCAGAATTTAGCCCAGCGACAGAATCAACAGAGAGTGGGTTTCCCAGAGGTCCCTATGAATGGCTTGTATCCTTTGCACAACTTGCAAAGGATAAAAGCCATGATACTAGTGCATGAATAAAATTGCATGTGGACCACACTGAGCTGCTACAGTGGGGCCCAAGGATGCGAACAACTGTGGCTAGAAGAAGCCATTGACTTTCCGTACCCTATGGAACACACCTGGGACAGCATTTTCCTGGACTTTGCAAGTAAATGGAGACGCGTGATTATACAGTGCTACCAGTGGCTGCGGGTTTAGGATCAAATCTTTAGAACTGTGTAAACCAGTGGCCACTAAGGCAAAACTGCAGAAAAACCCCTCTGTGACATTTCCCTTCAAAGCTGTGTGGTCTAGGTTTTTTTTTTCTTAAAGATTATGGAATTCTTCATTTTGGAGAAAAGTCTGGTCTGGATATCAACACAACAAACCTTTTCAATGTGCCAGTAGTAAAAAAAAAAACAACATGAAAAATTCAGTTCAAGTGAAAGAATTCTCTCTTAAAAAAAAAAGAAAAAAATAATCAAAACCCAAACCAAAATTTTCCAAACAATGTGTTTTGAACTAGACAAAGCATTACGTTCAAGTCAAAGTAACTACTTTTAAGCATATTTAGGTGTTAAAATTTCACATCAGAACTACAGCTATTTTATTTTGATTTTAACATGTTAAATGTTTCACTAAGAAAATGTGGGTATGAAATAGTTAATCTATTTTTTCTGTCAGAAAAGCAACTTAATGCAATCAAGACAAACTTGCCAGCCCTCATTTCCATATCTGGATGAGAAATGGCTTAACTAAGACTTGTTGCCCAACTCCAGTCTGGACAGATCTTCGTTGTTGATGATAGAAAGGGATTTTTTCATTCCCAGAAGGCTTCATGGTCTTGGACATTGATGGGTGGTGAGAAGGAAACAGTTGCTGGGGTTGGGAGCTCTCTCTCTTTCTTTCCAGCCCCATACCTCTGCCATATGCAGGATGTACAAACAGTGCTGGTGGGACACGGACCTGTTGTGGCTTTGCTGCTCTCTGCCATCTTGTGTTACCTTCAGGGCACTTCTAGCAGCCCTGAAGCAGTCTCTGCTAGGTAAAATACTTATTGCTGCCTAGTTTGGATATAAAAAGATTTTTTTTTTCTCTGTGGGCAAAACTAGAGCCACAAGCAGGTACAAACAGGCTGAACAGACTCTTACGCAAGTCTGCTGGCAGAAGGAGATTTGCAGCTTGCCACATGAAGTCGTTCTCTGGTGCCCTTGGTGCTGGCATCTAGAAAGGCTTTTATGACTTCTGTAAAGGTGGTTGCAGGAAGACCTCTTCTGCTGGTATCTCTGGGCTCCTTTAACCTTTAAGCATTGCAAGGAGCTGTGATGCCAACACATCCATCCTCGAGGGAATTCCCCAACTGGTTGAAGCTGGGCCAAGAAAGTGAGTCAGAACTGCAGCAGACAAGGCTGCTCCTAACTCCTGCCTGCATTCGGCGCTGCAAGCAGTGTGCCAGCCAGCGAGGAGAAGCTTAATAGATGTGGCGAGGCATTAGGGATGTTTCAGACTCCCTCTCTGCAGGGGAAGTGACAGCTATGGAAACAGGCTGTTTTTAGCAATGGGACAGAGAATCCTGACTTGAAATTTTTTCTGGGGAAGGCAAGCAGGCAAGATCTGTGTCTGTTTACTGAATTTGCTTGAAAATGGGTTGCAAGGGAAATGAAGCTTTTTGTGAAACTGTATCAAGTAGCTTTACCAAGAAATGGGAGAAATGGCTTAAATGTTAAAAATCCTGTTTTAACTTAAATGAAAAAATAGATTTTTTTTTTTTTTTAGAAACAGAGCTCATGTCAAAATTGACTAAGTTGAAAAAATAAAAATAATTTAAAATGAATGAAACATGTTTTAGTCTGATGCAAACTGGATTATTCTAAGGAGTTTTCTTGTTGGTTTTTTTGATTGAAAGGAATAATTTTCTTAGGGTTGAACCAGATCTCCCTTTCTTTCTTCTCTCACTTACTTTTGTGGATTGACCACTGAAATTAAATGTTATTCACCCAGCTTTCCAAAAGGATCATGAGGCTCTCCCTGCTCTGGAAATGCAATAAATGATGTCTCTACAGATTTTTTTTTTGTCTTGAGCTCTATAGCACTATTAATCTTATTCCTGCTGTGCCTAAGAATAGACCAGGGTCCAACTCACAGCCTGATGACAGGACTGTAATACATGGGTATTGAACTACACCTTGTCACCAGTAAAGAACAGCTGTTGACTCTGTGCTTCTTTCCTGAGCAGGGCTTCCTAATCCAGATACTGTCCCATTGCGCTGTCCCATTGGAGGAACCTGCATGTTGCTTACAAGTCAAAAATGTTTCTGATTGACAGCTGTCTGTGATGATGGTGAGGCCAGAAATTGTTAGTGATGAGTAAAAAATTGTGACTTGCAAGCAATTTATTCTAAGGAATATCTAAAAGTCTTGGGTCAGTCATTAGAGACAGCTATTACATTTTTCAGTACCCTTATCAGGAGGGAAATGGTAGGCCACTTGATGACCAAAGAGCTATCAACCTAATTATACTGTGATGAATTCCTTTCAAATCTGTACAACATTTAATGCATTCTTAAATGAAGCCATCCATAATCAGAAGCCTTCCAAAACACACATAGGCATCAGAGTCCAAGAGAAGCTTATTAATTGTTAATGAGGTTCCTTCACTTACTAGACAGATTGGAAGAGGCAAGGAAGCAAAGCTAGAGGCAGAAGCTGGCATCACTGTGTAGATTCATTGAAACTTTGCTGTTTGCCATACCAAATTTCAGCTATGTGGCTTCTTGCTGTCCAAGCCCTGTGACAGAGCCAGTTTTGGCCATTAGGGAAGTTATTTCCGCTTTTCCCATAATTCCAGTAACAGATGAAATGAAAATGGCCGCAACTTGACTGATGTTTCTGGAAATTGTAGAATAAGAGTTTCATCACCACACTGCTAAATTCATGGTCAGATGGACAAAACCAGTGGTGTTATGTAAAGTGTATGTACACATACACATCGTCCATATACATTGTAAGTGTGATGTTTCCAGCAAATATCCAACTTGCTCTGTACGTACATGGGTCTGATGACAGACGTCATAACAGGCAGTATAGTCTATCTGGAAGGGGAAAAGTAAGAACTATAGTGGGTATACATGGGGAAAGCATGTAAAGGGGGACATGTTGTTTCAGAGTAAGACGCTGGAAGTGGGCCTATGGATGCTAGATTTACTGCACCATTTTGGTTTCTGCATATTTTGCTTTTCCCCCAACTATTTCTCCTTTTATTTTTATCAAAACAAATAAACTCTAAACTCCACTCATTCTGACCATTCAAGAGTCAAAATACTCTTTATTATTGTGCAATTTTTAATACATTTTTACATCCTCTGCGTAGTTTTGTGACTGCCATGGCACAGAATTCACAGGAAATGAAGCATAGACCTTGGGAAATTTAGAAATGTCTACTAAAATATATATTTTCTCTCTCTGAAAGTATTATGAGTTTCAGGCTAGATACCTGAACATTTCCCAAAGCAAGAACAAAATGCTGTGTGCCCTGTTTTTGTTCCTGGAATGTCCTTTTGCTGCAGTGAAAACATGCTTGTAGCATAACATTTGAGGAGAGCCCCTGAAATGAGTCATTGAATCTTAAGTATTATTTGCAAATAAACTACTTATTTGTTTATTTATTTTTATTATTTAATTGTTTCTTCTTGCCTGAATGGTGGACGATAATGACCATGTCAGAGTGATGCAACACTAACTCCAGGCACCAGCCCTGGTGGTGTCATGGCTATGTCACAGCAGACAGAACATTGGTGGTGGCCGTGTCTCAGGGAAGTTGTTGGTGACGTGGGTGGCCCAGGACAGCTATAAAAAGGGCTGTGCCTGACCAGGCTGTCAGACGAGTAGGCAGATGAACAAGGGCTGAGAGGAAAGGGTAGGGGAGGGATGGGAAGGGGCTGCCCATGGCCGTGGAGGGTGGCTGCTCCTCCTTTGTTGCTTCTCCTATTACAGCTGGACTCCCGGATAGGGCCACGACCAGACCATGGCACATTCCTGTCCTCTCCCTCCTCCAACACTCAGCCAGAGAGCTGTCAGCATGCTACAGGACAGATATCATAGCCCCAGCCCATACCCCGTTACAGTCTTAGAGGGAGCTGGGAGCTCCCTACAGCCATAGCAAAGCCATGCACCCTCTTTCCCCAGGTAGCCCAGGGCTGGGCTGCACAGGAGCTCCTGGCACCAGCCCTAGCGTCCAGGTCCCAGCAGGGAAGACACTGGTGGTGGCCCACATTGCAGTGGGGTTGGTGACATGGTTGGGCCAGGACGGGTGTCTCCTGTCTGTCAGGGAGACATGGGTTGGACAGCCTTGATGTGAGGCTGGGAGAGTCCCAGGCAGGGAGGCAGGGGATGCCCCATGGCAATGTGGGGTGGCTGCTCTGTTCTTCGGTGCTCCTGTCTTTGACAGCCACATCCCCAGACAGGGACATGACCAGATCTTGACACGCACCTGTTCTCTCCTTCCTCTACCACTCAGCTGGAGAGCGTTGCAACTTTCTACAAGGACATTGACTTAAAGATAAGGAAACACGCATAGCCCTAGTCTGTACCCTGTGATGGCCCTACAGGCAGCTGCAAGTTCCCTGTAGCTGTGGACAAAGGGAGCTCTGCACCACTCACCATTTCTGTACCCCATCATGGTCCTACAGGCAGCTGGAAGCTCTCCGTAGCCATGGATAAAGGGAGCTCCACAGCACCCACCATCTCTGTGTGAAACTTATCTCAAAACAAAGTTGGATATTAATGTTTTTTTGCTGGTGAAAGGGCTGGAAGGCATGTCCTATTAGGAGCAGCTAAGGACTTTGGGTTTGTCTAGTTTGGAGGAAAGGAGGCTGAGGGGCAACTTCATTGGTCTCTACAGCTTCCTGAGGAGGGGAAGTGGAGAGGGAGGTGCTGATCTCTTCTCCCTGGGATCCAGTGATAAGATGCATGGGAATGGTTCCAAACTGTGCCAGGGAGGTTTAGACTTGGCATTAGGAAGCATTTCTTTACTGAGAGAGTGGTCAAACACTGCAACAGGCTTCCTAGAGAGGTGGTCGATGCCCAAAGCCTGTCAGTGTTGAAGAGGCATTTGGAAAATGCTCTTAATAACATGCTTTAACTTTTGGTCAGCCCTGACGTGGTCAGGCAGTTGGACTAGATGATCATTGTAGGTCCCTTCCAGCTGAGCCATTTTATTCTATTTCTGTTCTAAAATAAACTGGAAAACATAGGACATTGTCTCTTATGCTCCAAAAAAGAGAAATTAAATTAAGTTGTACTAGTGTGTGTAAGCATGTGTATGGGGGTCAGCCTTGCTCAAATATATTTTTGATTCAGATAAGATTAAAGATCTAAGCCTAATTGGAATGTGACCCATTAAAAACTGCAAAAGCTACTCACCTTGTTTTTCTTTGCTTCCCTTATGCCCTCTATAAACTTAGTTATGTGTGCTCTTTGGAAGCCTGCTTTAGTATTTAAAAAATCCTATTAAAATAAACAGCTTCTAATAAAAGGCTTTTATATTTAAAAGGCCCGTCTGCTTTTATGGTTTCTATAACATCTAGCTTGGCAGATTTAACTCCATCTGTGTTCAAGTCTTGAGGTGCTATTGAAATGAGCATATTCATAGTATTTTTCTGTGCATATTTACATTATCATCTTGAATTGTTACAGAAGTGGTATTAATGATGACTTCTGACAAAATACTTAGATTGCCCTTTGTTATGTATATGTAATCAAAGCACTACTGAAAGCTCAGTGTTTGGAGAGGATTTAAGTTATTTCAGCCTTATCTAAAACATCCACAAATAGAACACTGTAGATGAGGAATTCACTATAAAATGAACAAAACCCCAGCTCAAAAGTGCATGCACACTATTCATAGCTGACCATGTCGTATTGACATTGTAGTTGTTCGTTGGCTGACACTGTGCTGTACGTTATATTGCACCGATTACACTTTGAGAGGTTCCTGATCGTTTTACAGCATTAGTGAGATCAGATCTTGTGGAATGACAATAGCCAATTACATATACACAAGGCCTTGTAGGTACACTCCAGCAAAGCTAAAGTCGCAATCTATCTTTACCAGTGGTGACTTTATGGCACACGCTCGCCTACTTAGCCCAGTTCACATTGATCTGCAGAGCTCTTTCACTGCACAGCTCTGCCAGCAGCCCAATTAAGAGCAGGATTTAATATGAGAGAAACTTTATGAATCAGAACTTATTTAAAATTATTCTGCTTTAATTTTCAACTTCCTTTTTTGGGTAAGAGAATCATTTGGAAGCTTTTCCAACAGCAAGAAACATAATTCTGCAAATGATTTTCTATCCATTGATAAAAATGCTTTTCATAAGATCCAGCAATGTGCTGCTTTTGGAAGCGTAGCTTGAAACAATGAATCACTGCCTTTTTAAAGACATAAGAGGAGTTAAAAGTAGATGTTCTTAACATTAAAATACTTATTGCAGTCATAAGGAATGTCAGAGTAAGTGCTCTAATTGGGAGAAATTATGCCTTGAGCTTTAGGGTTTTTGTGCATGCAAAAAGTCAAGGATAGTATATTATTTTGTGCAACTGTCTCTGACACTCGGCTCTAGGGAACAAATGGACTAAAGTAATCCCTAGCGTAACTTTGCTCCCTCCCTGAGGCATAAATTCACTGCAGTGTTTTTGTTCCTTACTGTTAGCAGATATTTTTAAAAAGAGGGGAGATTTCCACAACCAAGGAACTCTTCTACTATTATTTTTGAGCTGTACAAGACAGGCAGGTTCTACTATGGGAGAAGCAAGAAACTTAACACACGTGATCTGGATGAAGCCTTAACTTCACAGAGCCTGAGGCAAGGCAAGCAACCAGGCAGGGAAAGGCATAAGTTTAATTTTTGTTAAAGCAGCAGCATTTTTTTACATGTGTTTTCCCAAGGTTCTACTTTTTTCTCAGTAAGAAATAGATTCTCTGCCCTTCTTGTACAGATGGGAGCTTATTAGTAGTGTTTATCCTACTTAATAGCAGCTATGTTCCAACCTGTGGGTTGTACAGGGCTCCTTCAGCCCAACAGCAATAGAAACTGAAGCTTTATACCACTGCCTGAGCACTTAATTCTGCCCCCCTAAAATGCAAAATAACTGAGATGGCTGGAAAAAGAAAGGATGTTTGGGACATGGGGAAAGGAAGATTTAGGGAAGATATATCTGCAGCCAGAAGAGGAAGACCAAAGTGTGCAAAATGGAAGGGGTTTAGGAACCAAGTTGAATGACAAAGCATCTCTGGGGAAATAAAGTTTGTGAATCCTTGAAAAAATAGGAATGTCAATTAAAGTTAGGGAGAAATTAATTGAATGAGTGTGTGAGGAAGAGACAGATCAAGATTTACTTGAGTACCTGAAGCACAGCCCAGATCAATTGCTTGCTGCTGTCAGCATCATCAGTGCAACGTAGGAAAGATTGAATGCGTGCTATAAAATGCACCGTTTAACAAAGTTCAAGCTATTAAGTAATTAGAATATAATATGTGAACATGCTGAATATGCTTATTTAAATGTAGATGGTTTTTCAGTGTTTATTTTTAGTACAGAAAAATTATCCAGCTTGTTTTGTTGTCCTTGCTGTTTCATATACTGCTGATCTACTGAATGCCTCTAAGCCAGCATTCAGAGGTAGCTGCTTTTTTATCAATGGCATCCAGGGACTCTTCTTGAAAGGTGCAAAGTGCATGAGCTGCAAAGGAAACAAATGCAAGGTGGGTAATAAATATTTTTTGCTCCAATGGGCTGAGGGAATAGCAACATTACATTTCCACTTATAGAGAGATCACTAATAGGGCCATCTGTCAGTGATGTTAAGGGACAAAGCCTGAATGCCTAATCAACTAATATTACTCACTCAGTGGGAAAGATTAGCCACAGGAGTAAATGGTTTTATTTGTAAGATGGGGAAATAGTTCATTCAAACGAGAAAAAATGGAATTTATGCTAGTTGTGTGCTGGCACTTAGCAGAGCAAGCTCTCCTGGGTCTGCCACTGGCAAATCAGATGGCTTTAGGTAGATCATTTCACCTTGCTATGTGAAATTATGGCAAAGCACTTCTCACCCACAGATATCAAAGCAATAACTACTGTAAATTCCCAAATGAAGACCACAAGTTTGCTCCCAATTATGACTTCCAAAACAATAATGAAAAGTGAAGCATAGTTTGTCTGCAGGGTCTTTCCGATGTTAACACGTGCTGATCCAGTAGCTGGCAGCATTAGGCAGAACTTTGCTCCTGATATGGTTCGTCCTACTGATTTTGTTAATCCCAACACTTTGAAATCACAGTTTACCAGCATCCAGTCATCCTAGAAGGGAAGCAAAGAAAATGCTCATCTGCCTGAAAAAAGCTGTAGAGATACACCTGGTGTCCAGTAATACAAACAAATAAATCTTGGTGCAGATTTTGGGGGGGGTCATATTTAAAACCGTATAGTGAGGTGCCAAATTTAGTTCTAAGGCCTTTATTTGAAGGTATTTGATGTTATTAGTCTTTTGTGACTGCAAGCTATTCCCTAAGTTCCAGATTCGGAAAAGTAAATGAGAACCACTTTGTCAACAACACTTCCGGAAGCCTTTAAGGTCTCTTAATCTCGCTTACGAAAGAGGTGATATGTACTTGGCTGAAGGTTAGTATCAGAAATGTGAAAATACTATTCCAACAAGAACCATAGCGTAATAACTAAAAGCCATGTCAAGATTTCACCTCAGTCTAAGCTGGATGCTCTAACAAATGAACATCTTGACAAAGGAAGAGTATACCAGGTGATATGGAGTAAACCTCAGATAGGGGAGCAGGCACTGAAGTTCCTACTCTGTTACAGACTTTCTGTGTGACTGGGAATAGCAACACCTCTGTCTATGTCTCTTCTAGATAATTAACCAGCGACAGGGAATATCTCCGAGCACTGGAACTCGATCTTCTCTACTGTTAAATTTTTAGCAAAGTGCTTGGCATGGTTTTGCCTGGACAAAATACAGTCTCTCAAACATTTTCCAGACACTGTCTGGAAGTCAGCAAAGGCCAAGGACCATTCCTAGAACAAATTAGGTTGGAAGGCAATTCTGGAAATCACCTAGTCTAACCCCATGCTTGAAACAGGTCCAGTGAGAGCAAGGTGCTCAGGGCCTGTGCCCAGTCAAGATCTGAACATCTCCAAGGATGGGGTTTTCACAGCCTCTCTGGGCTCCTCTTCAAGTATTTAATTGCTCTCAGGGTAGAACAGTTTTTCATAGGTAATTTACATTTCCTGTCAATTGCTAGCTTTCCTCTAATTGTATGAACTCCCCAAAGGCAGTTTGGATGTGTTCCCCTGTTATGGAGGCTAAAGGAGTGTAACAGTATGGATGTCGGCAGACTTTGCCACTTGGCCTCAGGGCCAGAGAACAGGTTAACAAAGATGTAACTTCCAACACTTGGTTCCCATCAGTAATTCGAAAGTAATAGCACTTAATTGGAGGGCTCAGATTCCATCATTGCTGCTGAATGGGTGTGTACCGCAAGGGACAACTCCCTGTGCATGGGTATGTGGAACACATACTGAAAAGTGAGTAACTCACTTTGCAGGATGAAGAACTGACAATCCATTGATCTGTCTTTGTATCTTTTAAAATTGCTTTTTTTAAAACCAACATGGCCAGAAACAATAACTCCTGTTAAACACTTAATAAAGTGCAGTTTGAGCCAAGCAACTGCAGTCAGACAAGCAACTAAACAAACAATCTGTGGCCCTTTAGAATATTTTTGGGCCCTTCAGGTAAGTTAGATCTGTGTGGGAGTACTTAAAAACATTCAGAAAGATGACGAGCTTTATTGGCAGATGAAGCCTGCCTTTTCCACTGTGTTCCTCTGCAGTGCTATCAGGAATACATAGGCCATGGACAGGGGAGGACGGAAGGACATGCAGTGTAGGACCAACTCTTACGTAAAGACCAGCACAAAATCTACATACAAATTCAGTGGTGCATTGGGCCTAATGTGCAAGAGTAATCACATCTGGAGGGAACAGATATTTTGAGCTGAGAATTGTCATTTTCTCATATTGCCACCAATATTCTGCACATATAACCTAGAATATTACTGATACAAAAGTTTGAGTCTCGCAAGCGAAAACAGCTGATGCAGTGGGTGAGGACGCTGGGGATACCGGTGGAAGATAGCGATTGTTTCAGGCAGCATTAAAAGGACAGATTATTTTTTAGAATAGAAATTTACTGACAGACCTTACACTATGCCACACAGCTGAGCACGCATCTCACTCCAGTGAGCACTGAATACACAATAAATAAATATGCCATTATAAGACGCCTGCCACATACTTCAAGAAAGCAATGTAAAAGAAGCTTAGAAGTGAGATGCATATGAAACAGTTTGAGGAAATGTATTTCACCCTGCAGTCTCTTTGAGCTAGGGGACCCACCTTGTCCTTTACAGGTTCTCAGATGATGGGTGGTAACTCATTATCCTTGATCAGTTCTGATGCATCACCTATAGCCTAGGTTGGAGGTACCTATGGTGCCTTGTAGGATTTCATGCTTGGTGTCTCAGCTGCTTTGGCCACTGCTGTCAGCCGGACAGTTTTTGAGCAGAAATGCTCTAATTATATGAAGTATATTGAATAGAAGACAGCTGTGGCGCTTGCATTATATAAATCCTGCTACATAGAGAGAAAACTTTAGGTAGGAAAACAGATGGAGAAAAGCCAGGTAAAAAATAATGTTTGCTGTTCTTCTGTAAATACTATTTCTTAATAAAAGATGACATTCTGCAATGATTCTGCAGAGCAAATTCTTTGGCAGTTGAGGATGACAAGAGACCAATTATATGCTCCACAGCACTAAGAAAGAGATCTCTTCCCTCTCCATTTTGATTAAAATTAAAGACTTTTCTTTGCTTCTGTTTTTGTAAACACATATATATATGGGGTACACTTTATAAAAATGGTATACAAAAAGCTAGGACTTTCCCAGGGATCATTATTTCCTCCTGAAATTTGTTAAGGACTATGTGGAGACTGTTGTTTCCCTGTGGTAGACATTGCCTGAGCTGTAAATAAGCTCTGTAGCTGTGGCCCTACCAATAGTCTGCAGGTGTTCCCCTTCGGTCTTGTACAGGGAATGCCTTTTTGCTGTGTCCTCCCCCTCTTTAGGACTCAAAGCCCAAGACACCATTAACTTGCACTGTCTGACTTTATTTACATCTGTGGGAAGTGGGTGTGAAGAGCAGCTGTGTCACTGCTTCTTGCTGGTCAGCTCTGGACAGGATGCAATCATATCGAATGGGAAAACAGGAATTAAGGGAGCTGTGTCAGAGGCAGAAGGAGTCTTATCACACTGTCTCTGCAAAAGGAATTACAAAAACATGCTCTTTTCTTTTTTAAATATGACAAGAATTTCAGCAGATCATCATAATTCTATTGCATCGTGTCTGAAAGGAAAATCCAGTGTTTGATTCATAATCACTTTCAGTCACATCGAAAACTCAAAGTTAGGAGATTTTTCTGAGAAACCAAGATTGAAGACTTTAAAAGGAAAAGATCAGAGGGAGTTGTGCACCAAGCTCCTTTCTCTAAATAGCATCAGGTTAGCAAAAATGTTCCATAGTAGCACTGAGAAACCTCGGGAAAAGATCAGCACCCATTTGTGCGGCACATAGAAACAAAATAGCCCCCAGGACATACAGACCTGGGGCAGTGTTAATGATCAGTGTCCTGGTTTCGGCTGGGATAGAGTTAATTTTCTTCCTAGTAGCTGCTATAGTGCTGTGCTTTGGATTTTAGTATGAGAATAATATTGATAACACGCTGATGTTTTGGCTGTTGCTAAGCGGTGTTTACATTGGTCAAGGACTTTTTTCAGCTCCCCATGCTCTGCCAGGTGCCCAAGAAATGGGAGGGGGCACAGCCAGGATAGTTGATCCAAACTGACCAAAGGGCTATTCCATACCATATGATGTCATGCCCAGTATATAAACTGGGGGTGTTGGCCGGGGGGTAGCGATCGCTGCTCAGGGACTGGCTGGGCGTCAGTCGGCGGGTGGTGAGCGGTTGTATCTTATTTATTTATTTATTTATTTATTTATTCTTTTTTCCCTCCCTTGGGTTTTGTTCCTCTCTCTCTCTTGTTGTTTTCCTTCTCATTACAATTCATTATTATTATTACTATTATTATGTTCCAATTATTAAATTGTTCTTATCTCAACTCATGAGTTTTCTTATTTTTGCTCTTCCGATTCTCTCCCCCACCCCACCAGAGGGGAGTGAGCGAGCGGCTGCGTGGTGCTTAGCTGCCGGCTGGGGCTAAACCATGACAATCAGGCAATGATTTGTCCTGAGTGGCAGGTAAAATGGTGCATTTCAGTATGATTTAATATGTGATGCTACCTCGCTGATAAAAGGATCAAGGCTCTGCCATAGGAGGTATTATGCAGTTATGTAGGAAATTGGGGTTTACGTATAATCTACATCCAAAGAACATTTGTTGAAAGAATTCAGCAAAAGCATGGCATGGGTATTAAACTGCACAGTTACTACTCCAACGTCATGTTTCTGCAGTAAGTTAGGCAAAGAAAAGGGGGCAGAAGCTGGAAATGATGGACTTCAGTTGTCTTCAAGGTGAGGATGATCAGAAGGTGTCTGTAGGTGGAAGAGCATGTATATGCGCTGAGACTGGGAGAGTGGATAGGAAAGGAACTGGATTTTGGAGGAGGAAAGCAGTTGAGGGAGCCTGTGCTTGACAGCAGAAAGTGTGTGTGTCAGTCAGTGCTGGTCTGAAGGACATGGAGTGGATCTTGGGTGTTAGCAAGGAAACAAACTCACAAAATGCTCTGCAAGGAGCAATCGAGTACCGGGAGCTTAATCTCCTTCTCTGTGTTTGGGGGCTTTTTCTGTTTGTTTGCTTTTTTATTTTTATGATATATCAGCATTCAAATCTTAAATGTATAGGATTGCAAAGTTATAGCTTGGTCCCAAAGGAAATAGCAAGCAGTGACTGCTCTATGGGCTGTAAGTGTATCAGCAAGCAGGAAAACATGGCTCAAATAGCTTTTTTAATGATGGCAGAGTCCCTTTAGACAACTTACAGACTTTCACCCAAAGTAATTGCACACAGTTAGCTTCTAACACATTGAAGTCTGTTTTAAATCGGACCATCTTTCTGTATTGCCTTTTTGTTTCAAACTGATCCACAGCTACTTCATTACTTGTGTATTTTGTTCTGACTGTTTAATATCTAGCAACCTGGTGATTTAAAATTGCAAAAGCCCTTTTTGGACTAGACTTTTTCAGTCAGGAAAAACTGTGGAATAATGTAAAGTACATTTGAGAAAGATGCTTCTTCCAGGATGGAAGGACCTTTAAGATGCTGGGATCTTCTGGCGCACAGAATTATAAATGTGGGCTGAACACAGGATACAGAAATTAGGAAATTTTATAAGTCTTCTAAAAAGGAGAATAGTTTTAGAGTTTTTAAAGATTTTTAAATGGTTTAAATTCAGTGAGGCTTGTTCAACTTTGCTGTTTCTGGATGCTTCTTCTCAGTGCCCTTGTACTATCTTTTGTCTGACCCAGTCTTATCCCAAATCAACAAACCATCCCTAATTACGTTTTTTTCCCCAATGGCCCCAGTTTACTACATCCATACCCAAGTCTGGTATTCCCAATACTGTTACTTACTGATACTGTACAGACTGATGTCTGGTATTACTGACAGCTTCCCTAGACACTGTGGCCTTGCAAGACTCTACTCACCAAAAAGTCTCCTTCAATTACCTGTGAATTTTGGCCATTTCTCACATACCTTTCCCTTGGACGGTAAATAGAAGGTATGCGACATGGCAATCCAGCCATCCCTTGCTGTGCTATTTGTGACTTTTGCCAGCTTTGTATATTGCTTGTCTCATCCAGCAATTTCCAACGTCACATCCAGCAGCTTTCCACATCCTATCCAGACAACTTAACCTCAGCCTGGAGCTTAAGGAATGATCCAGTCGTTTTCTCGCAAGGCCCTAACAAGGACCTGTAGCTGTAGAAAAGCTGCGAGAAGACTGCAGTACCAGTCTGACATTTCCATTGTGAAGGGCTTTCTCCTTTCTTGGTAAATCTGTTGTGCAGGGATAGAGAGGGTATCTGCTTGCTCCTGACAGTCAAGGTCTGACCTCATTTCTTCATTATCTTGAAAGCTTGAGGTTGGTATTAGTGTGTTTTGCTTAGTTAATACTGTGTAAATCAAATAAATTGAAGCATATGATTTCTTTCTCTTTTGAATTTCTTCATTTCTGGAAGCGTAATTGAAACTCTTGTGGGTGCATCTGATCTCCCACGTGTTGTGCGGAGTGATTAAATGTGTGGTTTGAGTAAGCACTAATGGAAATGTCTTGCCAAAATATCCCACGCCTGGCTGGGAGGGAAGACCTCAAATGCTGCCTCTCACAGGGTAGGGCAGATTCTCCACTGCATGGAAATAATTCAGAAGAGTTATATTTGAAAAGTTATATTCAGAAGATGCAAACGGTTGTGGTTCTCATCTGTTCGAGAGCACTTGTCAGGGGTGGAAATTAGGAGATATCACAACAGAGCACTGGGAAGACTTCCAGGCAGGTGGAAGAAGTGGAGATAACAAAGAAAACCGGTCTAGTAAAAAGAATAATTCATATCCTTTAAATAAACTAGACCAAGACAAAATGTAATAACTATGAGTCACACTAGCATCTAGTCATTTTTGGCTACAGGGATCCTCATCTCTGCTAGACCACAGGGCCTCTGCCTAAAAGGGTGCAATAGTCTCCAGGCAGGTTTATCTCCCTGCCAGATGGTCTGGCGTTCAAACATACGTGACATGCAGGCAGGCACCATGGCTTTTCAAATCCTGTTCACCACCACAAACGTCTGCACAGCGCTGCTTTTGCAGTATGTTTAATGCTTGCTCTTTAAATTAAACTAAATGTAATTAGTTTAAAAATAAACTAGTTTAAATTAAAACATGAATGTCATCATTGAAACCATATCTCTGCTTCTTTTTTTTTCCTTTAGAGCTCATGGAAGTTGTATGAAATGTAGTTTTAGAGAGACACCTGCTGTACTCTGACTTCCTTGGGTGTACTTTCTATCTTGATTCAACCCTCTAAATTTTTCTCCCTCTACTTCCTTATTGAATTCTGTATCTATTAATTTCATAGAGAGAAATTCCTCAGCTTGTTTCAATGCAGAGTTACTGCTCATTAAGAACAGATGCAAACAATGGACTTCTAAGATATAGACTTTCAGCTACTTCAGGTAGATTTCAGGTAGACTTCAGGCAGGAAAGGAAGAGAAAATGTATCTGTGAAGGCAAGAGAAGATGAGGAGCAGCTCTTAAAATCTGCCAATGATTCCAAAGAGCTTTTGTTTTCTACTCCTGCCATGGAAAGAGTAGGGAAAGGGACAAACCATTTACAAGCTGTCGTGGTTTAGCCCCAGCCGGGAGCTAAGCACCACGCAGCCGCTCGCTCACTCCCCCCTGGTGGGATGGGGGAGAGAATCGGAAGAGCAAAAGTAAGAAAACTCGAGGGGTGAGATAAAAACGGTTTAATAGGTAAAGCAAAAGCCGCGCACGCAAGCAAAGCAAAACAAGGAATTAATTCACTCCTTCCCATGGGCAGGCAGGTGTTCAGCCATCTCCAGGAAAGCAGGGCTCCATCACGCGTAACGGTTACTTGGGAAGACAAACGCCATCACTCCAAATGTCCCCCTCTTCCTTCTTCTTCCCCAGCTTTATATACTGAGCATGACACCATGTGGTATGAGATAGCCCTTTGGTCAGTTTGGATCAACTATCCTGGCTGTGTCCCCTCCCAGCTTCTTCTGCACCCGGCAGAGCATGGGAAGCTGAAAAGTCCTTAACTAGTGCAGCAACAACTAAAACATCTCTGTATTATCAACACTGTTTTCAGCACAAATCCAAAACATAGCTCCATACCAGCCACTATAAAGAAAATTAACTCTATCTCAGCTGAAACCAGGACAGTATCCACCCCTTATTCCATACCATTTATGTCATGCTCAGGTCTCACACTATCCAATACATTCTCATTACCCACCATCACCCTTCCCATCCTTTGATATAATACACACATATCATTCCCTTAGTCTATGGACCACCCCTACAAAATATTTGTAAAATGTCCATAAATGTCCACAAAATGTCCACTGAGTTCATTTAGTCCATGACTTTGGGCTTCATCTCTTATGGTTGTTACTCAGGACAGGAGAGGTGGTGTGTTGCTTGGAGTTATTGGGCACCAAAGCCAGCTCAGGTCAGGTCACTGCTGCACTTGCACTGCTTCTTGTAAGGCTTCTCCTCCATTTGTTCAGGTGGTTCCGGCTGTAGTAATTCCTATAACATGCAACTCAAATCATGGGTTACAACAATTTAAAGGTATATCCATTACAATGTCCACCCCTGGTCCTTTTGGGCCAGGTTATAGGGTTTAATATTGCAATAAACTCCTCCCCTTGCTCCTAGCCTGGCTAGCAACAAGGGGTTCCTGCTATAGTAATTCTCACAACATGCAACTCAAATCACGGGATACAACAATTTAAAGGTATTTCCATTACAATCTCCACCCCTGGTCCCTTTGGACCAGACCATCAAGTTTAACATTGCAATGAACTCCTCCCCTTGCCCCTGCTCCAGCTTGGACTTATCCACAGATTATAGTACCTTCAGAAGTAAACTTGCTCCAACATGGCCTCATGCACAGCCACTGATGCTTCAAGGTGTACCTGCTGCAGCATGGCCTTCATCCACAGCCACTGATGCTTCCAGGTGTACCTGCTGCAGCATGGACTTCATCCACAGCCACAGATGCTTCAAGGTGCACCTTATCCAGCATGGACTTATCCTTGGGCCACAATCCCTTCAGAGGAGAGGTATACCTGCTGTGGCACAGACATAACCATGGCCACAGATGTTTCAAGATATACCTGCTCTGGCATGGGCTTATCCATGGGCACAGACGCTTTGGGGTGTCCTGCTCCCACGTGGATTCATCCGCAGGTCACAGTCCCTTCGACTCGAGTTCACACTGGAGTTCCAGCCTGTCCAGTACAGCAGCACAGAAACAGCAGCGATGCCCTGGCCATCTGCCAGCCCAGGCGCATCGCCATTGCTGTTATCAAAATGTTCCCAGGCACAGCACAGTAAGATCCTCAGCAGTACAGCAGCATGGCAAGCAGTGAAAGCAAAAAGCAGCCACTAACGAGCCCTAGACTCTAACATACAGTAAGGCAAGCAAGCCTATGGCAAGCACAGAAGCCTGCTGATTAATAGCTAAACAGCAATAACAGCTATAAATTCTATATCTGGCACATTCCATTCAAATCTGTCATTATCTCAAACCCTTCGAGCCCGACGTTGGGCGCCAAAAAGGACTGTCGTGGTTTAGCCCCAGCCAGCAACTAAGCACCACACAGCCGCTCGCTCACTCCCCCCTGGTGGGATGGGGGAGAGAATAAGAAGAGCAAAAGTAAGAAAACGCGAGGGGTGAGATAAAAACGGTTTAATAGGTAAAGCAAAAGCCGCGCACGCAAGCAAAGCAAAGCAAGGCATTCATTCACTCCTTCCCATGGGCAGGCAGGTGTTCAGCCATCTCCAGGAAAGCAGGGCTCCATCACGGGTAACGGTTACTTGGGAAGACAAACGCCATCACTCCGAATGTCCCCCCCTTCCTTCTTCTTCCCCAGCTTTATATACTGAGCATGATGTCATATGGTATGGAATAGCCCTTTGGTCAGTTTGGATCAACTATCCTGGCTGTGTCCCCTCCCAGCTTCTTCTGCACCTGGTAGAGCATGGGAAGCTGAAAAGTCCTTGACCAGTGCAGCAACAACTAAAACATCTCTGTATTATCAATGCTGTTTTCAGCACAAATCCAAAACATAGCCCCATACCAGCCACTATAAAGAAAATTAACTCTATCTCAGCTGAAACCAAGACACAAGCATAGAAAAACAGAGAATTAGTTAGACATGGATAGTTACTAAAGTGACTATTTTCAATTTTTAAATGGAAAACCAAAATATTTTCTTCTGTCTAGTGTAGGAAAAAAAATTAAATGTAAGTGGGGATATTGCCAAGAGGTTTATTGCATATTAACAAATGTTATTTTTGGATCACTATGCAACTAGGCAAAACCCAATTATTCAATATAGCATCTCAGTAGACAAGTGGGGTTTTTTTAATATTTTGATGGCAATAATCTGCCTGGTGCTGGGTGTCAGTTCTTCTGATGATCAAATCGATGGATAAATTATTAAGCAGTAGTGATGGACAATCTTTCAGGGGTAATTACTTTAACAGTACTAAAAATGAGTGTACAAAGTGCACATACTGACACCTTTGTAATGGCAACTGCTGCTTTTGGGTACTGTCTCAGCAGCTATGCCGTGCTGTACCAGCACAATTGCTAAAATAATAGCACTCTAACAGCCATGGAGGACAATAAGAAAACCTGAATGAAATGAATTTAGATGTTCTTGTCTATTTTCATATGGCAAGCATCTCCTTCAGGAAAACACTATCACTCTTGGGGATCTGTCATTATCCTTGAAAGAGTCCAAGTCCTTTATCTTTCAAAGAGTCCAAGTGGGACTGGAGATTGAGCCCAGGAAATATTATCCATGAATACCAGACCACGGAGCTGTTGCAGCATAGGAAAACAGATAATACCATCCTGCTCCGCTTGCCTGTTTAAAGGGTGTGAGCATCTGGGCCCACATTTCTGTCCAGAAGCTCTGTCTTGCATGTATATGTCTCTAGAGTGTGCTGCTTGCCATCAGTGGAGCATGTCCCAGGACTATGTTAAGCAATGTGTTTTGAGACAGTACCTGTGATCAGTGTCATCTCTTCCCTGAGGGAGGATTTGTGCAGCGAGTTCTTGATTTGTGCAGTGATTTCTTGATTTGGGGGTATTTTATCTTTTTCCCAACTGGTAACTCTTTTGCTGAGAAGGTGTGTATTCATTGCTGGGGAGACATCTTCCTCTCACTTTATGTTTTTGGGGGTTCTTCATGTCATCAGTTCTCTGCCAATGCAAATGCTTTGATCTGTAGTCCTTTTGTGACCTCACCTGTTTTCTACCTGTGGCCCACAATTTTATTTTCTGAGGATGTAATACTTGTGTGACTAGGTCCTTTAAGATGGTTTATAGGGAGCCTGAGAGATGTTTGACAGCAAGCAGCAGGTCAGAGAGGCAGGTCAGTGACCAGCAGGTCACTGGTCTCTTTGGACCTTGGTTGCTATAAAACCTGCTAAAACTTACTATGCTTACAGGAGGATGTTGTGGTGATAATCACTTTGCACTTGGAAGGAGTCTTGTGATAGCTCAGACTCTTTTGAGCCCACACAGAGTTATGCTGCCCTTTCTCCCACAAAGATGACTTTTATTTGTCCCAAAAGAATGGGATCCATCAACTTCAGTTACCATCCAAAGCTTCCTGGTGGTGTCAGGTAACATGTTTTCTTTCAGTTAACAGAGTGAAGGTGGCCATTTACCTTGATGAAGCTGACAAGCAGCAAGTTGTTAACCTGCAGAAACTCCACTTCTGTCACTCATATGTCAGAAATGATAGAGTTACTGGGCACAGACCTCCAAGCACTTTGAAGCTGAGGGATTGGCTGAGCCCAAATGCTGTATCATGTTAGCTGTCCTTGCTAGTGTGAGCAGGTTTGCAGCTTTATGTGTTTCTGTACCGATGTATTCTCTTTCCTCCTAGAGATTGGGTCAAACCTTTGAATACCACCTTATTAACACCTGATTATGGTTTAACTGCATCCATATTTAGTAAGGCATTGACAAAGCCTATGCTGGCATTAGGAAAAATGAAGCATAATAAGAAATAGAAGACATATAGCAGCTACCTCAGTCATCCCTAAAAGCTAGAAAAGAAAAAAAACCCATGCTTTTAAATTCAGGGTTTTTTTCTGGCAGCCCAGAAGAATATAGAAAGAGGAAGAGGCTATATTTCTGCTCTAAAACTATTTATGTATTCATGGATCCTTAGTATTCCCAGTCCCTGCATCCAGGAGAAGGGCCCAGAAGCATCCTGAGATGCTGGGAGAATCCTCCATTCACACCAACCTCATTTCCCCCTTGCTTTCCACAAACAGAAGCCCTGGGGGTATAAACCAGAAAGGGACTGCAGTTCACTTTGGCCAAGGCCCCATCAGGGCAAAGAGTGGGGGGTTCAAAGCTGTGGGGACCGAGGGTACTTGCCCTGCGACCTCTCCATTGTTAGCCGCAGCCATGCTAGAAGCACAAAGGTAGAAGGGAAGGTAGCATCTTCTGCAGGATCAGTTAGTGCTGGAAAGGAGAAGGTAGCTGTTTAGCACACAAGCTCCTCTTCAAATATGCTCAAAAGATTTGCCTGTTTTTTTCTGGTTTGCTTTTGGGAACTTTTCTTTTTAAGCTGTGTGAGTTAGTTTCTACACATCCCTGCTGCTGTCTTTAGAGTGGCTCTCATTTAGCACACAGCCAAGCTGCTGCTGCTGCAGGACCTGTAGGACTTGCTTTGCATTTTCTTCTGTAGGTTTTAAAATAATTTTAACCCACATATTATTGATTTATCTTGTACATTAGGTGGTCCAAGAGCAAGAGGTGCTGAGAAGAAGACAGTTATCCTCTCAAACATGTCTTAATGGAATCTTGCAAGAAAAAAGGGAAATAAGACCTGTTAGATTGTGATTGTTGTCATCACAGGTGGCCCTCATAGCTGGAATAGAGAGAGATTTTATATCTGGTTTGTATACACTTCAAACCCATGGCTGCCTCTATTGCTGAACCCCTCCCGCAAAGTGATGAGGGAATTCTGTGTTTCACTGCAAAAAATGAAGCTATCTTAAACTGCTAGAGGGTGAGTCTGAAAGAGCATCTAGAAGAGGTGAACCTACAATAAGAATGAAATAATGCCATGTTTTCTCTTTTTGTTTTGCATATGAGTCCCTCTGTTAGATCTGCGTGCAATGCCTTTTTTCTTTTGCCAGGAAGACAAAAACTGACCCACACTAGTGTCAGTGAAATAGTTCAACCAAAGTCAAACCTCAGGTTTTCAGTAGCTTCTCTATCCAGCCACTGCTTCTGTTATAATGGCAACACCAGCTGTACTATTCTAACACTTGTCTGTCCAGACAAAAGAACTGGCATGCAAAACTTGCTGAATATTTAGTCACTAATGCTGCTTGTCATGAATATATGTCATCTTGCTCATTCTGTAATATTAAGCATGGAAAATACATGGTAACAGTATGGCCATGCAAGAATTGGAGAAACTGATGCAATCATGGTTTGTGTTCACAATATCCTCAGCTTACACTGATGTTAAGCATGTATGTGAGGTCTTCTCTCAGATTGTATGGATTACTGAGATTTTTTCCCTTCTCAATGACTGGCATGGCCCTTAGAGCTTGTCTACCGAGGAAATCAGTTTCCAGTATGCTTGGGTTTACATCTAACAGTGTGGGCATTCAGTTTTATTTGACATTCATCTGTTATCTTGAAGTGAGTACGCTGTTTAAAGGTCCAGATTTCTGGATAATAAAGATTATCCTCACTATCTTTGACAAATGTCTCAGTGACAGTGAGGAACTCTGTAAGGATCTAACAAAACTGAGTGAATGGTAAAGAATGTGGCAGAGGAGGATAAATGTGCAATAGTTCATCTGGGGAAAATAATGTAAACCATGCCTCCACAATACTTGCAGTCAGCTCAGAAGAGACACCTTGGCATAACTGTTGGCAGGTCTCTGAAATCACTGGCTTAATATGCAGTGACAGCCAATAAGCCAATAGGAAAAGAGGCATCACCAGGAAGGGTACTGAGGAATAGACGACGGATGTCCCTTTGCTGCTATATAAAACTTTGATGCACCCACACTATGAGGACTTTGAGTCTTCACATCTCAAGAAGAATGTCACGGGGTTTTGAAAAAAAAGACAAGAGCAATGAGGAACCAAAATTTAAAAAATCATGAAGGCAGTGGAAAAATTGAATGCAGAACTCTTATTCATGAAAACCTACAATAAGTGACAGCAGAGTATACCTTGAAACTTGTAGGACACCAATTTAGAACAAATTTTTAACAGTGGTGGGGTTTTTTTACAGAGTGAGTTATGAAAAGCAGAAATTTGGTTCCATTAGGGCGAGGATGTCTGTGGTCTGCTCCTGGTAGACAAAAAAAAAAACCCAAACAAAGAGACAAAGTACAAAAGCAGTAAAAAAAAGGCTTTCAGTCACCTCTAGCCAGCTAGTTAAGAGCCATGGGACATGGCCACGTTCTGCCTTTCAGGGTAGAGCATGTTGCGCAGCCAACCAGCAGTTGTTTTGCATAATTAAGCTAATGTATACTAGTAAATCAAACAGTGCTTGGTGATTTCCTGATTTAGCATGGTCCAACTAACAGCTTCCAAAAGATTTTTGGTTATATTTTGGAAGTTAGCAGGGACCATTTTCAATGGGCATTTTGGATACAGCCACCCTAGAGTGGGTGGTAGGAGAGTCTAACAGTGTGGATAAGACCAGATAGCTCCACTTGGCCTCAAGGTGACTCAAAGAACAAATGCTGGCACCATGTAAGTTACTGGAATAGGTATAACCAGAGTATTGAAGCTCTATGGCTCAAATATTACTGCTGACAATAGGCTATGGGTATTATGGACTTAAGAAGAAGCTTCATAATGGGTCTATATCCAAATATACCTACTCCACTGAAGCTGCCATACAATGTGTGTGGCAAGTCAGGGTACAGAGGCTGATGAATCAGCTGTTCATTTCAAGTAATGACATTCATTTTTGAACTCTGCCCTTGGGCAGTTCTGAAGGATTTGGGAACAAATGCTCTTTCTGGCCCAACCCATGTTTGCCAATTGTGTAACCTTAGCTATGCATATTACTTGCATAGCTAATTTTTGCATTGACACCTTGCCAAGCCAACTGTCCCATTTTTCTTGTGTATTTACGCAAGAGGGTAGTTTTGCACAGCTCTGGTTCAGTGAGCTTGTAGAGTAATCAGTTATCAGGCTTATGGATTTCCATTGCACCTGTGCTTCTGGGAAGTGCCCAAAGATTTCTGTGCAGAGTCCTATACAACTGTCTCCAATTCTTTCTGTAGCCATGAACGAACAGCTGCTTCCAAGTCTGTGTGACTTACGAAGCATGACTACACCATTTGTGTGGGATGACAATTTTAGTGAGGAAACCACTTTGATGGGTCAGCAGGGGGAAGGCAAAATTTGAATAAAGCCATAAAAGACTATCTATCTGAGACAAAGGCGTTGTAAGAAATTATGGAAGTGTTTCAACCAAGGAAATAAAAAGATTTTGAGTTTTGAATTTGTCTCCCGATAGTAGTTTGCAAAATGAATGCACATCCAATAATCAAAGTACCATTCAATGTGAAATCTGGCGTACAGGAGATGGGTGCTGACATCCTTTGTTTATCTCCCCTATAAAGACTTATATGAAACAGCTAACAGAGATTATATTGTGCTGGGTGGAACCTATCACAGTTTTCAGATGTGAGGCTAAATTTCAGCCTACCAGAGGGACTAGAGTACCATGTGTACATCAGAAGATGGTGAGTAGTTAATCAGAGCAGAGCTTTCACTTTTAAGTAGCTTTGAAAAGTTGTATGTGTTACTTTTCACTTTTGGATAACACAAGAAATGTCATGAAGGTTTTTAGTCTTAGAGCTGTTCCACACTTAGAACTGCTGCACCAAGTCAGTCCTGAGGACTACTTGGATTGGTTTCCAGTCACTGGCGGGGGCAGCATCAAATGCTGCAGAGTGATGCCAAACTATTTTTCTCCTTCCAGCAGTCAGATGTGGAATAAACTCCACCACTGTCCAACAAACACCAATAAGCTTAAGACCTGAAGAAAAGTAATTCCTTTCCAAAATGTTCACTATCACCACTCAGGAATGATTCAAGATAGTCTTATTGTAAAAATTACCAGGTCTTTTTTGATTTGTGCTAAATTCTTGCCCTCAAGAAATATTCTTGCCTTCAGACATCACCATGATATTTATTCCTGGAAAGAAGCTTTGCAGAAAAGGACCTGGGGGTCCTGGTGGACACCAAGTTGACCATGAGCCAGCAGTGTGCCCTTGCAGCAAAGAAGGCTATCGGTATCCTGGGTTGCATTAGCCAAAGTATTGCGAGCAGGTTGAGGGAGGTGATCCTTCCCCTCTACTCAGCAGTGGCAAGGTCACACCTAGAGTGCTGTGTTCAGTCTTGGGCTCCTCAGTACAAGAAAGACATGGACATAATGGAGAGAGTTCAATGAAGAGCCATGAAGACAATGAAGGGACTGGAGCATCTCTCCTATGAGGAAAGGTCAAGAGAGCTGTGACTGTTTGGCCTGGAGAAGAGAAGGCTCAGGGTATCTTATCAGTATATAGAAATTGCTGAAGGGAGGTTGAAAAGAAGATGGAGCCAGGCTCTTTTTCAGTGGTGAAGTGACAGGGCGAGAGGCAATGGGCACACACTGAAACACAGGAGGTACTCTCTGAACATCAGGAAATACTTTTTTACTGTGAGGGTGACTGAGCACTGGCACAGGCTGTGCAGAGAGGTGGTAGAGTCTCCATCCTTGGAGATATTCAGAACCCATTTGGACACGGTCCTGGGCAACTGTCTCTAGGTGTCCCTGCTGCAGCAGTAGGGTTGGGACCAGATGACCTCTGGAGGTCCCTTCCAACCTCAACCCGTCTATGATTCCGTGATCTTATAGGTAATGTTGTAATCAGTTCTAACAGTGTAGGCAGGGATGCACAAGGATTTGTACCCGAGCTAGAGCATGTTACAGGCACACCTGAACTGACATCTCTTAACTACAGTGTGAACAGATACGACTGTAACATGGGATCCACAGCCCTCCCACTCATTGGGTTTAATACCAACACTCTTGCACTATTGCGTTGCCTTTGTCACTTCCGCATTAACACTGGTTACTAGGGCTACAAAACATTTTACTCTGACCATTAAGAAATGTAAAATTCCTGAAGCTGCATTAGTTTGTCTTCTGTAGTAGACTAAACACAATGGTGAGTTTTCATAGTCATGCTGGCCATCATATCAGTAACATTAATGCTCAAAAATATGAATATAGAAATTATTTCTGAAATCTTTCCCTGTCGTGGGCATGCTATTCCCATGGGGAAGTGTAGTCATGCACATACACATCTGTATTTTCTGACAGTCCAGACGTACCCTCCTGATTTAAAGTCATTGTTCTTTCTAGCATGAGAAATGACATCATTGCTGTAAGTGTGGCGATATATATTTCTGTGAATTTATGATGGTGGCACTGCTGACAAATCCTGAATAAACTTGGAAGGTACCTAAACACATGAAATCAATTCCACATATAAGCAGTTAGGTCTTTTACATGATTAACTTACACAATTTCACAACAAGCTTTCAGGTCAGCCCCTCCTACTGATTTAATTCAATAGATCTCAGGATCAGCAGAGCTGGACTGTGTCCTGGTTATCCCTTTGGGAGCTCTACAAACTGAATTATGCTAGATGCTGCAGACTGATCCTTCTGCAACAGAAGTATCTGCACTGAAAGATTCTCTGCTGATGGAAAGAAGACTGGATCTATGCAGGCTGAAATTTTGGGTTAGGGCACAGGCATGTAACTACAAGCAGTTGTGTTGCCGCATCTTAGTTACTGTTCCTCAGGTGAACCACAGTAAATTGTAAGGTGCACTCTGATCCTCCCTTTTATTACAGCATAAAATGCATTGATGCTAGCTACCATAACACCAACAAGTTTTTTCTCATAACTGCACCAGACTAGCAGGATAGGTGCTTAAAAAGTGCAGCTTGGTTGCTTTGAACCACTAATCCGTACTCTTCCTATGTTAGTGGTTAAAACTTACACCCAACTGAAAATCCAAATTAAAACTGGCAATCAAAGACCAGTCATGTCTGTACACCATCTTGACTGTTTTCTCAAAACAATGGTCTAAAGTGTCATTTTTTGTATTAACTGAAACACACTTTACAGTGAATTTTTACTGTTCTGTGAAGGTAAAACTAAAAAGTACAAAAAAGCTGTACATTTACCCTGTCTGACCTGCTAGTATTCAGCTGGACATTTTTCTACAGTATTTAGTACCTTTTCTTTAGACGATTTTGAAAAAACCTTAGGACAGCATAGGAGGAAACTTAGGAGGCCCTAAGGTCCTCTTACTAATAGAAATACCTTCCCCATTTAAGTATGTACAGCAATGAAAGCATCTTTTCTTAACTTCTTGGTCCATCTGGGTGAAGTTTCATCAGTGCTTCAAGATGGGTAAGTGTGGGACTTATAACTGTGAGACATTATTGATGCTGAAGATATATATATAGGCTCAAAAAAGTAGTCAGAGGAATTAATGGTGGAAAAAATGTCCGTAAAATGGTTATTAAATGTGTCTAGCAATAGCATTTAGCTCTAAAAGTCCCTAAACTGCAGCTTGCTAGAAGCTTCAGGGCTGTAATGGGTGGATTATTCTATGCTCACTTGCTTTCTTGTCCCCTTTTCTGAGGCTTATGCTACAAGCCTTGAATAGAGACTAAGCTGAAGAGGAGTTTGGTTTGACGTGGTACAGCCATGCTTAGGAGTCTTTGCTTGTGGTTTACACACACCTCTAATCTTGCTTGCTCTGTCTGTGTACTATTGCAGTGATTCCTGGGACCAGAGCTAATTTCAGCATCCTCCACATCAAACAGAAACTGTGCTTCAAAGGGAGAAGTTGAGTGAGGGTGTCTCAGTAAGGCAATTGCATAAGAAATCACAGCAGAGAAGAAAATTAGAAATAACTACGACTATTTTAAGGATGTGTATACCACAAGGTATGATGCTATTGTGTTGGGTGGGCAAATAAAAATTAGAGGAGCAGGGAGTAGGGGCCGATATAAGCAGCAACATTTTTCTCTTTTTAAAGATGGAATGTGTTGTATCTGAAGGTCAAATGCAGAATACTATTATTAAGTATTAAGGGTAAATTTGTTTTGAAGAAACACCATATGCTTACTAAGTATCGGCGGAGGGAATGTACAAAAGATAAAAAGAACATTACTTGCAATGACAATAAAGGGACAGAAGTAGGATATAAAAATGCAAATAAAAAAATGCTTTTTGCACAGCATATGGCATTTTACAAATACAGAATCAACCTGTCTGTGAGTCAACTGTTAGCAAAAGATGTTTTGCACTAACATCCTACAGAGTTAAATTAATGGGGCTACTATTAGGAACAGTATTAAGGAAATGTTAACCTTGCAATGAGCATTTAAGCTAAGAACATTTTTCTTTCTCCAAGTTGTATTCTCTCTGAAATGTAAACCCCCTCCAAG
The DNA here is from genome assembly GCF_034638445.1 of Ciconia boyciana. Classification (NCBI taxonomy): domain Eukaryota; kingdom Metazoa; phylum Chordata; class Aves; order Ciconiiformes; family Ciconiidae; genus Ciconia; species Ciconia boyciana. The sequence continues at coordinate 7,809,278 of NC_132936.1, read as the reverse complement.
TTTAAGGAGCATGTTGTAAACAAAAGACATTATTTTTCTGCCTGCATGTTTACAATGTAAAGTGCCATCCCTAGCACTGCCACATAATTCCCTTTTCTACTAGCTTTCACAGAAAACATGGTCAAGTTGCTACTTATATTGAAGGCAAGTATTGAAGCAATATTGAAGGCAAAACGGCATCTCCATTTGAAGTGAGATACATTCTTCTCAGGCTGGAGAGGAGGAGATGCCCCTTAATTTCACAGGAGATGCCCCTTCCCTTTTGGAAGGCTGAAGTCAAGAAGACCTTTAGCTGAATATGCTGCTTCTTTCATAATAATGCCTGAATTGTAGCTGAAGTGTTTGCCCTTTTATTTCCTCTTTGATTGTCTTGCCGGTAGATGTTAAGGCACTGGTTGATATTTTTTTCACCTTGGCCAGTACCAAAAAATGCATAAGCTGGAAAGCTTTTCCTAACTGAAAGCTGAAGTGGACTTTCAGGTATCTTTGACTAGCACTGCATTAATATTGTGGTATCCAGCAATAATGCAAAACATATTTAGGGTTCACTTCAGCTGTATTGGTGTGACGCTTTCTTCTGCTCTGGATGGTCTCATGTAACCAAAGTGATATAGGGGGTCACAGAGAAGCCATTCAGACGGTAAATGTATTTAAGCACTTGCTAACTTCAGTTCTGCTTTGAAGCCAGCTGCACTGGTAACTGAAAGACTGGTATGCATCTGCTTGCACGTGTTGCTTGATGATGATCCAAAAGCACAGGAGTAGCCACCCCACTGTGTTTCTCTCCAGTCCTTAGTCAATTGGCTGCTCTGAGCTTCCATTTCCTTGTCAAGCTCCTACAAGCATTTTTCAGTCTCTGAAGTCCTTCAATTCTCTGACGGCAAGTGCTACAGAAATGCAAAGCATTGCTAGCATATGGTAGCATGCTCTTGATTCCTGAAAAATGGAAAAGACTGCATAGAGGAGAGAGGAGTTATAGGAGGGTTAAAAAGCAGCCTCTTCAAAATTAGTTCTGCTGACTTGTATCCATGTATAACTCTTGATTGTGCCTACTCTTGAAGTTTATACCTCAAGCTTTCAAATATAATGCTTCAGGAAAAGGGGGACCCACTGTACCATGTGATTGATCTCCTGACTTACCTGAACCAAGCGGCATGCTCTTTCCTACTGCATGGCAGCTTGCACTCCCCGCTTGCATCGCAAGCAGTTCTAGTTCCTAATGAGTGCTGCAGCCAGGAGTACCATAGCTGTGCAGCATCTTGCTTCATGGGAGACTGCGGCATCCTTTGGAGGAGAAGCAGCCTGGAACCAGAGGAGACAAACAAAATGTTCTGACCATCACCACTGGAGTATCAGCACTTTGGAGAAAGTAGAGACTGTTTAGGGCTTCTGGAATTAGGGCAGCTCTCAAGGAGGAAAAAAATTCTACCTTTTTCTTTGATACAAATCATTTAATCAAATATTTTAGTTGTTATTTTAACCACAGCTGTGCTGAAAGTGATTTGCTTTTTGGAACACATAGCTAAAAAAATAGCTAAAAGTCTGTTGCCAGCAGTCTTTGCTTCACCCGCCTTTTTCTCTCTCTCTGCCTGTTTGAGGTGGGCAAGAAGGATCTCTGTGCATTGTGTTCTCAGCTTTTAATGTCTGTTGATGCAGCTCTTCACTGTGCATTTTATTGTAAATAATATTACTAACATTTGCCACTCTTTGTCTTGTATTTCTTCTGTGGGGAGGACTATGTGTGCAGCGTGGTATTTGGGTTTGGAGATTCATTTCTTGTAGTGTCTATTCTGATACTGGCTTTGGACAGCAAGTTGCACAAGCATACCTTAGCTTGGAACATGATTAAATGATCCTGAATTCTTGCACTGTCCCTGAGAAACCTCTCTTGTGCAGAAGAGCTTTACCCATCTATTAGATATTATCACTGCCCTTGAGAAGTGGAATTGTCCACTGTGGGCTTCAGTTCCCAGCAGGAGAATTCTGTTCCATGTTGAACTCAGGACAACTGAACAACTTGATGACAAGACAAAAGGAAAGAGCTTCAGCAAAGGCAGCTCTCCATGGCACCAAAAGGTTAACGAGTTTTTAGTTCCTTCCAGGAAACTCACAAAAGACAGGACACTGCCCTGGCCTTTGCAGAACTCCCTGGCTGAGCTTATGTGGGGAAGCTGAGCTTCTCTTTGCTGATCTGCAGATACAACAATGTCAATTTGCCTGCTCAGTGAGCTATCAAGGGCTCCTTTGTTTGGAGGGCACTTCTGCAGAACAACTCATATCTTTCTTGTTGCTTAACAAAGCGATGCTAGGGTATTTAAATGAACCCACTGGGAAGGAAACCATGTAAAAGCTGTTTGTCATTAAAACAAAATTCCTAGCTTTCATGTTAAACAAACAAACAAACAAACAAAAGACCAGAACAAATTGAGATAGCTAGTCAACAAAGTGGATAGATTACACCTCTTCTCCTTTCTTTTAGTTACCTGTTAATTCACTGTGGAACCAATGCAGAGATTATGTAGAATCTACTGCAATGGAGATCTGGTTCCTGAATTTGGAGTGCTAGTATAATACTAATCACTAACCAAAATAAAAAAACTTTTCCAAAACGATGAAGATTTCTTACTGTTTTTAACCTCTTTCATGCATCTTCATTAAATCAGATTAATTTTTCCTTGCACAGGACTGATATGGTAAAGATTTTACTTTTATGAAGAAGAGAGACACTGCTAGTATTAATAATTTCTTCCTCAGGCAGGGATGTAGGTAACAGAAGTGTAGGACACAGAGTTACACTGAGGCTTGCAAGTCAGATTCATTGGACTACAAAAATGGGTAAAAGCAATAACAAGCACTGGTGCCTGGCTGGACCAAACCTCTGTTTTAGTCCCAGCCTATGGCCATTACTGCCTAGGAGTCTTGCTGATCACAGGAGGCTGCTGAACGCGGCTCGCTAAGAATCACTGATATCCTCAGACCAAGAATGCATTCTTCATGTAATGGTAATACAGAACACAGTAGATGGGAGCTGCACAGTACCAGGAATGAGCACAGTGAAGAAAAGAAGATTGACTGAACAGAAGTCTTGTATGGGATCCAGGTGATCTTGGTCAACATAGTTTCTCTGACTATAGTGGTATCTTCAGGAGCTCACAGCAGATATCAAGACCATGGAGTCTAGAGATAATTATGCTTTTGTTCAACAAATCCATTTTACTGAGAAGTGCAATGCACCATTCAGCCATCGCTGTGGGGTGGTAAAAGAGGCATCCTACCTGCAAGGTGTACAGTAAGTCACCATGGGCTCCTATATAAACATGACAGATATCTGCTACCTGCTGATATCTCTTTGTAATCATAGCTCTCACCCTGCTCCTTAGGTAAAGGTCTATTGCTCTCTCTGCTTGCCTGTTTGCAAAGCCCTGGGAAACAAAAATCTTCCTTTTCTCAATGTGCTAATGGCTCACTAACTCTCAAATCACTGCAGTTCCTTAACAAAGAATGGCATGATCCAGCAATAAAGGAAAATAAGTTTATAGACAAAGTGTAACTAGAACTGGCAAAGCTGCTTTTTGCTATTCAGGAACATACTTGACTATGTTTTCCTGTTGTTTACTTATAGTCTTTATTTGTCTGACAGAATGGATCTCAAAACCGAAGAGGCACGGTATTTTATTCAGCAAAAAAAAGGGCCCTTCATGGGCGCATAGAAACAATAGGAACTGAAATTGTTGTTGAGCTCTGTCTGGAGAGCTGAACTGGGGTAAGATATTGTAACCCCTTGGCTTCAGCATTATTTTACTGATGGATACTCACAAGACAGAGTCCCCCATACACTCAAGCTCCTTGTTGATACTCTTCATATTGGCCAGGCATGGCCTAGGAGCTTTGTCTGGCAGGTGGGCAGTGACGTGGGTAGGTGGCTGCAAAGTGGGAGTGTGTTTTAACACACTCACACGGACAGCCTGCGGACAGCCGACCTGAGCGATGTGTTAAGCCTAGTGACTACCTATGAGGTTGGGTGCAGGCAGACGGGTGGATCCTGCCAATAACATAGGTTATTTGACTCTGAGGAACAGAACTGGAGTGTGAGAAAAAGAGGAAACTGCAATGCAGAATGCTAAATCATGCTCAGGTCCTTTCCAAAAATGCAATGTTTGCCTTGATAATTTTGAGATCCATGTTTTCCTTTGCACCACAGCTACCACCTTTTCTTTTTTCCTGCTTCTTCCTCTGTGGCTAATTTTCTCCATTCTAGTTCAAGAGTAACAGTAAAACTCCTTTTCACTGGTTTGCCTATTTGTCTCTTCCTCCTCCAGCTTCTTTGGTGCATTTCTTCATCTATTATTCTCAGATTTAAATTCTCTCTCTGCTGTGAAAGGTGCTGCACAGCTTAAGGCCTGACTTCATCTTAGCTAATTTGGTTTTCTGGCTTTTGGTTAATCAAATTTTTTGACTAATGATTATGTAGTTTTTTCCTGCCTCCCTCCTCCCCTCTCTCTTCTCCATCTGCCTCCCTCCTATAATCCCCGTCTTCCTGGGATGAAGGTTATTTTAGTCTGAATGCCAGCTGAAATTCATTCCTTTCGCCTACCACTCCAATGCTGATCCCCATGCATCTGCTATCTTATGTACTTTTTCAATCTCTTGTTCAAACTCTGTTGGTTTCTAAAACTGGGAACACTTTTCATTTGCAAATGGCTTCAGTTCTCTCTGTCTTTATTTGAATCACCAGCTTGCCTTCTATAATTTACCCTAACTTTCTGATAGAGATGTGGCTACAGAACACTTGACTGACTCACCAGATGAAACCTCTGAATTTTAAGCTCTTTGAGGAAAACACAGTGATTGTGTCCTAATTCTGCAAAGTGCCATATATAGTGCAATGCACAAGTTGGAGAAAAGTACTCTTGGAAAATGAGTGAGGAGCTATTTGAGTGGAAATAGTGCAGTGGATATTTAAGACCACCTGGGAAATCAGAGACCACTTAGCTTGACTTCAGTAGGCTAGAATGAGTAGCAGGGGACTGTAAAAATAAGTATTTTGGGGAAATGAACCTGCTGAGCAATAAGCACAATGAGTTTGAGACATTAATCATGTCTGACAAAAACTGTGGCCTCTTTTGATATTACAGGGTGGGTGGGTGAAACACATATGGTGGATGTAATCAATTTTTTTTGGAGTAAAGTATTTGATACATTGCAATTTAAAACTCAGGATACTACAGAAAGAGGATGGTGTGATTAACATTGGCTGACAGATCACATCTCCCAGAAGACCAACTTGATAATGGAAGTAAGGGTGGAGGTGCTGAATATTTGAGCAACAACCTTCAGTAAAATTACAAAAGGCAGTGAAGTTTGGATCACAACCAGAAGAGATCTCAGACAAGGTCCCAAAAGTAAATATGGGATCAGGATTTTTCAGTTTATTCCTTCTTGGAATTCCACATTGATTAACATGGCAAATGGTACCATAATGGGAAGTGGTGTAAATGGCAGCCAGAAAGAAAATCAAAATAGCTATTAGGTACCCTGGTGAGAGTAGAAAGGAGGAACTCTTAACTGATACGAAACTTTAAAATAGAAAGAAGCCATGTGATATACATGTGTGCTCTGGAAAGATGACTATTGAGTTTCTTTACAAGGAATCCTTAGAAAATATTGAATCACAGAAGTTATTTGAAATAGTGACCTGTTAACAAAATTAAGTACTCTGCAATCAAGAGGAGATTGCTGCAGAGCAGGAAGTGACCTACTTGTAGCTTTGTTTCTGAAAATCATAGGTTCTTCAGCTGATTCATATTGCAGCATTAAATAATGTTCATACTGCAACATTTAATGCTCTCATATGTCTGAGGCTGGTTTTAGAGCTTGTTAGTTTGCAAGTACACTTTGGGGAAAAAAACGTCAACATGGAAATGGTACAAACCGAGTTGTTTAGAAGTCAGTAATTTAACATAATCAAAGTGCTTTATACTTTGATTAAACAACTGAAAAATTTTTACAAGGCTATTTTGGGTGGGATTTTTCTTACCCTGAGACATATGAATTTGGCCACTGAAATCTGAACTAGACCATCAGATCTCATTACAGTCCCTAGAGAGGCATAGATATAATTTGTGACATCTGCTGTGAATTACACTGTTCCCCCTAGTTAGGAGTCTGAAATGAATCACCCACTGGAGCTGCCTAACTCACCTCATTTTCTCCACTGACAATAGAGCTAGCCCATGGTACTAAACTTAGATATGGAAATCTGTTTTATATCTACAGGATAAATCTGCTAAGACTGTGGTTCTCAGAGCTTTCAGAACTGGAACATTATTTTCTTTTGCAGCAATTTAAGCCTCACTTTCTCCCTATAGATACCACTATTGCTGTGTTGTGCTGATAATAGCTATAAGCTGTGATGATAGTTAGTACAGCCTATTTCTCTCCACATAATATTTTGCATCTCAGATGCAAATTGTCCCTTATAAACTTGTCTTCCCCAGATCTGTCTGATCTGTGCACCTCTGTGCAGATTCTCTCCCAAACACCTGGCATTGCCACCAGAGCCCTTATACAGCCAGTCTGGGCTATTTTTTGACACAGAAATCACCGGGCATTTCTCTCCTTATCCATAGTATGATCTCACAGCTTCCTTGTCCTAACTGGCCAGCCTGGGTTCTTCTAGGAAGAGGAACAGTCCTACCTGGGTTTTGCAAGCATGCAAGACTGCACAGACAAGGACAAAGGAGATGGGAAGAGTCACTTCTGCCTCTGCATGCGAATAGTGTGTCCCTGCCTGCCAGGCTGCTTGCTCACACCCTGTCTCCATTGCTTCACTGTAAATGGTATGCATTTCATGCGGCTCTCTGAGAAATGAACTTTTCAGGATGATAGAAAGAAGGGAAAAGGGAAGCAAAGAGAGAAAAATGGGCTTGAAGGAATGATCATACCCTGCCATCCTTATTAGTCCTGTCCAAGAATCTGAGAAATGTTGCACTGTGTTCATCAGAGAGTAATCCTTATCCCAATCAAATCACTCTGTCCAAGGTCCTAGAATTATTTGTTTATTTGTCTGTCGTTCTGGTCAGCTTCTGTATGTCACAGTTTTGTGAAGCTAAGTATTGTTGGGATCCTTGATAAAACACAGTCCCTGTCTCTCCTCCTGACTCAAAGATTTCATGCTTTGCCTGGATGACTGAAGAGATCTTTGACAGGAAAAGAAGAGCTTTGACATCTGCCATCTGGACTCTCACAATCCCACTTGGGATCACATCTACTGACATGCCATCCTCTTCATTGCTGACACTGTTTTCTGAGCAATGTGATGCTCACTCAATTTCAGGAAAAAAGCTCTTAGCACAACTCATGGAAAAGCTAAATCAGTGACATAATTTTAGATGTGAATACAGCTCAGTCTTTGTCCTGTTGAATGAAGTACACTGAAAAACAGTCAGATCAATTTAGAACATGCCAACAATGTATTTCTCACAACTTTTTTTCCAAGATTTGTTCTGGCTAAAAAACTTAAAGTTAGTATGACTTTCACCAGTTATTTCTGGCGACTCGCAGTTAAAATGGATTTAAATCTAATAACTTCTGATCTTCATTAGGAAGACGGAAAGCAGGCTGCTTGACCTCAGAACTGTGGAATGAAATGTTGGTGCCTCATCATTCTTTAAAGATGTAGTAACAGGACTGTGTTTTCTTTGAGGTATCAGAAACACCAGTTTACTATGTCCATTGCTAATCATCACCATCCCTCAGCACATTTGAAAGTCTTAATGCTTCTTGTGATGAAATAAAAGTAACTGGTAACGTCCTGGACATTTTGCAGAGGCTTAGTGTGATGTTAAAAGTTTCAAGTCAAGATCTGCCACATGCATACTTTTTGACTATGTATTGGGCTGTTAGCCCACCTATAGCTTGAGCCCTGAATGTGGTCTTCTTAACACAAGCATCCAGATTTACACACTTAGATTTAGGTCTCTATAAAGTATGTGCCTACATGTGTGCTAGGTGTCTAATCTCCCATAACAGTCAGTAGAAATGAGATGCCTGAGGAGACAAATCTGGTTTTACACCTCCTACAGTGTCTAATTGCTCTCAGTTACAGCTGGATCAGGGAGCTGTTAATGACCTGTGAAACCATCAGAATAGAAGTTTAATTTGAAAAGGCAATGTCCAAGGGCTGCTTGATGCCCTAGTTGAACAACTGGATTTTAGGGGTGAGCTTAGGTATCATTTGTAATGAGCAGATCCTTCCCATATGTCAGCAGACTGCTGGTCACTGAGGCTTGCTTGTAAGCATTTTCAGCCATTTGATATACTTTAGGATATCTGAGACATCCATATGAGAGTGGTAGATATGATACAGAACATATATGAGACCTGTGCCCCTATGCAAAGGCCTCTGGAAGCCAGGTGGGACACTCTAGCACATCTCAAATGACTTAGCAGATTTAGATTGGACATAAGAAAGAATTTTTTTATGATGAGGGTGGTGAGACATTGGAACAGGTTGCCCAGAGAAGTTGTGGATGCCCCACCCCTGGAAACATTCAAAGTCAGGTTGGACAGGGCTTTGAGCAACTAGATCTAGTGAAAGACATCCCTGCCCATGGCAGGGGGTTTGGACTAGATGATCTTTAAAGGACCCTTCGAACCCAAACCATTCTATGATTCTATGAAAATTAAAGTCCTGTGCTGTTGTGTGGCACCAGATCTGTTTCAGCAGGACAGCACAGTCACTGTGCTTTCCTTTCTGCTGACACTGGTGTGGATGGTAGCTGTGGCAAAGGCAGTGATGATGCCATCAATGACAATGATGTGGCAAACACAACTGAAACTGCCACAGTGCTTGTTTATTGGTCGTAAATAAAACAGTATGTCCTATAGAAAAGGGGAAAGCTTGTGTATATTGGAGCTGAAGGAACATCTCCTTCCATTACTGATGGGTGTCTTAAGCAACAACTTCACAGGACCTTGTGGAAGTTCAAAATATTTCATTGTTTTGCCTGTGCTTAAATACACTTTTTTTGAGGCACTTGACAGTTGCTCATCTCTGGTGCTACTGAGCTGGTCTGCACAGTATGTTATTTCTATGAGATTAGGAGAAAGGTTTACTGTGCTGCTTTCTTAAAATGGGTTATTTTCCCACAGTGGCAGGAAAGACCATCTCAGGGTTGAAAGAGAGCAGGAATGTAGTCTAGCAATTTGAAGGACTGAATCGTTATCAAAAACTTTCTTGCAACTGTATTTAAATTTATAAGATGCTTTACAGCAGGGAAAAATAGGGAATAAACAGTTGTTCTTCCTGTGCTGTAGGCCTTTGTGGAAAAATACTGTGCTTTAATGACCTACAACTCACAAACCTGTGTAGACTAAAGTTGATAAGGGAAAAAAAATATGAGGTTTCTCTTTTTGGTGTTGTTTGGCAGCAGAGAAAAAATGACTTAAATATTTGTGTTCCATTGACAGGTTTAGTCAAAAGCCCAAGGGACAAGCTTTCAGATAGCATAGCGTTACAGAAGATAAAACCAGACAGATATTTTCTATGGAACACAAACTTAAACTCACCTACAGACAATGAGAGACCCAGCCTTATTTTGACTATATCCCAAAAATCTGGTTAGTGCAGATGCATGTGAAGCAGTTTATAGACATCTCGTAAAAGACAGATATAATGAGAAAGGAAAATCCTATGGTTACATTTCTGGTTTGAAGGGTATTTCTGCAAGTTCTGCTTAATACTATCTTCAGATACTGTCAGTATCTCATATCTATATGGGAGACTTTTTGGCTCTAAAAAGAACGATGGAGTAGGCAGGGAGTGGACTATATGGCAGAGCATAAAACCTGTTGCTTCATGGAAGTAGGGACCACCTGAACTACAGTTCAGAGGTTTAGGCATTAATTATCTACTGCCTTTAGAAACTAGGAAATGGCAGATTTTTAGAAAAACCTCTCAGCCAACCATTTCAGGAAAGTCAAACAGGTGACATTAAGGAGTCACAGAAGGTGGTATGTCCCTACCTGTTTGATTTTGCCCTGGGAGGAGCTCCTACTGTTCACATCGTCCCTTGGAGCTGGCAGGCACCTCTCAGCTTTCCATTGCCACCTCTGGCTGCAGTACAGTGACTGATGGGCTGAAAAGCCCTGGGTGGTCACAGGGCAAAGGCAGACAGGTAAGGATGGGTCACAGCTGGAGAAAAGCACCCCTTGAGTTCCACTATGACTGATGAGGAGCATTCACACCACCAGTTGTGTCTATCTGAGGCACTTCAAGAATTTACTTCTTTCTCAACTGGGAGTAGCCCAAACAAGATAAATGGTGATTAACCAAATAAAACCATATGGATGGGCTTAGCACATTAGCAGACATGCCATGGCGGGTGGGGATCAAGACCTCAGTCCCTTAAACACAGTAGACATATCCTAAGGGTCTTAGGGATTGAAGTCAGCCCTGCTGTGGCCATCCTCTGTGTCCTTGGGCCATACAGTGTGGTTTTGCTGTATAAGTTCCTGTTTGTAAAATGAGAACTTTAACAAGCCTGTTATCTATTTATGCTGTAACTTCTTTGAGGCAAGCATTGTCTCTTGCTATATGAATATACAATGCTTTGCATAATGGAGCTTAATCTAAGTTCCTTTAAGGTATCTCTGTTGAATAATAATGATTAATAAAATTGAGTAAATAGTATTTAGAAAAGATAAAATGAGAAGAGTGATTTACTTTTTTCTTTATAGGAAATGAAGTGCAGAAATAATTGGAACCAAATAGCAGCACCTATTTAAAAGTGATGAAAGATACTTTTTACATACTGCAATATTAAACTTTAGATCTTCTTATCAAAAACTCTTACTAGGTTTTGTATTTCATTTGAATGAAGGAAATTATTGTCAATGTAAATTATTTGTGGGTATTTTTCCTAAATGCATACCAGTGTTCTGAATGCCCATCCTGTAAATGAATGCTCACCACAGAGACATACACAGGGTTACACATAAATATGTGCAACACAACTCTTATATCTATCTTCTCACAATCTGTCTTTTCCCAGAGATAAGGATGGATAATGAATTAATGAGACAATGTACAGGTAACTTGGTAGGAATAAGACAAGATGTGTGAGTCAGACCCTATGGATGTGTTTATATGACTATATGGTCACGGTGGGGTAGGATTCATCTCTGGTCCCTTAGCACCCTCAGCACCCAGTGGCACTCCCACAGCACAAGTCCACTTCTTTTGGGCAACTCACTTTTTTTAGGGTGCTGTCCTTCTCAATTCACTAAGATGACAACAAGTCTAGTAATTAAAGTAGATGAGATGCAATTTTTGAAAGCTGGCATTAAAGGAATTATTCTTTCTTCATGTAGCATAGACACAAGAGTTAACCTTACACTAAATAGTTCAGGTACTTCTGTGATAGCACAAAGTTCGATGTCTACAGATTCAGCTTGCTGGGTGTCCTTGCTGTCTATGGGCAGCTGTTACAGCAGCTATCCCATTACCTGTCCTTAATTAGGCTGCTTTAAAACTAATTGTGCTTGGGTAAGCTGTGGTCACACAGCTTTCTGTGGCATGGTCATATACTCTGTGCAGTGGATTGGTGAGAAAACCTTCTTAGCAGCTCTGAAATGGTCCCTCCCAGCACACTTTTCAACAGCAAGCACTGTTCTGTTTTTTTACACAAGGTTGGAAGCTGAAGTATCTGATAATTTTTTGTAATTTTCTGCAATACAAAAAACCCCATATAATGAGGATAGGGATTCCCTCCATTTGCATTCTCTCTCCCTTATATATGAATTTTTACCTTTATGTTCCCTTGCACAGCTAGTAAAAAAGGCAAGTACGGGAGCAACTTCAACAGTTCATTTGCAGGCTTGGCGACGTTACGGTTGAACACAGCCTGTAAAAATGGCAGAAGGTGTGCTGAACCATTCAAAGACACCAGCTGTCCTGACTGCTAAAAACAGCTCTGAAGAGCCAAAGACTATTACAGTTCCTGAGTAGGAAAAATGCTCCTGACTTGGCCTCCTGCCGCCCAGCCACATCTGTTCTCTTCAAAACGCTGGAAGCAAGAGGAAAGTTGACTCGATACAGGAGGCATTGGAGTTCAGAGGACGGGACGGCAACGTGTTAATGAGATGACACCTTCACCTTCCTCTTGCTGTTTAGATTACAAAATTTGTAGATGCAGGGACTGTTTCTAATGATGTATTTGTATGGTGTTTAGGAAAATGGGGTCTTGTGCAAGACTGAACTTAGCTCATCATGAAAATTTCAGAATGTTCTATTCTATTTCAGGCCTTTGCAACTGTATTCTTTTGATAACACTTAAATGTTTCATTCTGATTTTAGGCTTTAACAACTATTTGTTATGCATTATGGCATCCCAAAAAGTTAAAAAGAAGTCATTTGAGAGGGGAAGTTCAGATACTCTCAAAGCATATTATTATATCTTCACTTTGTTTTAACAAAAAGGCTCTTTTTTTTGCTGATGATGAAATACTATATTTGGAAGGAAAAAATACTCTGCTGAAAAATATCTGTATGGCTCCAAAAATCATGTGTATTTTCAGGTTTTTCTTAGAATGGCTAAAGTTATGCAGTTCTTCAGTGCTATTAATAATTGTACTAATAACTGTGCTTGTGATGGAGTGCTTGCAGACGGGAACACAAAAAGCCTTGGATCTGAGTGCCTGTAAATAAGAGGAAATGAAGCTGGGTGAGGCTGAGGTCCAACTCTAGCTGCAGTCCTCAAGGCAGGAGAAGGTTCCACTCATTCTGCTCTGCTGGCGCCTGCTGAAGTTCACAGGCCATTTTTTTAGTATGGCTTGTGAGCAACACCACTGCTTCCAGCCCACTGCTGTTTGCAAATCATAGCATCAGGTATTTGCTTTCATCTACATATACACATGAGTTGCAGTGTTGCCTCCTTTAACTAGGTCAGTACTGTGAAATTCCAATTCAGGGCTTCATTCAGGAGGTGGGGATCATAAAAAAGAATGTTTTTCTCCTGCTGCTTCTGTGATATTTGATTCAATCACTGTATTCCACTGTGGCTTTTGGCTAACAGCCTTTACTTGTTTACTGTTCAACATAGTTACTCTCTCCACACAGCTTCCTTACATTGGAGGGCAACTTTAGTCCTGTGATGAACTCTTAAGTTTTCAAGAACAAAGATCATAATTTACATTCAACTTTAATTTCCCAAAATGTAGAACCAGGATGACATTTATAAACATTATGCCACAGAATATTTCTCCTTTGGCCTGTGACTGTAAATGCTCTTCAAAGGTAATATGAATATACTAATTAAAAATAGACTGTACCTCTCCATTGCATATTATCCGTGAAACTGTAAGGAAAAATCAACCTTATTTTCCTGTGGATATGGTTCACTTTTTCCCTTCCCTGATAAGTCAGAAAATAAAACCTTTGGTATTATAGAAAAGTATGTAAAAGGGAGGTATCTGTGTCATCTAACTTTAGTTCCGAAGGGCTCTCATGGATGGGTAGAGAAGTCTTAGTCTGCAATAACGGAGAAGGCGATTGCCTTGAGGTGGTCTTGCCATCTCTGCTACACAAAAAGTACCTGTTGTGGATGAACTCCTGAACCATTGCAGTTTACAGCATTACTTTGAAGAATGCTTTGTTATGCCATGATCCAAAAAAAATCACCTCATGGCCTGAATCATGTCCTGGGCAAAACAGTATCAGGCTTGAGTTTCAGGTTTTTTGTCAAGATTCTAGACTTGGACTTCTTTAGGTGTTTTTCTCAATGCTGCCCAACGTTCTGAAATAAAATTGCTAGCTGTCAGTAATATCAGTGTAAATCATGTCAAACAAGTTTTAAAAATAGCAAACTATCATGAATGGTAATCATTAATGGAGAGTCAGTCAAAGAAGAATGTTTCTCATGGGGACAAACACTTTAAAATTATTACTAATGACCTCCAATACCTATAAAATTCTGGTAGATAAAAATTGAGGATGACTTAGACATTGTCAGGCAGTTGTAACTGCTATGGTGAAAAGTCATATATGGCACCCTAGATCACCTGCTTAAGCTGTGTCAATTCAGACAACGTATTTTAATACAGTGAGACATAAAATTAAGCTTCTTTGGAACAATGCAGTGAAGCTGCATGTAGAATATAGGGATTGCAAGTGAGGATCAACTGCTTGAAATTAAACTCAGAGAAATTCAAATTAGAAATCAACACTATGTTTTGTGAAGTGAGATTGGTTGACCACTGGAATGAGTTACTAAAGCAAATAGAAGTTTCTTCATTTGAAATGTGAACACCTTTGTAGAATACACACTTCAGACAACGAGAAGTCTTCAGTGATATATGCAAGATAAATTGGATTACCTACCGGTCTTTTCTATGGGTTTGATCTATGAACCTCTAAAGTTTTTCCTCACATGATGGCCCTTGTAGTTGAGCCACTAGGATAAATTTTTGGCATCTGTGATATGCATATCTGTTGCCTGATTTTGGAATATTTTTTTCATTTTTTTAATAAAAGCATACACACTAAATAAAACATTAAAGCACTAAAACAACACACACGCTTTTAAAATTATTTATTATTATTATTATTATTTTACATCTATGTGAGGAGTAGATAAGCAAGTTGGATACTGAGTGATTTGCTTTCTGTGAAGATGTTTATGGTTAATTTAAGAATGACTTGAGTATTCACTTTACTGAGATTCTTTATGGGAGCCATCTAAGTTTAATGAATCGTTAAAGATACAAAGAACAACACAATGCAAATTACCCTCGAGCTGTCTGGTTTCTCAAGAACTAGAAGTAGGATTCAGATCCAGATTTAGACATAAATGTAGGTGTCTACATGTCTAAGCTCTTGTTACAGTCACCAGAGAACCAACTATTATTGCCAAATGTAACTGTTAAAGCCAAGTTATCCCAGAGAGGGATTCTGCTTCTCTTGAAGTTGATCTCTACCTTTGGTCAGATGAATTGCATCTTATATGTCATTAACCTTTCAAAAAGCACTATATCTAAACCAGGCCCCGATTTACAGGGAAGAGCATTAACCATCCTACAAACAGCAGCCGGCACAGTGCCTACACCTAGAGATGGCTGTACCTGTGAGTGAGTTGAGCAGTAGAGGCTCACAAGCTGTGATGTGCGTTTTGCCCAGCATCAGGTCAGTCCCTCCCTCTTCATTCTCCTCACTGGACTATTGCACTCAGAATCACAGAATCACAGAATCACAGAATCGTATAGGTTGGAAAAGACCTTTAAGATCATCGAGTCCAACCGTAAACCTAACACTACCAAGACCACCACTATACCATGTCCACTCTCTGCTGAAAACACAGATACAAGTAGCTGCAAATACCCAGCAAGGAGAAGAGTAAAAACATTTACAGTGTGAGACAAGATCCACCTGCCATTATGGAAGCATCCTACCTACTGCTATTCTCTTCCTTCTGTAAGGTTGTCCCTGGATTTTGGAAGAGCAATCCAGCTCTCTGTCTTTGTATTTAGCTGTTTTCTTCATAGAAAGTGATTTCAGTTCTGTTGAGACTGCATGCATTTTTACTAGTTCTAGGTACTAATTAATAGGCAATTAATGATAGCTATAATGATGCAATAATGATATTGCATCAAAAATTAGTACATGAAAAGTATCTAAGAAGACAGTAACTTTAATATACAACCTATTGATCAGATAAACAGCTAAATAAGTTTCAGGAAAGGATGCAAAGAAGGATGGGTATCTCCAACCTCTAGGCAGGAAAAAAGAGGTAGATTGCTAACATTTCAAGTTTAGAGCGTGAAATGGGGTGAGGAATAATTTAGGGAGTTGTTTTGATCACGTTGGTTGCTCATAGACACCTTCTTCTGAATATTTGCATAAGCATGGATTTCCTCCTGGTCTGCTATGGCACTATTAAGGGCACCACCACAAGGTGTGGAAGATAATACGTCTTTCCTGGTGGCATTCACAGAGCTGAAAATGAGGAGAGTTCATTATGGTCATTTAGCTTAATCTCCTGAATATCACAGTCCATAAACCTTAATCTTTGACCAGTGGGAAGTAGGGTGCTAGACTAAATGGATTAGTCTTCGCCTTTGTGGTAGTTCTTAGCTGGTTCAAAGACAGTTACAATCGCTTAATTACAGCTATCTGCAGTTGGCTTTAGGTAGTTTTTCTGCCCTTTTTCCTGCAGAGAGGTTAATTGTTCCATTTTAGTCTAGCTTTTTAATCTTTTTTTCCTTCTTGCTGTATTTGCTCTAACTGATCTAAAGCAAATTGGTGTACTCTCCTGAAAGGGTCTGGCTTCTTGTTTAACTACTCTGATGGTTTCATAAGTGTCATTCATTATTATCATGTTTCCAGCAATTCAGCAGGCAAAGACTTGGCCAGAAAGCAAGCATGATGCCCAGACAGCTAAACTGCAGATATTTTTTTTGCATTTAGAAGTCCAAATTCAATTTACTCAGGTATTAATTCAACAGATTATTCATTATCTGAGAAAAGTCAGATACCTAATGGGTACTTGAAAAAACCCTGTATAATATCATGCATATTTGACAAACTTCAGACAAACTATTTTACTGGCAAATTATTATCAAGTTGCTACATATTTCTTATCTGTTTAGGTACTAATCTCTTTTAAACAGGAACTGTTGCCACAACTAGGTACAGCACCCGATACAATGGTACCTCAGGTTTGGTGTGAACTTTACATAGTCTGGCAAAGCAAAAAAAAATCAGGACAGCCAAGGTGGAGTGTTGCAAGAAAGGGAAAGAAAACACCTCACATATAAAAAAGTGCATGTTTTCAAATGAGATTTATGGTTATGCTTCACTGAGCACCCATGTCACAGAAATGGGAGTTCCTGTGCAATTTCTTCCCCCCTCCTCCCCCTACATCTTTCTCTCCATCTTTTAAAACCTCCAAATCACAGGTTGCATGATTGACACAATTCATGTCAGGTTGTTATGGTAATCAGCTTCAACTGTCTGGACAAGAAAACTCATTGGAACTGAAGCAGCAGGAGCACCAGAATGGCAACAAACCGTAAGATCACCAAGGACAGTATTAAGAGGTGTTTTTAAAAAGAAGGTGATCTGAGCCATGCAGAAGTTTAGTGTTGGAAAAAGCCAGTGGAATATTCCAGATTAAATTCTGTCCATAATTCCAGGATGCTCTTTTTTAACTACCTTTGCTGAAAACAACAGCAAACCCCCGTGAACCTTTGCTGAGGTCTAACACAGTAAACGCACCGGTCAGCAAAAGCTGAACTTTTTTTCTAAGGGAAAATCTCTGCTAGCTCAATACTAATAGTTAATATGGTTGAATTTTAGGGATTGCTTCTACCTGATTATATTGCTTTTGCATCTGCACATACTACCACATGTAAAAAGACTCCAGCATGTCAGTTTGAAGAGGTTATTCTAAAATCCACGTTGCCTGTCTTGGTGAGGAATGCATAGAGCTTTTCAAGCAATTTGAAGAAAGTGGTAGGTGAAATCTTGCCACACATCTTTTAAAGAGCTTGAATGCAGACAACAGAGAAAAATGGGAGTAGGTCAGCAGGCAATTAAACATGTTGAGATCCAGCTGAATTCCTGATGTTGCTCAGGTTCCTCCTGCACAAATGCCAGACTCCCAGGCAGGATTGCTACTCACCTGATAAATGCTGCAGACTCATCGGAGGAAAAATTGTTTTAAAAGGAGGAGATGGAAAACTCAGTTCAGTACAAAATTCCAGCCTTTTATTGTAAGTGAACTACGAAAAAGTGCTTAAAACACTGAGAACAGACAAAGCTTGTATTATTGTATATACATTGATGTATGTTGAGAAAAATGTATCAGGTCCTATTTCAAATGGAAACAGTAAAATCTGTGAGAAATGGGGGAGCTGGCAAAGCGCCTTGCTCCCATGCCCTGTCATCTCTAGCTACATCAATAGTAGTCAGCTAAACTAGAGGCAGATCTGGCTTTTCTAGTCTCCAGAACAAGGTGGCTACATCCAAACTGTCTTTAGGGTGTAGTCCATGTCCTCCCTTTCAAGTGACCAAAAGGTGTCAAATCCACCCACGACCAAAACTCTGGCACTTCAAAGAGTAGTTTAGCTACATCCTCCTAGATTAAGGCACTTAATAGGGTCACAATTTATGAAACCAACCACTCTGACCTGCCTGTATGGTGACCACCTCTTCCCTCCAAATCTATCTGCCTTTCCCCTGGAGGTGTATCTGACCGTACAGGTGATCAGGTCCTAGCTTACGCATACTGGTTAGTTGTCTACGTTCAGCACAGTGAATGGCTGCAAATGTCTCCCCTTGGTCTTTGCTTTGCCTTGGTCACTTTTGCCAAAGTTAGATAGTTAAACAGAGTGATACATGTTGTATGTCTCAGCCATTAGGTCACTCCTTTGAAAGTCATGCTCTCACAGGGCTAGAATGTAGTCCCTGCATAGCTGTAAACACCCAGTGATATCACAGTTCATTTTCTTTGTGTTTTCTACTGCAAGGATGGAAAAAAACAAAATGAAAAACAGTGTTATTTTGGGATCACAGACTGTCGTGGATGGAGAGATGCACTTCACTCATAAGAGAGAGGCAGCAAATGTTTATTGATATAAAACGATTTAACAAAGTTTGATAGTAAATGCAACAGTGGTTTAACAAGATTCAATGGCAAGGTACACTTGATTATTTACTGCATAAAGGACAGGGTCAGACAAAACTGTTAGGGAGACTCTCCTGTTGAGTCATGAGGTTCAGAGTCGACCCTCTTGCATTCTACACTCCTTCCCCTAGAGGAGTCTAGGTGCTGCTGGATCCAAACTTAGTCCTGGAACTGATCAATGGTTTATGTCTAAAGGATTATGTGTGCACAATCAATATAAGATATAATCTTAGTGAAGCTTACAAAGTTTAGCAAGCTGTTAGTCAGTTACCGAGGACCTGTTGTGGCAAGAAATCTCTCAATATTAAGGAGTAAGTGATATCTGCTGCAGGCGTAACCTTGAGAGGTGTCCCTACTCAAGGGGAGATCCTGACGTGCAGCCCGCTCAAAGGGCTCTTGGGCTGCTCACTATTTATTGAGGTAAGATGATTGACTCATAGTCCTATTTGCATACCAACCATGGATTTTAGTTTCTTCCAAATTTGGCTTGAGTTGGACATTGACCAGCCGTGTGGTTAGGTGGGCGCATTGCTCAAATTAGCCCTTGGCTATTGTGTTGTTATCTGTCTCCCAAATCCACTTTGAGCCAGATGCAGCCATCACTACCAGATGCATCTATTATGACCGCCACTGCTGGTTATTGCTTGAGCAGGGTTATGGGAGATAAAGGTCAGGTTGTGTTGGGGGGGAGCACACCATCACAGAGACACACAAAAAATCCCCCTTCTGATCTTTGTTTTCTTATATTTATTCAAAGCTATATAGCAAAAGTTAACTGTTTAGTTTAGGCTCAAGTAAAGGTTAATGCTAAAAATGATCAATCAGTAACATGTTTGGAACTGTTAGAGTCACAAGTGATTAATACAGACACATTCCTAAATCCATATCTGGATTCTTCAGTGGCCTAACTTTAAAAAATGGGGAGCATTTCATAGTTTGATCTTGTGGTGGGTTTACCCCAGCCAGCAGCTAAGCACACACACAGCCACTCACTCCCCCTCCCAGCAGGATGGGGGAAAGAACTGGAAGAACAAAAGCAAAAAAACTTCTGGGTTGAGGTAAAGACAATTTAAAAGTGAAGGAAACAGGAGAAAAAAAAATGATGCAAAGGCAATCACTCACCACCTCCCACAAGCAGATTGGTTCCCAGACAGTCTCTGAGTAACAGCTGCCTTAGAAAGACATAAACCTCAGTTTTTATTGCTGTGCATGTCATCACGTGGCATGGAACATCCCTTTGGCCAGTTCAGATCAGCTGCTCCAGCTGTGTCCCCACCCAAACTCTTGCCCACCCCCAGACTACTTGCTGGGGGGACAGAGTAGGAATAAGAAAAGGCCTTGACACTGTGCAAGCATGGTTCGGCCACAGCTAAGGCATGGTAATGTTATCAACACTGTTTTAGTCACAGATCCAAAACGGGCTGCTATGAAGGAAGTTAGCTCCATCCCAACCAGACTCAGTACACACCCTTACAATTCTTCCACATGAAAGTAGATATAAAGTTAATGAGCCTCATCCCCCCTGTCTCTCACTTGCCTTGTTTTATGCTAATGTATGCTAAATGGCTTCTATAAAGTTAGCCTGAATTTGTAGAGATGCAAATGAGAAGACATTGAATTGGAGCCAGTCTGTCCAAACCCACTGCTATTTTTGGTTGTAGAGTTCTGGAGTGAACCACCCTGAAAACAACCAGAGAAGCTGGTGACAGAATATGCCATGGCACTGGTACCTTACCTATAGACTTGGTGCCTTTCCTAGAGAATGTGCACTCCTGTACGAGACCAGTTGTCCTGCTATCTGGGAAACTGAGCTGGGTGGACTTCAGCTGAACCCACTTCAGGCAGTCACCTATGTCAGGCTCCCTGAAATGATGCCTCTAGCCATCCCTTGAACTGTTCTGGCCAGAGAAGGTCAAACCTGTCCATGGTGTGCATGGGAGGATGAATCAGAAACCACTGAATTTGCACTGGATGAAATAGCATTGGGTCAGGCAGTACCTAAGTTAGGGTCTTGCAGGCTCTTGCATGACATGTGGATGTTTTCTCATGTTCAGATTAAGCTCTGGGTTCTCTGAAATGAGAGCTCCTCAGTGTGGTGTTGCTATGCCTTTAGATTAGCAAGGGTAGGATCCATTATACTAGGTAGCCTCAGCTCTGCTTCTTGTATAACAACTCAATGAGGGCATTTGTGGAAACATAATTTCTCTTTGAATTAGGTGGAGTGCTCCAAATTAAATATATGAAATGATGCTTTAATTGCTCAAATACCTCTGGCCTCACCTGATTACCTTTTGCCTTCTGCAAATAATGTGAGATGCTTTGAGGCTCAAGTCTGTTCCTTTTACATATCCTCTAAACTTGCAGTTAATTGGTGGGCTGTGTCATAATTGCTCCTGAATTAAAATAACTTCTAAAAAATATTTCAGTTCCAATATCACCTGTTCCAATATGGTTACACAACAATAGCACTAAGTGTAGCAATGTAATTATTTTCTAATGGGCTTTTACAGTAATGGAATCAAACGACTTTAGGCATATGCTTAATTTCATTGTCTTTTTTGTCTAATTTTACATGAGGATTCTATTTGTGAAACAAAAGCTGGCAATGTTGTTAGCACTGAATATATGCAGATGGCAGTTTCAATTTTCCTTGTGCTTCTTTACTCATCTATTTGATGTAATAGACCTTTCCTCTGCATTATGGGCCTAGAATGCAATTTTAGAAGTATATAGGAAAACTAATAACACCACTGTATTTTCAGCTACCATTGAAGAAATTTCATGCCTCCTCTTTGGAGCAATATTAAGTCAGAAAATACAGCACAATTACTGTGACTCTGAAGAACACACTGGCAGAAAGATTTGTAAATTGTAAGAAATTCAAAGAATAAAGAAAATTAATATATAGTCTTGGTACTGGCTGTTGCCAAAGGCTTAAAGACCACTGAGGAAATGGGAATTTCACTTGTTTTTATTTGTGTACAGGCCATGTGAGTAAAAACAGAGAAAGAGAATAAGAACTGTAAATATCTGAAAGTTGCAAGTTTAAAGGAGGAAGAAGCTCTGAAGCTATCATTAAACAACATGAAAGAATAACCGTCTCTTTCTGCAGTGAATCCATGCCAGGAGTTGTTTTCCTTTGCATAACTCCTGCTGTGGTGAACGGTTAGGTGCCAGTCAACATGGAGATTTGCTGTGGAAATTAGCTTAAAATGCATTTTGAGGAGATTTCTGAATAATATGAGTTGGCTTTCAGGTGGAGACTGTCTGCCTCTTCGACAGTAGGATTCTAGCATAAGGCACACCAGGATGTGCGATGAGATAAACGCTATACAGTCATCTCCACTTCACATGCACATTAAGGCTGGACAAGTCCAGAGTGTAGGGCAGAAAAAAAAAGAAGGAAGCATTCAAAAGGTCTAGGCTGTGTGCTAGAAAAGGTCAGTTTGTTGCTTTCTCTTTCTCTCATTTTTGTAGTTGTGGTTTTCTTCCTTCCAGCAATCTGGGCAAAAAAATCACAGCACTAACGCTAACCTAGAAAAAAAACAAAGCAAAAGATTAAACCATCTTAATTTCAGAAACAAAATGTCTTAAATAGTAGGTATAGTATAGAATAATTTAATTTTGTTTCGTGATACAGTCAAATTAGTACTCAGAAGCTTTACATTAAAGAAAAAGACAAGGCAAAACACTTCTGGAGAATATATCTCTGTTGGCATTTCTTCAACAATTGTCATTATTTTATGTGCTTATTACCAAACATTTTCTTGTAACATCACGAGAAGGAGAAACTAGGTATTAACAAAGTTGGCATCTTCTCCTAGAAGATGTTTAGACTTAGGAAGATGCTCCCATCCTATCACATCTTCCCAAATCAAATTGTTTTAAAATCACACTTTAGACTACAACTTGCTTATTTATTTTCATAGCTCAGTAAAGACTAGAATATGAACTTATAAAAGCAAAGTGTTTGCTTTTTAACGTAGAAGCAAAAATCTTCAAAGCGAAATACAAATTGAGAACAATTGCTCAGACTGTAATTAGATCAATTAATCACTTACACCATTTGAAAGCAAAGGTAGTTGGTACCTAGGAAGCAGAAGAATATTTGTAAGAGAAGAGATGATGGGGTGATTATCTTTAAAGGAAAGAGAAATTGTTCTTTTAGAGTGCAGACTATCGAGAGCCTACCAGGGAATTATGATTGTGTATTATCTTAAAACAAATGTTTTGAATTAGTATGTGTTAGCATGCTGCAGAGCTGTGGGCTTTTGTTCCTAGAGTCATATTTTAAAGGATTTTGTAGATCTCCCAGAAGGATCAGGACTGAGAGGTCAGAGACTTCATGACTGCCTTGTGAGAAACAGTCTTTTCCCAGCTATATTTGTTCTTTATCAATTCTCTGAGCGAGCTCATTCTGGTGCAACGTGGTCTTTTTGTTTCACCTATGCATCTTCCATAAGAGCATTTGGTGCATCTTGTAGGTGCAAATGCAGGATCTACTGGTTCTCTGACAGGTTATGTTGTACTGCAGGAGATGGGCTGGCAAGTTTACATTTTTTACCCACATAGTCTCAACCTGTTCAATACAGATGGTCTTTAGGTAGCTGACTTCTGTTGATTAGTTTACCATTGTTGGAGGGCTGATTAAAAGCTTGGAAGGGATCATTCTGAGAAATACTGTTCCAGGACAGGATCTTGTTAATTTAAGGTTTATTTAGATAATGATTCCTCCCTTGGCATTAGGTTATGATGGTATGCTGTAATTAAGTATTTATGATCATCAGGGAGATCTTCCGGTACTGAAGTAAGTTCTTATATGAAGTTTGGGTGCTTCTTTCAGTTTTGTGATGCATTTCATTATAGTGAAGGGTAATGTTGAGGGTTGAGGTGGTTGTCACATGTATTCTCTGATACCTCAGGATATCCTGCATAAATATCTCTCCCCTTCTTCCCTTCTCCTTCTTCCCTTGCAGTTAAAGCCCTTGTGTGGCCAGGAGTAGGGCCAGAAGAACAACTAGGAGGTGCTAACTCTACTGGTAGGACACTGACTGGTGAGTGGGTACATCTGGGGATCAGGACTCAACGTCAGGAATGGTTTTATCCAGTGATGTTCTAATGCATATAAGTTTCACCTAGCAAGGCTGGACTGCTGGGGCTCTGCAGCTAAGAGTTCTTTAACTAACAGCCTAGGATCAGACTACCTCCAGCTTGGTCTTTTTCTGGTCCCATGATGCTTATTCTCCTGTCTCAGCATCAAATTGCATTGTAAAATGTATTTATCATAGCACAACCTACTTCTTCAGTCTCTCCTCCCTAATTTAGTATACAATTCTCCATCAGGACAAGGACTTCCATTTTACGGGTGAGTGCACTAAAAAGTAGGCAATTTTGTGGAAGAATTACAGGATGCTGGCACAAGATGCCAGATTACTTATATTTCTATTAATGACTAACACTTGGGGCTTCTTTGGGGCGTTCAGGCAGAGTCCTGCTATCTGGTGGTCTAGCCTGGATGTTTTTGGATCTCTAGGAAAAAAGCAGTGCCTGTTCTAAAGACAAACACACCCAGGGACCTGTGAGCATGGCTGTTACATGCTCTGAGAAGTTTCAACCTGAGCAGGGTGACATTCACAGTTTTGAGGTGCTTCCAACTTAAGCAGCTCTGAAAAAGAGATGGAACTGCATGTCATGGGGGTCTAGTGGCTTCTGCTGCAGAACATAAAAATGCTGCTAAGAAGTACAAATTCTTAAAAAGGATATTATCCAGTTATGATATGCTACAGCTGTTGTTAGTTCTGAAGTGAAGGAATAGACAGCAATGAAAACTGATAACAGCTTAAGTATTTCCAATCTGCATGTGATTTTTAAATGGCCAAATAATGTTTGGAATGGTTAACTAGTAATATTTCATAGGTAAAACTTTTAAATTGATGCTTTTCTGCTCTAGAAAGCTCATGTTCTCTACCCTCAATTTACCACAACCAAAATGTAGCCTTAATGAACAGATTCATTACTGTAGCAGTTGTGAAGGAAGAAAAAAAAAAAACAACCCAAACCCAACCAAACCTTCCCCTGCATTACAGATATATTACTTCCTGGCTTTGGATGAGGACTACAAATATGGATTTCATGTCAGCTGTACAGACATTGTCAGCACTATGTTTTGAACTTGTCTGCTTGCTCATCACATTTTAATTAATGAGGGCATGAGCCAAAACAGGTGTTGGTAACAGAATAGACGGCAGCTGGCAAAAATTTTTAGATCTACAATTAACTCATTTATACTATTATTCCAGAACACAGGGTTCATATAATTTTACAGAGGAGGTTATTATCGGACTGAGCTGTAGATGCACATTCATTTTTCTGTTTCTGTTTTGTTGGGGTTTTTTTTAAATGACATTTTCTCAGGCTTGGTTGTCATGGTAAAACTGATTGAAAAGTTTAGGCTCTTTTTTTTCCAACAGTAGGCAATTTATATTACTAAAACAATCTAATCAAGGAACTAAATGGCCTTTGAATAGAGAACACTGAATTCACTTCATTATCATCTCTGTTTCCAGAGACAAAGTGGCATAAATTGCTCTGGAACTAGAGCTCAGCAAAACCCTTCTCCAAATCTGTGTTGGTATAAATTGCCACAGAATGAACGTTGTACAAGTTCAGCAAAACCTAAAGTACATTAAGAATCTAGTCAAACTTTAAACTTTCTCATTCAGGTGTCCCAGGCTTTTTAAAGAGCATAACTGACTTTCTATGCCCTTGCTGTTACCCATTCTGAGACTTTTCAGATATAGCTTTTTTTTGTAAAAAGTCATCTCTTAAAATGTGAATTCTTGGCATTACCTGGAGTGTCTGCCATTCCTTGGTGGCTTAAAGCTGGATGTCTAAAATTAGCAAGCAAAAATCCCATTGATCTACAAAACCATGAAGGGTAATAACATGGTGCTATTTGCCATCTCTACATGGTTTTGTGTCACAGCAAAATCCGTGAAGTAACTGAAGAAGGAGGCAACAGTCTGAGGGACAGCAAAGTTCAAGTTGTTCTGATCAAGTCATGCCTCAGGTTAGTTAACTGATTATTTTGAAAAAATATTTCATGCTATAGGGATAATCAATGGCTCCATTTTAGAAGCATTGTAGAAGAAATAGTGAATGTCAGTCTGGTGGCAAGGCAAGAACAGGAAGAGTGGTAACAGAGGAGAATGAAATCTGTTTCTGTGCTAGATCTGCAAAATGTGATCTCTAGGTCTTAAGGAGTTGAGGCAAATGCCAGGAAACACTTCTTTAACATCTTTGTATCCTTATTGTTTAGAACTCAATGACAAACATTAAAATCTACTCTACAGCTGAGTAGGGACTGGAGAAGGTTTTAAAGAAAGGCTGTAGCTCTGTGTGGGTCTCTGTAACCATCAATATTGCCTTTATTCTGCTTTAGTAAGTTAAATAATGAGAATCTATCTATGAGACCTAAACTGCCCTGATTATCACACTATCCTCAGTACATGTCTGTGAATTACTTACATGGAAACTGTGGGATTTTTATGATCAGGGACTGAGGTACCACAGCAAGAACAGGATCAAGCCTGTCTACATTAGCACATAAAATGGGACTGCAGCAGAAGCTGACCACTGGGCAGTAATATATAACCTGGGCCCCAGCAGCAGCAGAGGACAAGCCCTGTTCTGTTGTTTACCTCACTGCAGGTGGGAATTGTACTTTGCACATCCTGTGTCCTCAGTAAAAGGAGCTAACTGTGTCCAGAGAGGGGCAGGAGTTGAGATATAGCCCTTGCCTGCAGATTCCTTTTTGGATAGCTGCATGGGTCTTCAGGATATCCTTCTAGCGGCATTTAGCTCTTCGTTGGCCATAGAAGGAAAGATGTCTAATTCAGGTGATTTCAGTTTCCCCAGTGTAACCAAACAGCTCCTATTTAGTAACTGGGCACTCCAAAGTAATGGGTCTCTTTCCGTCAGACACTTCTGGGAAATACAGACTGAAGCTGAAGCAGCATCTAAAAGTATGTGATCTGATTTTTGAATGACGTCCCAAGTCCTCTTCCCTCATATTTTCTATTTTTCAGCTCTAAACAATAACATTGGACATAAAAGTCCACATCTACTGTATTTTCTTCCTTCACCTACATCTTTCACTTTAAAATCTGTCAAAACCAGCCTCTACCTGAACTTTAGATACTCTAAATCTAATGTATTTAACTTTGAGGGCTTTTTGACTTTGCCTTTCTCAAAACCTTCTGTATTTCCATTACTTTCTACAGTAGTGGAAATGCATTTCTCTTCAAAAAGAATACAGCTTTCCTAAGATGTACAGTCTTTGGGAAAGAGACCTAACACTGCTTGGCATGGACCAGCAAACCTTTGTGTAGAGTACTCCTCTACTGGGTCTGGCTGAGATAGAGTTAACTTTCTTCATAGCAGCCTGTATGGTGCTGTATTTTGGATCTGTGTCTAAAACAGTGTTAATAACCCACCTATGTCTTAGCTACGGCTGAACAACACTTGCACAGAGTCAAGGCTTTCTCTTTTTGTCACACTACAGTGAGTAAGCCTGGGAGTGGGCAAGAAATTGGGAAGGAGCCGAGGAAGGGACACAGGTGACCTGAATTGGCCAAAGGGATATTCCATGCCATTTAACGTCATGCTCAGCAATAAAAACTTTGTCTTTTCAAGGAGCCATTGCTCAGAGACTGGCTGGGCATCGGTCTGCTTGTGGGAGGTGGTGAGTGATTGCCCTTGCATCACTTGTTTCGTTTGGTTTTGGTTTTGTTTTTTTCTTTTTTTTCTTCTCCCCCTTCAATTACTAAACTGTCTTTATCTCGACCCACAAGTTTTTTCATTTTGCTTTTCCAGTTCTCTCCTTCATCCTGCTGCATGGGGGACTGAGTGAGCAGCTGTGTGGGTGCCTAGCTGCTGGCCAAGGATAACCTGCAACAAGTACATATGTTGTATCATTCTCTATCCTATACAGTTCAACATTAGAATTAAGCTGCACACTTCAAGGCTATATCTGACCTCAAGCTATATATAAAACTCCTGTAAGCATAGCTCCTCCTGCCTTCAGAGCAATTAAAGCATCAACTAAATCAGCACCCACAAGATAATTGCCAGCTGTTGCCAGGTAATTCTGTGGATGCTGGGTGGGCTTCCCCACCCTTATGAGCTCTGGAGAGGAAAACATGCACCGAGATCCTTCAGGATGGTCAACCCACTTATCCAAAGAGTGGAACATCTTGACATTGGTATTGATGATTTCCATAAGACAACTGTAGGGATAAGGAATTTTCTGATCCCTGAGACATTGTTCTTTGCCCACAGGTAGTTTCTTTATTAGCTTGCTTTGTTACCAGCCATGTTAGAGCCCCAGAGGTGTATAAACTGCAGCTAAGATCAGCCAGGGAACAAACCGGTGTCAGGATACAGGCTCAAGTGCCGACCTCCAAATGCCCGTACTGTTTAATGGTTAGCACAGCTCCTGGCATGCTTTTGGTGTGTGCTAATTAGCACAGCCCCGGACAGTGGTCTGTCACTGTTTGGGGATCACATTTCTCAGAAATTATTCCCACTGGTAATTTGAATTTAGACACTTTGTTTAGGGGAAAGAGAGTTTAGATATAGGAGCATCAGTCAAACCATGTCATTTGACCTCAGAGAAATGTCCTTAATCGTTTTACTTAGTAGGATAGGCATAGCTTGGAGGATCAATGGAAAACAAAAAGGCTTGCTAGCACCACTTGAAATTGAAGGTTAGACCTGTGAGTTATTGCATGAATACCACAGCATAAGGTAGCACAATTTTTAAGCATGAAGAATTTATATGCTGAATGACCCAAAAGGCCAAATGAATATTAGCTGTTGTACGCAATATTATTCTGTGCACACAATATGCCTGGAATAATTAACAGAGTAATGGATTTATGTTACTATAATAAATTTCCATTTGCCATTATAATTTTAATATATGCACATATCTTTGAAATTATGATAGCAGCTGTAAAGCTAGTGCATTTCTTTATTAAAAACACCTAGATCATATAGTTCAAAGAAGGGTCAAGGACCAGATTTGTCAGGTAGTTAGATGTATAAAGAAACACATAGTCATTGACTGGTATTTCTAGTATGTTTCAGAAAGCTCTCCAGGCACCAGTCAGCAACTTAGGGTTCTAAACAGCTTTAAAAAGCTGCCCCTAAATTTATAGCAATATTCTTCTCTCAGTTCTTACAAATGGAAGACACAAATGCCTGAAAACAGAATGGGAGGAGAGAGTGTTCAGGTAGCTGAATCCAGCCTTCACTCCCCATGGACTCTCACTGGGTGCCAAACACCTTGCTCATACATGGGGTCCTGAATGCATGCGTAGGGTCAATGAGTTTATCTGGGCTGAATCCCATCCCTCAAGTTTTCTGCAAAGAACCTGTAAGTTGAAATACTTTAAAAAATGTAAAGCAGGAAACCCAATATAATGCTGTTATATATTTCTTTTCTTTTTCCTTTTATTTTTTTCTTAATTTCTCCTTGGAAGACCACAACACACATTTTCATCTCTTTAATACTGCTTGAGCAAAGTTTTTGCCATCTTTCAGGATCTTTCAGAAAATATTATCCTCTGACATTGAAACATTTCCCAGTCAACTAGTCTTTGTTACTTGCAGTCACAGTTTTAAGTGAGGAAAGATTTTAATGAACTATTGTAGACATCTTTGAAAACTTAAGAGATTCCAAATCCTAAAATATTTTAAATACCTTAGAATATTCTCAAGGCATTCTGAGCCATTATTTTGGCATAATTCTGACCATAAATTGTTAATAGTTCATTTAAAATTCTAGCAACAAAAATTAGAAGTTAAATATATGATTGACATTAGTTAGCATGATATCAGAGAACATCTTGTAAAATATACATATTCTCTCTTTTGGCTAGCATTATATTTATGATTGATAAAAGAAATAGGATGGAAATAAATTTTCTTTGACTAGAAAAGCTCTAGATTTAGTATTGTTTTGATGGAAAATTCTTTAATTAACTAGTCAGGTATTAAAAATGTTAAAAATCGTCTCAGTGATAGACCTCAAACAGGCTTTATTTATTAGCTATTACCTGTGTGGCATCTTAGATAATTGTCCAACTGCATTTAATATTTTTATCAATAATTTAGAAAATACAAATGCTTTATGGCAAGGCTTACCAATGATGCAAAGACTGACAGAGCAGCAAATGTTGGGGGTAATTTATTATTTATTAGAATGGTTTGGATGGCTTGGTTTCAAGCCTGGAGAATTCAGCTTTTCCCACAGTAAGTCTACATTTGATCAACTGAATAACTTTCTAGACCCGATTGACTGTATTGACTAGATCTTCATTGCCTACAGTAGAAACTCAGACATTTAACACTTCAGTGCAAGTAAACAAAAGTAATACAACAGGGAAAGGAGACAGGCTTTGTCATGGCATGTGGAGACTTGCTGAGGACTCAAAGAAGATTTTGGGGCCTGTTGAGTTCAACTGGCAAAAAGCTAGATGTCAGGCATAAGAAAGTGATGTTTCCCATAGATAAGGCTTTGATAAGTGTTAT